>NC_045982.1:7957113-8322012 GCF_010909765.2 Amblyraja radiata | reverse complement strand
CATCCGCAGTTCCTTCCTACACATGAGAGATTCTCTGATACAAGTAAATGGAAAGCCTTAGTGAGACCTCATCTCGGATACTCGGATAAGAAAAGAGGCACTTGAAATGAAACAAAACATACTGGAAATATTTAGGCAGCATCTGCAGAGAGATAAAAATGACAACTTTTCAAATCGATGACCTTTCAACAAACTGGAAAAAGTTATAGATAAAAAAAGTTCGAAGCGAGAGAGAGAGACGGAGGGATAGAAACTCATTAATAATAATTAATGAGTCAATACAATCTGAAAGCTGCCAACTGTTGACCTTGTGGGAAAAGTATTTGTCTTTAACACTACAGACAAAGGGCAGGAGGGAAGAGAGAACAAACAGAACATAATGTTTAAGATCTTAGGAAATAGTAGCATGATTACACCATTCAGTCTTTCAGTAAGATCATTGCTGTTCTTTTATCTTTGTTTCTTTTCCCTGTACTAACCCCGCACCCCCATGGTTCCCTTTATACCTAAAAATCCCCTTGATTTCCGTGTTGACTGTAATCGGCAGGTGGGCATGTAAAACCCTCCAATGTTGAAACTCAGCTCTCTGTGGGTGAAGACATTTCTTCTCATCTCAAACATGCGGTAGAATGGAGGGCAGGAAAGATTATGTAGCAAAGAAGGCGGATAATATATTGCAAAGGTTCACTGTTTGCTGGAGTGAGTATATTGTTCTTTCGTCCTTTGAAGAAGGATTACGTAGTCCAGAGAATATTCCTTCAGGTTTACAAGAACGATATTTATCTCTGAAGCAACATCGCTAGTCAAGTTAAGTCAAGTTCATTGTGATATGCGTGAGCATGGTGAGTTACTGGTGCAATGAAAATGGTGCTTGCAGCAGCATCGCTAATGCAGAGTCATCGAATCAGGGAATCATCCGTTGTGGAAACAAATTCAGCCCAAATTGCTCACACCGACCAATATGTCCCATCTTCACTGATTGAGGGGGGATCTTATAGATACTTACAAAATTCTTAAGGGGTTGGACAGGCTAGATGCAGGAAGATTGTTCCCGATGTTGGGGAAGTGCAGAAAAAGGGGTTACAGTTTAAGGATAAGGGGGAAATCTTTTAGGACCGAGATGAGCAAAACATTTTTCACACAGGAGAGTGGTGAATCTGTGGAATTCTCTGCCACAGAGGCCAGTTCATTGGCTATATTTAAGAGGGAGTTAGATGTGGCCCTTGTGGCTAAAGGGATCAGGCGGTATGGAGAGAAGGCAGGTACAGGATACTGAGTTGGATGATCAGCCATGATCATATTGAATGGCGGTGCAGGCTCGAAGGGCCGAATGGCCTACTCCTGCACATATTTTCTATGTTTCTATGTTTCTACACTATTCCCAGCTAACTGCGTTTAGCCCATATCCATCTAAACCTGACATATCCATGTACCTGTCGAAATGTTCCTTGCGATGGTGCCTGCCTCAACTACCTCCTCTGGCAGCTCATTCCACACACCCACCACCATTTGTGTAAACAGTTAACCCTCAGGTTCCTATTACCCCTTCACCTTAAACCTCTATCCTCTGGTTCCCGATTCCCTTAGTCTGGGCAAGAGAATCTGTGTTTTTACCCAATCTATTCCTCTTATGATTTTCTACACTTCTATAAGATCAGAAATTCAGACAACTCACAGAAACATGAATCATACGTGTTAGACAAAATTCATCATAGACGTAAATTCTACAAAATAGTGAAGACATTGGGACCTTCCAGACATCGTGTCATGTGAAATATATAGGGACAATTTTCCACTTGCTTTGGAGATTAAGGAGATGATAGAAATGGTTGCATCTTTCTTGCTGCAGGTTCTACAACCCGGATCAATGGCTCTGCCTCAGACGATGAAAACAATCATAGGCTTAATGCCAGTGGTTTTGATTCAGTCAGAATTGGATCAGAAATAACCGATCATGAAGCCTGCAATGGCAACACTGTCAGCAGAACATGCCCAGCATATTGGACATGCAAAATCATTAGTGTGAGCACAAACGTATAATGTCAGGTCAGTCAAAACAATGGTCATCAGTTCCTGACCAGAACAGTGCGTTCTCCAGCATCAGAAAGAAGAGGCGGGATTGTGAGCAATTAGACCATACTTTGGTTTATTAATTCAGCATTCCAGTTTTGCTCGTTAATTGGATTCACATGGCACTGGTCACAGCTCTGACATACCAAGGCAGGCACGGTGTTAGAGCTGCTGCCTCACAGCTCCAGAGACCCAAGTCCGATCCTGACTAGGGGTGCTGTCTGTATGGAGTTTGGACTTCCTCCCCACCACCTGCGTGCGATTTCTCCGGGAGCTCCGGTTTCCCCCCCCACACTCCAAAAACATAGTTTTGTAGCCAAATTGGCTTGGTAAAATTGTAAATTGTCCATAGTGTGTGTAGGATAGTGTTACTGCGCGGGGATCGCAGGTCGGCGTGGACTCGGTGAGCCGAAGGGCCTGTTTCCACGCTGTATCTCAAAACTAAAAAAAAACACAGAATTAGTTGGTTGAATTGAAAGCAACTTAAAATGAACTTTAAATAGTCTTAGCGTCATTCAGCCTGGTAACAGGCCCTTCAGCCCAACTTGTCCATACCCACCAAGATGCCCATTTAAGCAATTCCCATTCGCCCAGTTTCACCCACATCCCTCTAAACCTTTCCTATCCATGTGTCTGTCCAAATGTCTTTTAAATATTGTTATTGCCCCAGCCTCAACCACTTCCTCTGGCAGCTGTACAAGCATCGTACCATGCTCTGTGCAGAAAGGTTACTCCTCGAGTTCCTATTAATTCCTACCCATCTCACATTAAGCCTATGCCTCTAGTTCTTGACTCCTGAACCCTGGAAAAAAGACATTCACTCCATCTACTGGATGCCCCTCAAGATTTTATACACTTCCCTAAGATCACCGCTCAGTCTCCTCTGCTCCAGTGAATAAATAGACAATAGACGATAGGTGCAGGAGTAGGTCATTCAGCCCTTCGAACCGGCACCACCATTTAACGTGATCATGGCTGATCATCCCCAATCAGTACCCCGTTCCTGCCTTCTCCCCATATCCCCTGACTCCGCTATCTTTAAGAGCCCTATCTAGCTCTCTCTTGAAAGTATCCAGAGAATCGGCCTCCACCGCCCTCTGAGGCAGAGAATTCCACAGACTCACCACTCTCTGTGAGAAAAAGTGTTTCCTCATCTCCATTCTAAATGGCTTGCCCCTTATTCTTAAACTGTGGCCCCTGGTTCTGGACTCCCCCAACATCGGGAACATGTTTCCTGCCTCTAGCGTGTCCAAGCCCTTAACAATCTTATATGTTTCAATAAGATCCCCTCACATCCTTCTAAACTCCAGAGTGTACAAGCCCAGCCGCTCAATTCTCTCAGCATATGACAGACCCGCCATCCCGGGAATTAACCTTGTAAACCTACGCTGCACTCCCTCAATAGCAAGAATGTCCTTCCTCAAATTAGGGGACCAAAACTGCACACAATACTCCAGTTGTGGTCTCACTAGGGCTCTGTACAACTACAGAAGGAGTAAAAAAAAACAGGAATAAACACCTAGCCTGCCCAACCTTTCCTGAACGGTCCTTCCATAAGCTTGGGTACTGTTCCCTTTACCTCAACCCCATTGAGGACATTGGATTTTGTCTATGGAACTGATGCCCTACAATACACTACAGTGCTGAGAACTATATTCTGCACTCTGTATCTTCCCCTTTGCCCTACCTATTGAACTTGAGTTTGCACTGATTGTATCTTTGTATGGTCTATATCTGATCTGCTTGGAATCTGCTGAGTTGACTTGTCAGGGGAAATGGAAACGAGAGATATAAATGATGATGCAGAGAGATATAGAACGATTGCTATGTGTACGAAAGAACTGCAGATGCTGGTTTAAATCAGAGCATGCTGACCGGTTGCATCGTGGCTTGGTTCGGCTACCTGGGCGTCCAGGAGCGGAAAAGGCTGCAAAACGTTGTAAACGCTGCCCAGTCCATCATCGGCTCTGACCTCCCTACCATCGAGGGGATCTATCACAGGCGCTGATAGATCCCTTGATGAAGCTGCCAGCATCATCAAGGGCCCACACCATCCTGGCCACACACTCATCTCTTTGCTGCCATCAGGTAGAAGGTACAGGAGCCTGAAATCGGCAACATCCAGGTTCAGGAATAGCTTCTTCCCCACAGCCATCAGACTATTAAACACAACTTCAAACAAACTCTGAACTATAACAGCCTATTGCATTTATCTGTGTATTTATGTGTGTGTATGTATATATATATTCTATGGTATATGGTCACACTGATCTGATCTGATCTGTATTTATGCCTAAAATATTCTGTCGTGCTGCAGCAAGCAAGAATTTCATTGTCCTATCTGGGACAAATGACAATAAACTCTTTTGACTTTCGATTTCATGTCTTGACTTGAAATCGAAGGTAGACACACAATGCTCGACTAACTCAGCAGGACAGGCAGCATCTCTGGAGAGAAGGAATGGGCGACGTTTTGGGTTGAGACGCTTCTTCAGACTGAGAGTCAGGGAGAGGGAGTCTAGCAATATGGAAGGATGGGGTGTGAAAATGACACATCAAAGCAAATGATGATAAGGAAATGTAGAATGGCTCATTGTTAGCTGAGGGGGAAGGTGACAAGGAGGAATACAACCAGTAAAGTTAATCAGAAGGTACACAAAATTTCTGGAGAAACTCAGCGGGTGCAGCAGCATCTATGGAGCGAAGGAAATAGGCAACGTTTCGGCCAGAAACGTTGCCTATTTCCTTCGCTCCATAGATGCTGCTGCACCCGCTGAGTTTCTCCAGCATTTTTGTGTACCTTCGATTTTCCAGCATCTGCAGTTCCTTCTTAAACAAAATTAATCAGAAGTTCAGTGAAACTAGTCAGAGAACTAGGATGGGTGGAGGGTCGGAGAGAGAGAGGGAAAGCAAAAGTTACTTAAAGTTAGGGAAATCAAAATTCATACTGTTGGGTTGTTAGGTGCCCAAACAGAATATGAGGTGCCGTTCCGCCCATTTGCATTGGCTTCCAAAAATGCAACAACTTGCACTTATCTGAATTAAACTCCATTTGCCATTCCTTGGCCTCAAATCCGACTGATCAAGGACCTGCTGTAATTCGGATAACAATCTTTACTGTCTATGACAGCATCTATTTTAATGTAATCTGTAAACTTACTAACCATGCCGTGTACATTCTCATTCATATTGCTCCTCGAGATGACGTACCATCATGGGCCCAGCACTCACTCCTGAGAGAGAGAATCAGTAATTTAGTTCCTGAGTGAGTGAGTGAGTGAGTGAGTGAGTGAGTGAGTGAGTGAGTGAGTGAGTGAGTGGGTGAGTGAGTGAGTGAGTGAGTGAGTGAGTGAGTGAGTGAGTGAGTGAGTGAGTGAGTGAGTGAGTGAGTGAGTGAGTGAGTGAGTGAGTGAGAGGGTGAGGATGCATCCAGGATTGGAGACTACATGATGAGTCCTTGTGAATGGAGGAAGGAAAGGAAAAGGAGAAGCCTGGACTCCAGGGTTTTATGTAAAGAGAAGATCAGTTGATAATTGCCTTTGGTTAGTCTTCGAGTTTGCTGATGTATTATTCAGGGAAGGTCTTTTAAGGGTTGTATTTTGAGAAGTTTTTAAAGTTCACTGGATATTGCATCTGGTGTAATATCACGTCTCAGTGTCATTATACTGAACTTTAATTTCTTAAGCTAATGAATGGTAAAGGGAAAAATATTATAATATAATGCTGGTAATGTGTTAAATGACTGGAATTGCTACAGCTAAAAACTGATGGAGCAAAGGTTATTATGGTACTAAGATATAATTACAATCCATTAATCGTATTTAATAATGAGAAAAATTCCACAAATAATAGTTTGTGTCCTCATCTGACATCAAGTAAGTGAGCTGAGTTGGCTGTTAGGAATACCAGGTGCAGTCCATTGGGGTGCGAGCAGTAGGGAGACAGTTTCCAGTTGTGTAGGAAGGAACTGCAGATGTTGGTTTAAACTGATGATAGACACAAAAAGCTGGGTAACACATTGGGCCAAGCGGCATCTCTGGAGAGAAGGCATGCAGGTACAGCAGGCAGTGAAGAAAGCTAATGGCATGTTGGCCTTCATAACAAGAGGAGTTGAGTATAGGTGCAAAAAGGTCCTTCAGCAGTTGTACAAGCCCCTAGTGAGACCATACCTGGAGTATTGTGTGCAGATTTGGTCTACAAATTTGAGGAAGGCCATTCTTGCTATTGAGGGAGTACAGCATAGGTTCACGAGGTTAATTTCCGTGATGGCGGGACTGTCATATGTTGAAAGAATGGAGTGAATGGACATATACACAGGAATTTAGAAGGGTGAGAGGGTATCTTATTGAAACATATAAGATTATTAAGGGATTGGACACGCTAGAAGCAGGAAACATGTTCCCGATGTTGGGGGAGAGATGAGTGTGTGGCCAGGATGGTGTGGGTCCTTGATGATGCTGGCAGCCTTTTTGAGGCAGAGCCTGCGATAGATCCCCTTGATGGTAGGGAGGGCAGAGCCGATGATGGACTGGAAACTGTCTGAAGAGGGTCTCGACCTGAAACAATAGACAATGTACAATAGACAATGGACAATAGACAATAGGTGCAGGAGTAGGCCATTCGGCCCTTCGAGCCAGCACTGCCATTCAATGTGGTCATGGCTGATCATCCACAATCAGTACCCCGTTCCTGCCTTCTCCTCTGAAGAAGGGTTTCGGCCCGAAACGTCGCCTATTTCCTTCGCTCCATAGATGCTGCTGCACCCGCTGAGTTCCTCCAGCAATTTTGTGTACCTTCGATATTCCAGCATCTGCAGTTCCCTTTTGAACACTTCTCCCCATATCCCCTGGCTCCACTATCTTTAAGAGCCCTATCTAGCTCTCTCTTGAAACCATCCAGAGAACCGGCCTCCACCGCCCTCTGAGGCAGAGAATTCCACAGACTCACCACTCTCTGTGAGAAAAAGTGTTTCCTCATCTCCGTTCTAAATGGCTTACCCCTTATTCTTAAACTGTGGCCCCTGGTTCTGGACTCCCCACAACATCGGGAACATGTTTCCTGCCTCTAGTGCGTCCAAACCGTTAATAATCTTGTATGTTAACAGATCTTAGGAGACCACGCAAGAATTTGTATAACAAACCTGTTCTTGTTTCCTTTCAAGCTTGTTTCCTGTCTCTTGCTTTCCCCCTTGCACTCTCCCCTACACTCTCTCTTACTTTCTTTTACAATTTATCATTCATTGTCACTCTTGTTCTTGCTTCCACCCCAACACCTGCTCTCTCCAACGCACTCATCTCTCTTGCTATCAAATAATGTTCTCTTTCTTTCGTCTTGTCCTCTCTCTGTTGCTCACCTGCTCTTTCATTCCCTCAGTCCCTTTCTCACTCGCTTCTGTTTTCTCTCTGTCTTGCTCTTGTTTTCGCTATCACTCTATCATGCCTATTTTAGTGCCCTTTGTCACTGGCTCTTTCCCCCCTACTGACACGTACAAGTTCACAAGTTATAGAAGTAGAATCAGGGCATTCGGCCCATCAAGTCCACTCCGCCATTCAATCATGGCTGATCTCTGCCACCTAATCCAATTTTCCTGCCTTCTCCCCATAACGACACCCATTCTAATCTAGAATTTGTCTATGTCAGCCTATAAAATATCCACTGACTTGGCCTCCTCAGTCCTCTGTGGCAATGAGTTCTACAGATTAACTACCCTCGGGCTATAGAAGTTCCTCCTCACCTCCTTTCTAAAAAGGGCGCCCTTTCATTCTGAGGCCATGACCTCTGGTCCTAGACTCTCCCAACATCGTTTCCACATCCACTCTATCATAGAAACATAGAAACATAGAAATTAGGTGCAGGAGTAGGCCATTCGGCCCTTCGAGCCTGCACCGCCATTCAATATGATCATGGCTGATCATCCAACTCAGTATCCCGTACCTGCCTTTTCTCCATACCCTCTGATCCCCTTAGCCACAAGGGCCACATCTAACTCCCTCTTAAATATAGCCAATGAACTGGCCTCGACTACCCTCTGTGGCAGAGAGTTCCAGAGATTCACCACTCTCTGTGTGAAAAAAGTTCTTCTCATCTCGGTTTTAAAGGATTTCCCCCTTATCCTTAAGCTGTGACCCCTTGTCCTGGACTTCCCCAACATCGGGAGCAATCTTCCTGCATCTAGCTTGTCCAACCACTTAAGAATTTTGTAAGTTTCTATAAGATCCCCTCTCAATCTCCTAAATTCTAGAGAGTATAAACCAAGTCTATCCAGTCTTTCTTCATTAGACAGTCCTGACATCCCAGGAATCAGTCTGGTGAACCTTCTCTGCACTCCCTCTATGGCAATAATGTCCTTCCTCAGATTTGGAGACCAAAACTGTACGCAATACTCCAGGTGTGGTCTCACCAAGACCCTGTACAACTGCAGTAGAACCTCCCTGCTCCTATACTCAAATCCTTTTGCTATGAAAGCTAACATACCATTCGCTTTCTTCACTGCCTGCTGCACCTGCATGCCTACTTTCAATGACTGGTGTACCATGACACCCAGGTCTCGCTGCATCTCCCCTTTTCCTAGTCGGCCACCATTTAGATAATATCGATCAAGGTTGGGGTGGTGGGTGGTGATAGCAGGAGGCACGGTGGCACAGAATAGAGTTGTTGCCTTACAGCCAGCGCCAGAGACCGGGATTCAATCCTGACTACAAGCACTGTCTGTACGGAGTTTGTACGTTTTCCATGTGACCACGCCGGCTTGCTCCGGGTGCTCCGGTTTCCTTCCACACTCCATCGACCTACAGGTTTGTAGGTTAACTGGCTTCGATAAAATTATAAATTGTCCCCAGTGTATAGGGTCGTGTAAGTGAACAGTTGGTCGGTGCAGGCCTGGTGGGCCGAAGGGCCTGGTGGGCCGAAGGGCCTGGTGGGCCGAAGGGCCTGTTTCCGTGCTGTATCTCCAAAATCAAAAATCTAAAGTAAAGTTTAGATCAAGACGAGGTCTCTCCCCTACCAACCAACCTGGTGGGGTCACAGATACATGCACACACATGTACCCCTCCAAAGGTCAGCAAATGTCAATCCTGTGCATGCCATTGTAGGCGTTAGTTTTTCCCAACTCATTTCCTCATGTAATAACGCTGGAGTGGAAAGGGTCGAGAACCTTCTTCTGAAGAAGACCCATTCCTTCTCTCCAGAGACGCTGCCTGTCCCGCTGAGTTGCTCCAGCATTTTGTGTCTATCTTCAGTTTAAACCAGCATCTGCAGTTCCTTCCGCTAATTTCCCCCCTGCAATGGCCAAGTCCTCGAGCTACAGTCAATTGGCCTGAGGCAGCAATTACCCAAGTGCAAAAAAAGCTGGCTTTGTTTTTCAATTTGTAGCTTTCAATTGGAATTTAACAGATTGCAAACACAACCTCATAGTTACCCTGCAGGGTTCCGCGCTAGGTTCGGATTGGGACTCCTTTATTTTACCAAGGAATTATATTAATGTGCTGTCAAATCCACGGCAAGTTGAGAAATGGGTGCTCTAAACCTATTCTGATGACAATTTCTATTTACTAATGTCAGCAGATTATAAAATAAACATTTTCATTGAATCATATCCCTCTATTCCTTGCATTGCCATGTGCTTATCAAAATGTCTCCTGAACGCCACTATCGTATCTGTCTTCACCGCCATTCTTGGCAGCACACCCAGGACCCCACCTGCCCCGCACATCTCCATTTCCAATCTAAGGGTTCCTGCATTACTTTAATATGGACCGATGTTGATTGCCGTATCCAACAAGATTAGCAGTGATTGTTAGTGATTGTCAGCAGAAGTTTAAGCGAGTTTTGATAGAACTTTGTTTCTGTGTAACACGGCAATATCTGGGCACCACAAACTGGACTTTGGCCAAAAGTCTCTCGAAAGCCAAGATTTCCTCTCTCCCGATGAGCAAAATTGCATCCTTTTTAGGAAGAGAACATAGAACAACACAGCACATGAAGGGGCCCTTTGGCCCACAATGTGTGTGCCAAACATGATGCCAAGTTATACTGATCTCATCTACATGATCCATATCCCTCTATTTCCTGCACTTCCACATGCCTATCAAAAAGCCTCTTTAAACACCACTATTGTATCTACCTTCACCACCACCCAGGGCGACACATTCCAGGCCCCCACTACTCTCAGTGTAAAAAACCTGCCTCGCACATCTCCATTAAGCTTTCCCCCTCTCACCTTGTAGATCTGCTCTCTAGTGTTGGCCATTTCTGACTGTTTACCCCATTGTACTACTCATAATTTTATATTCAGATAAATAGAGATTTACAGAAAGCACAAAAGATCCTCATGACTAGGAAGAGGCCAGTGACTTTTCAGTTCCTGCCCCCCACACTTCTTTTGATCTACATTCTTCAGATATGGGTAGTACTAGAAAGGCATGATGCTTGAACGTGTGACCAGAGATGCTGCCTGATCCACTGAGTTACTCCAGCATTTTGTGTCTATCTTCGCACCAGAGAGACACAGATGTACAGTTCTGGTTCCCATTGAGTATCTGGTAGCGAATCTCTCCTCATCTCCAACCTTCCACAGACCTTCCCTTTATCCTCTCCTCCCTCCATCTCCTAGGCTGCCACTTACAACTCATTCCAATCCCAGTTCTGGTGCACACTCGTTGACTGAAACCTTGTCTCAGTTCCTCTTGTCGCAAAATTCTGCACGACTTTCCATCTCCAGCGCTTTCTGCTTTATTTATCCCTCAACCCATCATTAGTAAAATGGAAGGTACACAAAATTGCTGGAGAAACTCAGCGGGTGCAGCAGCATCTATGCAGCGAAGGAAATAGGCGACGTTTCGGGCCGAAAACCCTTCTTCAAACCCTTCTTCAGATTAGTAAAATGGATCCTTCCTACATTAGACCTCATGGCAGTTACGCAGCAGTTAAGGTATTAGACGAGTTTCCCAGAGACCTGGGCTAATAATATCGACCTGAGTTCAAATCCCATTATAGCAGCTGTAGAACACAATTTAAGATAATAATCTAAATTTTTAAAACAGCTACAGTAGTCTTAGGAACACATAAATAGTTATAGAATAAATATTACATTCAACACAAATCTTATTATCATCTAACACATTTTTATCCAATTCATGTTCACAGGATCATAGGACATAGGAACAGAATTAGGCCCTTCAGCCCATCGAGTCTGTTCTGCCATTCTATCATGGCTCATCTATTTTAAACAGTCAGTCAGACCACTGTCCAAAACATAGAAAATAGGTGCAGAAGTAGGCCATACGGCCCTTCGAGCCAGCACCACCATTCAATATGATCGTGGCTGATCATCCAAAATCAGTACCCCGTTCCTGCTTTCTCCTCATAACCCTCGATTCTGTTAGCCCTAAGAGCTTCATGTAACTCTCTCTTGAATACTTCTCTCCACTGTTGCATAACTGGATGACACTTCAGTCAGTTGGTTTTATCCATAGAGTTATACAGCATGTTGACAGTCCCTTTGACCCAAATCATATCATCATAAGACATAGGAACAGAATTAGGCCATTCGGCCCATCGAGTCTGCTTCACCATGGCTGATCTTTTTTTTTCTCCTGCCTTCTCCCCCTAATCTTTGATACCCTTATTAATCACATGTTCTTGTGCCTCTTCTGTTGCTTGCGGGTTTAAAATTAATCTAAACTTAGGGCATGCCACCTTCCCTCTGTCACTTTCCCTATGTTTTCCTGTGCGTGCACTTGTACTGGGAGGTCAGGTGTAATTTTATAGGTTGACTCATAGAAACATAGAAAATAGGTGCAGGAGGAGGCCATACGGCCCTTCGAGCCAGCACCGCAAAACTCACGCGGGTCTCGGGGGGAACGTACAAGGCAGCGCCCGTAGTCGGGATCGAACCCGGGTCACCGGCACTGCAGTTTGCTGTAAGGCAGCAACTCTACTGCTACTCAGTGACCAAATTTTGTGCCTTCCACCACAGGGATGAATGCTGTGGTGGATGTTTGTGTTAAATGTTTATTGTGTTTTTGTGTGTTCTTTTTTCATTGTATCGCTGCTGGCAAATTCATTTCACTTGCACTTGCAATAAAACTGATTAAAAAATAATACACTGATGAAATGAATGTAGTGTGAAAAAAAAAATCGCTGAGTTCAAATTGGAAGGGAAATTAAAAAAAGCTAAATGGGGAATGTATGCAGTTCTAACACAATGCTCACAGAGGGCGTAAGCCTCTCAGTTGTGTGTCCCTTGTATTGAGGCCGAGCCCTCTGGACCGCGGTGTGGTGTAGGCATTGTAGTTCACCCGTGCAGCGCCCACGGCTTGTCAACGCTAAAGAGACCACAACTACCAGCCTCCCCCGAGGCTGCCAGAGTTGGGTGAGATCGGGGCGAGGAGCAGCTGCGTTACCAGGACGGGTGCAAGGTGAGCAAGAATGTAACACTGCAAGAGAAATGAAACAGTAGCAGCGCCTGTTAGTCAGTGCACAGAGTCTCCAAGCAGCGGCTACTGCTGCACAAGTTTGGAACCCTTTCTGAAAGTTGACTTGCTCTTGGAATTGAAGAAAACTTCCATTTTGACCTCTCAAGAAGGGGACCTCCTTTTAAAAGCAAGATATTTATTTTTTAAATGCTCCACGGTGCAATGGTTTCGTGGGGGGGTGGGGCAAGATGTTTCACCAAGTGTTTCCTGGTTTCTGTGCGAAGGCGAACGAGCCAGTGTCGCTGGGGGAGTGGAGGAGGGAAAGAGGAGTGGGTGAGAGGGAAGGGAGGGGGGGGGGGGGGGGGTGAGAGGGTTGTGTGGGGGAGAGGAAGGGAGGAGAGGGTGAGATGGGCTTGTGTATGGGAAGGGGGAAGAGAGAGGAGGGTGGGGAGAGAAGGGGGTAAGAAGGTTGTAAGGGGGAGGGAGGTGGGCAGGGGGGGTGAGATGGGCTTGTGTGGGGTGAGGTGGGGAGAGAAGGGGGTGAGAGGGTGTGGTGAAGGGAGGTGGGGAGAGAAGGGGTGAGATGGGTTGTGTGAGGGAAGGGGTGAGAGGAGTGTGTGGGGGAAACGATAGGGAAGAAGGTTGAACATTGAATTCTCCAATTTGAGGTGACCTGTAACAGTCCAATTTCCCCCACACCATCTCCCTTTGATTGGTGCGGTTTAGATGGGCCGAAGGGCCTATTTCCATACTGTATCTCTAAAACTAAACTAAAATCTCTCCGGTGCTTTGAGTACGTTGGCTCCATCTCTGATGAATATGGATAAGCAGTGGTCTCTGCAGCTCAGTGAACCATGGACACAATGAGCTGAATGGCCATCTTCAGTGCCAAAAAATTCAATGATTTCATTAAAGATACTTTTTTAAGACTGTTGATGGGATTTGAAATATCACCACATATTGAGGACTTGAGCAGTGGCACTTTTTTTTTTTAAAAGCTTTATATATGGAATAATGAATAATTTAGCAATTAAACGTCTACTGAGATTGGGAAATTGGCTAATGCCGATGGCTCTTACAGACATACATTGATATCCCATTCTATGTCAGTGCCTTGATACCAAGCACACAATTAACAGAATGTGTAGGAAGGAACTGCAGATGCCGGTCTAAACCGAAGTAGACACAAAATGCTGGAGTAACTCAGCGGGACAGGCAGCGTCTCTGAAGAGAAGGAACGGGAGACGTTTCGGGTCGGAGTCTGAAGAAGAGTCTCGACCCGGTACATCACCCATTCCTTCTTCCGAGAGATGCTGCCTGTCCCGCTGAGTTACTCCAGCACAATTAATAGAACACGTATTAAGTCACGATATTAAACCACAAAAGCATATCTGTTTAATTTTCAACGGTTACCATCAATAGGTTTATTTTATCTCTATGCTTTTTAAATCTATGGTGTTTGGGGGCTGTATGATGTTTTTCAAAAGTGTAGGTGGTTTTGAGGCGAAACTGCCTAATCAAGATGCCCTGGTGTTTTCAGAGAGCATAGTTATAAACTTACCTTCATCGAGTGGTGAGAGGACGGATGTGCAAGAGGCAAATAAGGAAGTCAAATGATACTGACACAACATTTTCTCTTGGCAACTGACGAGAAACCAGAGTGCAAATCATCGTTAATAAAGTATCCACCTTGCTTTCTCTAAGTAAATGATGTGCACCATCCATTGTATGCAAACACTCTCCTCCCTTGAGTTCATCCAGTGATTCTTTAAACTGCTGAGAAAACATTAGACTTGATCCATAGATTAGAGTCATAGCACTGCAGCATGGAATCAGATCCTTCGGCCCAACTTGCCCACACCGGCCAACATGTCCCAGTTACACTAGTCCCACCTGCCCATGTTTGGTCCACATCCCGTCCTATCCATGTACCTGTCTAAATGTTTCTTAAAAGTTGGGATAGTCCCAGCCTCAACGACCTCCTTTGGCAGCTTTTGTTCCATACACCAAACAAAGGCCTAAAATTCCATCAAAATATTTGATGTCAGGTATAAGGATTGTCGGGTTTTCTTTCGCAATAATTGGATGAGAGGAAAAGTGTGAGGTGTTGCACTTTGGGAGGTCAAAAGTAAGGGAAATGTATATATAGAAAGGAACTGCAGATGCTGGTTTACACTGAAGATAGTCTGGAATAACAGCAGGATGGGCAGCATTTGTACACTGCAAGGGCCAGGAAGCGAGTGGGTAAGATCATCCCTGACCCCTCTCGCCCTGGCCACAAACTCTTTGAATCACTTCCCTCTGGAAGGCCACTCCGGACTGTCAAAGCTGCCACAGCCAGACATAAAAACAGCTTTTTTTCCACGAGTAGTAGCTCTAGTCAACAGCCAAAAATCTGTAGCCTCCTTTCGTTCTGGTATTTTGTTTGGTTCACATGTTTGATCGATGGTGTTTTATTATTGTTTAGTGTTTTATGTGTCATTCGTGACTGTCACTGTATATCATGTTGTCACTTGTGGGCGGAGCACCAAGGCAAATTCCTTGTATGTGAATACTTATCCAATAAATGTATTCATTCATTCATCTCTGGAGACAAGGAATGGGTGGCGTTTCGGGTCAAAACCCTTCTTCAGACTGGGAGTCAGGGGAGAGGGAGACTAGAGATATGGAAGGGTACGGTGAGGAAACAAAAAGAAGATGATGATCTGGGAAATGCAGAGTGGTTCATTGTTGGCTGAGGGGAAGGTGACAACAAGGTGTACAATCAGAAAAATTAATCAGACAAACAGTGAAACTGGTTGGAGAACTAGGGGGGGGGAGGGACGGAGAGGGAGGGAAAGCAAAGACTACTCGAAGTTCGAGAAATCAATATTCATGCCGCAGGGTTGAAAGCTGCCCATGTGAGATATGAGGTGCTGTTCCTCCAATTTGCTCTGACAGTGGAAGAGGCTCAGGACAGAACGGTCAGTGTGGGAATGGGAGGGGGAGTTCTTCTTTAGCAACCAGGAGATCGCAAACTTAGCAGAGGTGTTCAGCGAAACGATCGCCGAGCCTGCGCTTTGCGATTAATGATCAGCCAATGATTAATGAATGGCATAACTTTGATTTTAGCCTAAATTTCTTTCATACTTTATATTGCCACAGTTTTTTCTACCTTCACTTCTGAAAGGTCTGATGCTTTTTTCCCCCATTTTTTTTATAATGACCCCTTCACCCTGACTTCCATTTTCAGTTCTACTTCTCTCCCTTCTGAATCTTTTGTTCCATATCCTACCCTCTTGCCAAGCTTGTTTATACTCTCTCCAATGGTGAGAACAAACCTGTCTCCAAGACTATTAGTCTCGGGCCAAGTGAGGTACAACCTTGCCTTGTATAGGGAAGATAAGCACAAAATGCGGATGTAACTCAGCGGGACAGGCAGCATCTCTGGAGAGAAGGAACGGGTGACGTTTCGGGTCGAGACCCTTCTTCTCTCCTTAGTATTAAGGTTACATTTATCTATTTCTTATTATATTATCTGTGTTTTGCATTGTTAAGATTATTCATTCACTGGTATTAAGGTTATTCATTTATCGATCTCTTTGGTATTAATATAATCTATGTGTTTTGCATGTATTAAACTGCCACAAGTAAGTTCTGTTGTCAGTACATGTGATGATTTTGGCTCTTGGCAAGTTGGGTGGATATCCTCAGACTATCTTTGATCGAACTTTGCTGGCTTTTTCTTGCACTAAACATTATTCCCTTATCAATTATCTCTACACAGTGATTGGCTCGATTGTAATCATGTATTGTCTTTCCGCTGACTTTGCCTCCACAGCCGTCTGTGGCAAAGAATTCCACAGATTCACCACCCTCTGCCTAAAGAAATTCCTCCACATCTTTTTAAAAGAATGTCCTTCAATTCTGATGCTATGACCTCTAGTCCCAGACTCTCCCATTAGTGGAAATATCTTCCCCACATCCACTCTATCCAAGCCTTTCACTATTCGGTACGTGTCAAAGAGGTCCCCCTCTTCTAAACCCCACAAATATAGGCCCACTGCCTTCAAATACTCATCATGGGTTAACCTAGTCATTCTTGTAAACCTCCTCTGGACCCTCTGCAGAGCCAGCACATCCTTCCTCGGATATGGTGCCCAAAATTGCTCACCAGCGCCTTATAGAGCCTCAGCATTACATCCCTGTTTTTGCATACAAGCCCTCTTGGAAATAAATGCTAGTATTGCGTTTGCTTTCTTTACTACTGATTCGACTTGCAGATGTACTTTTTGGGAATCCTGCACCAGCACTCCCGAGTCCCTTTGCACGTCCGATTTCTGTGTCCTCTCCCCATTTAGAAAATAATCTACGCCTCTATTCCTAATACCAAAATGCAGGACTCCACACTTTTCTACCCCTACATTCCATCTGCCACTTCTTTGC
Organism: Amblyraja radiata; assembly: GCF_010909765.2. Lineage (NCBI taxonomy): Eukaryota > Metazoa > Chordata > Chondrichthyes > Rajiformes > Rajidae > Amblyraja > Amblyraja radiata. The sequence continues at coordinate 8,305,102 of NC_045982.1, read as the reverse complement.
CCACTCTTCCAACCTGTCCAAGTCCTTCTGCAGACTCCCTGCCTTCTCTACACTACCTGCCCTGGCGCCTATTTTCGTATCATCCGTAAATTTGGCCATAAAATCTTCTATCCCCCTCATCCAAATCATTAAGATAGTTCTCTCTCTCAATGTTACCTCTGGTTCTACTAAGGGAAGGCAAGATGGTTCTACTAAGGGACGACAGATGGCACAATGGGCTAAGTGTTCGGCTGGCAACCGGAAGGTAGCCGGTCCGAATCCCGCTTGGAGTGCATACTGTCGTTGTGTCCTTGGGCAAGACACTTCACCCACCTTTGCCTGTGTATGAATGTGTGCGAGTGATTGTTGGTGGTCGGAGGGGCCGTAGGCGCAGATTGGCAGCCACGCTTCCGTCAGTCTGCCCCAGGGTATCTGTGGCTACAGAAGTAGCTTACCACCACCGAGTGTGACTGAGGAGTGAATGAATAATGCGATGTAAAGCGCCTTGAGTATTAGAAAGGCGCTATATAAATCCCATCCATTATTATTATAATTAATAAAACCCTTTTTTTGTTGTCTTGTCCGTCCCAGAGAAAGGGTCTCATGCGGTTAGAAAGATGGGGGCCATGTTTTCGCTGAAGCTGCCGACCGCAAAAGGGCCGTTCCACGTGGGCTGCACGGACTTCATGATTGACCACACGAGGGAGGTAAAGTGAAATTGTGCGTTCAATGGCGGGGGGGGGGGGAGAATTGTTCTGTTCCCGTGTAGTAAATATTGTCGATTGAACAGCATTTCCTTCCGCTCGCCTTTCGGGCTTTCCAGTGCTACGTTCCCTGAGAAAAGTCGAGCAGGTTGTTCTTTGAGTCCATGCTACCCTTGCCTGGTTACATCATCCTGTAATCTTGCTGCAATCTCTCGGGCAGAAGAGTGAAGCCAGAGGAGGAAACGGGCTGATCTGGGGATGAAGGACTAAGAGGAACGCCTCAGGGCTCCACATTTTCTTAAGTAGGAGAAAATATTGATAAAGCTCATAGTGTTAGCAGATTTTTTTTGACAGGTGCTGGACCAATATCTAAAGAAAATGCAACTGATACTATAAAATGATACAGCTGAGAAAAATCGAGCAGAAGTTGTTCTTTGAGACCAATGAAAGGAGCTTGATGGGTTTTATCGAGATAATTTAGAGATACAGCGCAGAAACTGGCCCTTCGGCCCACCGAGTCCGCACCGATCCCCCGCACACTAACACTATCCTACACACACAATTTACAATTATACCGAGCTAATTAACCTACAAATCTGTACGTTTGTCAAGGGTGGGAGGAAACTGGGGGATCCCGGAGAAAACCCACGCAGGTGACGGGGAGAAAGTACAAACTCCGTACAGACAGCCCCTGTAGTCAGGACCAAAGCCGGGTCCTGTGGGGCAGCGACTTTACCATGGTGCCACCCTAATTGTTGCCGTGCCACGAATTGGTGGCAACTGTATATTACAGAGTGAGAACACCAGTTTAGGGGCAGCACAGTGGTGCAGTGACTACATGGGGTCAATCCTGACCTTGGGTGCTGTCTGTGTGGAGTTAGCACGTTCTCCCTGTGAACATGGTTTGCCTCCAGGTTCTAAGACATGCGGGTTTGCAGGATAATTGGCCTCTATGATAGTTCTCCCCCAATGTGTAGGGAGCGAATGAGAAAGTGGGATAACATAAAACTAGTGTAAACAGGTGATCGATGGTCGGCATGGACTCGGTGGGCCAAAGGGCCTGTTTCCATGTTGTATCTTTGCTATCTGTGGCGTTTGCACATTCTCACTGTGACCGGGTGGGTTTCCCTCGGGGGCTCTGGTTTCCTCCCACATCCAGAAACCAACTGGTTGGCTAAATGGCCGTTAAAATCCACCTCTGGTATAAGAGAGGGGCACAATGGATGGGATTGTGGGATGAATAGATTAAAGTGAAAATGAGATGGAGTGGACATTGACTCAACGATGAGATGTCTGCAGTGTGAAGACATGGAAATCAGTTCTTCTTCTTCTTTTCGTGTCCATCTTGTTACAAATGTTGACATCGCTGTCATCGTCCGTCCTGAAAAGGACACAAGCTTCCGGCGACAATCAGTGGAAGGCATCACTTGATGCAACAGATGACAGTGGTAACAGAATTAGCTCAGGATACTTCCAGTTTCCAGCCCCGTGATGTGGGTGCTTCTGCTATGGGGCCACTGAGAGGAGGTTACAGGAAGAAAACTAAATATGTGCTCTCTGAGTTTCTATATGATATGTAGTCACTATGTGTCCGCTCCGACAAGTAAATCCCCCGCACATTAACACTACCCTACAAGTTCAAGTTCAAGTTCAAGTGAGTTTATTGTCATGTGTCCCTGTATAGGACAATGAATTTCTTGCTTTGCTTAAGCACACAGAAAATAGTAGGCATTTACTACAAAACAGATAAATGTGTCCATATACCATGATATAAATATATACACACATGAATAAATAAACTGGTAGTGCAAATAACAGAAAGTGGTTGCTAATAATCAGAGTTTTGTCCGAGCCAGGTTTAATAGCCTGATGGCTGAGGGGAAGTAGCTATTCCTGAACCTGGTTGTTGCAGTCTTCAGGCTCCTGTACCTTCTACCTGAAGGTAGCAGGGAGATGAGTGTGTGGCCAGGATGGTGTGGGTCTTTGATGATACTGCCAGCCTTTTTGAGGCAGCGACTGCGATAAATCCCCTCGATGGAAGGAAGGTCAGAGCCGATGATGGACTGAGCAGTGTTTACTACTTTTTGTAGTCTTTTCCTCTCCAGGGCGCTCAAATTTCCGAACCAAGCCACGATGCAACCGGTCAGCATGCTCTCGACTGTGCACCTGTAGAAGTTAGAGAGAGTCTTCCTTGACAATCCGACTCTCCGAAATCTTCTCAGGAAGTACACACACACTAGGAACAAATTTTACATTTACACCAAGCTAATTAACCTGCAAACCTGTACGCCTTTGGAGTGTGGGGGAAACCGAAGATCTCGGAGAAAGCCCACGCAGATCACGGGAAAAACGTACAAACTCCGTACAGATTCAGATTCACACTTTATTGTCATTGTGCAGTGTACAGTACAGAGACAATGAAATGCAGTTAGCATCTCCCTAGAAGAGCGACATAGAATATGAGCAATAAATAAATATATTTACGTGCATCAGAGAGTCTGAATCTGTACCAGCACCAGTAGTCGGGATCGAACCTGGGTCTGTAGCACTGCAAGGCAGTAGTACTACCGCTACTCCACCTTGAGATCGCCCTGTGAAGTATTCCCTTCTGTCTTCACCCGCCCTGTGACATTCCCACTTTGTTTATTTCAGGGAAGCTTCTGTCGTCTTTATTACCCGTGTGAGGCTGTGGAGCAGTCGAGGCCGCCGCTGTGGATTCCACGGTACGAGTATTGCGCTGGCCTTGTCAACTATCTCAATCGGAGCAGGTGGAGCATCCCTCTCCTCAACCTGGCGTTCGGTGAGTGGCGCTCAACAATAATCTCGCCTCGCAGGGCCACCGAGCCAGTAACTGTGGGCAGAGGCTCCCAGACTGAAGTGGGTGAGGGGAGGGGAGGGGAGGGGGAGGTGGAAGGTGCCCACGGGAGACGGGAGCATGCGAGGAGAACTTCCGAGTGATCAACAAAGGGTGGGGATGCAAGGAGATAGGCACAGAATGCTGGAGTAATGCCCCTGTCCCACTTAGGAAACCTGAACGGAAACCTCTGGAGACTTTGCACCCCACCCAAAGTTTCCGTGCGGTTCCCGGAGGTTTTTGTCAGTCTCCCTACCTGCTTCCACTACCTGCAACCTCCGGCAACCACCTGCAACCTCCGGGAACCGCACGGAAACCTTGGGCGGGGCACAAAGTCTCCAGAGGTTTCCGTTCAGGTTTCCTAAGTGGGACAGGGGCATAACTCAGCGGGACAGGCAGCATCTCTGGAGAGAAGGGCTGGCTGACATTTCGGGTCGAGACCCTCCTTCAGATTGAGTGTCAGGGGAGGGGGAGACTAAAGATATGGTGGGGTAAGGTGTGAAAACCCCCAGCGGATGATGATCAAGGACATTTAGAATGGTACATTGTCAGCTGAGGGGAAGGTGACAACGAGACTTGTAAGGAGGTCTGATTATCTGTGAACGCAGCTATAAGTGCAGCCACAACTAGGTACTTTGGAAATGTTTAGGAAGGAACTGCAGATGCAGGTTTAATCTGAAAATACACACAAAATGCTGGAATAACTTAGTGGGTCGGGCAGCATCTCTGGACAATAGACAATAGGTGCAGGAGTAGGCCATTCGGCCTCTCGGGCCATTTAATGTGATCATGGCTGATCATTCACATTCAGTACCCCGTTCCTGCCTTCTCACCATATCCCCTGACTCCGCTATCTTTAAGAGCTCTAACTCTCTCTTGAAAGCATCCAGAGAATTGGCCTCCACTACCTTCCGAGACAGAGAATTCCACAGATTCACAACTCTCTGGGTGAAAAAGCTTTTCCTCGTCTAAATGGCCGAATTGGTGACATTTCAGGTCGAGACCCTTCCTCAGGATGAAGAAGGGTCTCGACCCAAAAGGTTACCCATTCCTCCTCTCCAGACATGCAGCCTGTCTTTCTGAATTACTCCAGCATTTTATGTCTATCTTGCTTTTTAATTTAATATTTTTGTAATTTTGGATTTGCAGCATCTGGTGTTAATTGCTTTTGTAACCTCAAGGTAAACGGACCTGTAGAGAGGAACACATAGCTACGGGGGAGAGAAATATGGGGCGAAAGTTACAAGAATTGTTTTAATGGGCAGCAAAACCACATTGTCATTCATGGTGGATATTGCTGTCAATTAGTGTTTTTGTGATTTAAAAAAAAAATGAAATTCAAGCACAAATCTGGAAAACGAGCTTATATAATGGAATCCTACATCTCAATTCAGTGTAATTTCTGTGTATTATTTTGACCCACTCAGGCACGGCGCTGTGGTGCAATGAGTTGCTGCCTCACAATGCCAGGGACCCAGGTTCGATCCTGACTATGGGTGCTGTCTGTACGGAGTTTGGACGTTCTCCCCAGGTGACCTGCGTGGGTTTTCTCCGGGAGACCCCTCAGTCCAAAGACGTACAGGTCTGCAGGCAAATCGGCTTTGGTAAAATTATAGCCTGTCCCCAGTGTGTGTAGGATGGTGTTAGTGTGCGGGCATCGCTAGCCTGTGCGGACTCGGTGAGCCGGACAGTCTGTATCCATGCTGTATCTCGAAACTAAACTAATTTGTTGTCTCCTTTAGGTTACCAAACAGTCCCAGTCGCGTGGAATGCTCCTTTCAGAGCTGAGGAGAAATACCCACTGATTGTATTTTCCCATGGCCTTGGGGCATTCAGGTAGAGTGCGGTCACACACATATCTCAACTCTGCATCTCTATCTTGCATTCGGGCCCAGGTGATCATACGCCTGTTGGCTTCAATAGAAAAGAAGTCACAAACCACCAGAGTAACACAGCTGGTGAAGCAGCATCTGTGGAGGATGTGCATCGTTCAGTTTAGTTTATTGTCGCGTGGATTTTGGTCAGTGGTATTATTTATTTTTTAATAATATAAAAACGGGGAAGTATGGAGCATAGTTTTCTCTGGTTTCCTCTTGCACGCGCACACTTGACTTCCCCAGAGATACATCTCTGCTCCTTTGCACCCTCTCCCAAGTTCCTCATCTGCGGAGTTCATTGTACATTGAGTATTTCAACACAGGAAGGGGCCCTTCAGCCCACAATGTCTGTGCCGAACATGGATGCTAAGATAGATTAAACTCATGTGCCTGCATGTGACCCGTAGCCCTCCATTCTCTGCATATCCATACGCCCATCTGAAAAGAATTCCATCACTCGCTTGCTTCATCAATGCTGTTGAATGTTCTCCTCGCCTCTGGGCGCCACTAAGGGCGGCAGGGTGGGGGCAGCGGTAGAGTTGCTGCCACCTTACACCGCTTGCAGCGCCGGAGACCCGGGTTCGATCCTGACTATGGGTGCTATCTGCACGGAGTTTGTGCGTTCTCCCCGTAACCACATCCTCCAAGATCTTCAGTTTCCTCCCACATCGGTAGGAGGAATGTATCGGTTAATTGGCTTGGTATAAATGTAAATTGTCCCGAGTGTGTGCAGGATGATGCTAGCGTGCGGGGATCTCTGGTAGGCGCAGACTCGATGGGCCGAGGGACCTGTTTTCGTGCTGTATCTCTAAATTAAACTGCTCTTGTGTGAGTGTAAGAATGTTGTCATAGAAACATAGAAAATAGGTGCAGGAGTAGGCCATTCGGCCCTTCGAGCCTGCACCGCCATTCAATATGATCATGGCTGATCATCCAACTCAGTATCCTGTACCTGCCTTCTCTCCATACCCTCTGATCCCTTTAGCCACAAGGGCCACATCTAACTCCCTCTGAAATATAGCCAATGAACTGGCCTCAACTACCTTCTGTGGCAGAGAATTCCAGAGATTCACCACTCTCTGTGTGAAAAATGTTTTTCTCATCTCTGTCCTAAAAGATTTCCCCCTTATCCTTAAACTGTGACCCCTTGTTCTGGACTTCCCCAACATCGGGAACAATCTTCCTGCATCTAGCCTGTCCAACCACTTAAGTTTCTATAAGATCCCCTCTCAATCTTCTAAATTCTAGCGAGTACAAGCCGAGTCTATCCAGTCTTTCTTCATATGAAAGTGCTGACATCCCAGGAATCAGTCCGGTGAACCTTCTCTGTACTCCCTCTACGGCAAGAATGTCTTTCCTCAGATTAGGAGACCAAAACTGTACGCAATACTCCAGGTGTGGTCTCACCAAGACCCTGTACAACTGCAGTAGAACCTCCCTGCTCCTATACTCAAATCCTTTTGCTATGAATGCTAACATACCATTCGCTTTCTTCACTGCCTGCTGTACCTTTCTTTCCCTCATTTAATGATACACTCTGAGCAATGTGGTAATAAACTAAGTGGTTATGTATAGTGATACTTGTACTGAACTGAACACAACAATGAATTTCACTGTCCCTCGGTACCTGTGACAAATAAAGTACATACTGTGTATGGCGGCATCTCACTGCTATGTTCTTTCCTTCCCAGGTCCGTGTACTCCGCCATTTGCTTAGAAATAGCGTCCCATGGATTTGTCGTTGCTGCCGTGGAGCACAGGTTGGTGTCTCGCAGGAGGTCCTGACACTCTACAGGGCGACACGGTGTCACAACGGTAGAGCCGCTACCACGCAGCGCCAGCGACCTGGGTTTGAGGGTGACTACGGGTGCTGCCTGTGCGGCGTTTGCACGTCCTCCCCGTGAACTGCACGGGTTTTCTCCTAGATCTTCGGTAGTGTGTGTGTAGGATAGTGTTAGTGTGCGGGGATTGCTGGTCGGTGCGGACTCATTGGAATGAAGGGCCAGTTCCCTCGCTGTATCTCTAAACTAAACTAAACACTACTCTCGTACATGCGGCCACAATTAAAGGGGCTCCCTGGCTACCCATTGATCCAGCGACATGGTCAAAGAATCGTTGCCGGTTGGCCTCCAGTGAGCGGCTTGTGCTGTGATGCCACTCGGACAGGGTACCCTTGATTGAAAGATGCAGCGTGGAAACTGGCCCTTCGGCCCACCGAGTCCATGCCGTTCCATCGCTGGTTCACACTCACACAGGTTCTATGTTACCCCCACTCTCGCATCCGACCCCCTACCCACTGCGGGCAACTGGCAGAGAGCCATTAACTTGCAAACCCGCACGTCTTTGGAATGTGGGAGGAAGCCCGAGCACCTGGAGAAAACCCACGCGGTCACGAGGAGAACCTGCAAACTCCACACCGCCAGCACCCGAGGTGAGGATCGGACCAGGGTCACCGGCGCTGTGAGGCAGCAGCTCTACCTGCTGCTCCACTGTGCCACCATATTTTGTGGCTAAACTATGCAGTGCACTGTCTGTAGAAGTGTTTGCTGGGTCAGTGGAGAAGAAACATTATGCTGTATCTATCCCCATGTTATACACGCTGAGAGCGTTTGTGCTTTCAGAAGGTGCTGTACGTGCACTTGTTGAAATTATTTTTAGTTTAGTAGAGATACAGCACGGGAACAGGCCCACTGGCTGACCAGCGATCCCCGTACACTAACACTATCCTACACACACTAGAGACAATTTACAATTTTACCCAAGCCAATTAACCTACAAACCTGTATGTCTTTTGGAGTGTGGGATGAAACCAGAGCACCCGGAGAAAACCCACACAGGTCCCGGGTAGAATGTACAAACTCTGTACAGACAGCACCCGTGGTCAGGATCGAACCCTGGTCTCTGGCGCTGTAAGGTGGCAACTCTACCACCGTGCCACCACTTGCGGTCCTTCTCTAGGGGTTATCCTCTGTGACCGAGCGCTGAGCTTCGAGGGGTCTCACATGGAACATTGAGGGAAGGGGGCCATGCACCCAGCCACGATACCCACCAAGTCAACCCTGATCAACAAATTCAGAATTAAAGGAAGGAGATGAGGAATTTCTTTAGTCAGAGGGTGGTGAATCTGTGGAAGTCTTTGCCACTGAAGGCTGTGGAGGCCAAGTCCAATGGATATTTTTAAGGCAGAGATAGACAGATTCTTGAATAGTACGGGTCGGGGGTTATGGGGAGAAGGCAGGAGAATGGGGCTAGGAGGGAGAGATAGATCAGCCATGACTGAATGGTAGAGTAGACTTGATGGGCCGAATGGTGCTATTCTGCTCCTATCACTTAAGACCTTATGAACTTGTAACCGTAGCGATCAATGGGGTGAGAGATGTGGCTGCCAGATCATCCTCACAATGCCCTGAGAGCTTTATGCCCCTGTCCCACTTAGGAAACCTGAACGGAAACCTCTGGAGACTTTGCTCCTCACCCAAGGTTTCCTTGCGGTTCCCGGAGGTTTTTGTCAGTTTCCCTAATGGTCGAAAGTGGTTTCCGCTTCTTCTATGTTCCGGCGATTATTTCAAAAAATTCAAAACCGGCCGCGACTAAAAATAGGTTGCCGTTTTAAAAATCGGTAATTTTTTAGTCGAAGCCGGTTGCGATGCTAGTTGAAGGTGGTTGCCGGAGGTTGCAGGTAGTGGAAGGTAAGACCGGAGGTTTTTGTCAGTCTCCCTACCTGCTTCCACTACCTGCAACCTCCGGCAACCACCTACAACCTCCGGTAACTGCACGGAAACCTTGGGTGGGGCGCAAAGTCTCCAGAGGTTTCCGTTCAGGTTTCCTAAGTGGGACAGGGGCATTACTCTGTACGTGCACTTGTTGAAATTATTTCTCCAAGTTTCAGGTTATTGCAAACGCTTCTCATTTTGTTTTGAACCAGAGACGAGTCCGCTGCCAGCACCTATTATTACCGGACAGCCGCTGGGGACGTGGAGCAGCTGCCCGAGGAAACTTGCGAAGACGGAACGCCCTCTGCTGTGCCCATTTCACCCCAGGTTGCTCAGCCTGGTCTGAAGGAAGTGTGGCTCCCAGTCGTAAAGCTGAAGACGGGCGAGGAGGAATTCCCCCTCCGGAACGACCAGGTGCCGTTAAAATCTTGACGCTTGGCTTGTTTTACTTTAGTTTAGAGATACAGGGTCCTTCAGACCACTGTCCACGCCGACCAACATCTCCCACTCACACGAGTTCTCTTTTAACCCCGCCCGCTGAGCCACCTTTCACAGCCACTCCCCACACATTTGGGGCATTTCACAGAAGCCAATTGACCTACTAACCGGCACGTCTTTGGAGTGTGGGAGGAAACCGGAGCACCCGGAGGAAACCCACGCTGTCACAGGGAGAACGTACAAACTCCGCACAGACAGCACCCGAGGTCGGGATCAAACCCGGGGCTCCGGCGCCTTGAGGCAGCAGCTCTACCCGCTGTAGGGCGAGAGGGGCAAGGTTTAAAATGGATACAAGTCGCAATTATTTTTTTTACTTTGACAGTGTTGAGTGCCTGGAACGCAATGTGGAGTAATGATGGAGGCAAACATGAGAGTGATTTTGATGGGATTTTAGATAGGCACGTGGATATGAAGGGAATGGAGGTTGCATGAAAGGGTTTTCAGGGGTATGCAAGCAGAGGGGATTAGTTTTACTTGGCATCATATTCAGCACAGTTGTTGTGTGCTGAAGGACCTTTAGTTCAGTTTAGAGTTACAGCATGGAATCAGGCCTTCGGCCTACCAGGTTCATGCCAACCATCGATCACCCATTCTATGTTACCCCAATGCCCACACATTGTGGGGGTGATTTTACAAATGCCAATGAACCTACAGACCCACGTCTTGGATGTGTGGGAGGAAACCAGAGCACCTGGAAGAAACCTTCAGGGAGAACGTGCAAACTCCACACAGGCAGAACCCAAGGTCGGGGCAGGATTGAACCCGGGTCTCTGATGCTGTGAGGCATTGTCTCTACCAGCTGTGCCACCGTGCTGCCTTGTTGCTGTGCTGATCTACCTCTCCCTGCTTGTTTTTTTAAACTGGCGTAGGATCAGTTTTAATCATTGGTCATATCTGTGAACTTGTGGACTCGGACATTTTGTCAACTCGGCCATTTGTGACAACTCCATCGGTGTCTGTTTAGGTGGAAATTAGACTTTGGGAACTCAAAGTGGTACCTGCCTAGAGTGGTGCAGTAGATTTCTCTTTGAATGATGCTTAGTTTATCGTCACATGTGCTGAGGTAGAATGAAAGTTTTTGTTGCGTGCTAACTAGTCAGCGGAAAGACAGTGCATGATTACAATCGAGCCATCCACAGTGTACAGATATATGATAAAGGGAATAACGTTTAGTGCAAGGTAAAGTCTGATCAAAGATAGTCTGAGGGTCTCCAATGAGGTAGATAGTAGCTCAGGACTGCTCCCTAGTTGTTGGTAGAATGGTGGGGTCTCTGCTATCTGTCTTAACAGGGGTTATTGTGAACAATATACTAAAACGGTTTTCAGCCAGTGAATTATTTTTTTCCCACCGTGGTTAGGTTACGTTGAAAGTACCACACCTTATCAAGAGTGCAGCAAGCTCCCACAAAGAACAAGCTGTCTGTGAACAGTGATTTTGACCACAGCGTCTCCGGGGCAGACCCTGTTCCTCTTCAAAATGAACGGAGGCACAAGGAACTGCAGGTGCGGTTTCGTTTTTTTTTAAAAGACACAAAGTACTGGAGTAATATAGTGGGGTTTGGCAGCATCTCTAGACGCAGTGAAAAGGCGACATTTCAGGTCTGAGGTTGACCGAGTCCCAACCCGAAATATCGCCAGGTTAGGTCCTCCAGAGATGCTGTCCAACCCACTGAGTTACTCCAGCTCTTTGAGTCTTTTAATGTGAATGGGTACATCGACGGTGGAGTTTTGTATTGAAGTTAGGAAGGGAGCAGGAACGTTGTCGGGCAGGAATATGCTGGGACAGCAAAACATAAACGTATATTTTATCTAGAAGTATCGGAGGCAAGGATGAAGGTTTAGGCAGCAGATGTGCTGAGGTGAGAGAAGTTGGATGATGTAATTGAGGTGGAAGTCTTGCTTTGGATGCGGCATTTGTGGTCTAGAACGTAGAGCAGAACAAGAACGAGCCCTTCCGCCCACAATCTCTGCGCCAAACATGATACCATCACTACCCTCTGTGTAAAATAAAACTTGCCCTGCACATCTCTTTTAAACTTTGTCCCTCTCACCTTAAAACTATGCCCTCTAGTATTTGGGGGAACAGCACCTCATATTCCGTCTGGGGTCCTTGCGTCCTTATGGCATCAACATTGAATTCTCCCAATTTGGCTAGCCCGTGCTGTCTCCTCCCCTTCCTTAACCCTCCAGCTGTCTCCTCCCACCCTCCCATCCGCCCGCCCTCGGGCTCCTCCTCCTCCTCCCCTTTTCCTTCTTTCTTTCCCCACCCCCCATCAGTCTGAAGAAGGGTTTCGGCCCGAAACGTCGCCTATTTCCTTCGCTCCATAGATGCTGCTGCACCCGCTGAGTTTCCCCAGCAATTGTGTGTACCCTCTAGTATTTGATTTTTGTGGAAAATCAAATTCCCATCTTGGGGAAAAAGGTTTCTGACTGTCTACCCAATCTAGACCTCTCATAAGTTGATATACTTCTGTCAGGTCTCCCTGCAATCTCCGGTGACCCAGAGAACACAATCCAAGTCTGTCCAATTTCCCTGGAGCTAATACCCCGTAAACGAGGCATCATTCTGGTAATCCTCCTCTGGACCCTTTCCAAAGCCTCCATATCCTTCCTGTAATGGGCGACTAGAACTGCTTGCAATAGTCCAAATGCAGCCTAAACAAAGTGCTATCATTGTGACTTACTGACTTGTACCCAATGCCCCGACCAACAGCATGAAAGCAAGCATACCACGTGCCTTCCTTACCGTCTCCGTACTCAACTCAAATGGAGCATGCTGAGAACAAGCAGATTCGCTAGATTTAAGAGTGAGAGGGATGGAGTTGTGTGGATAGAGATCAAAATTTGGCACAGGCACAAAGAATGAAGGGCTTTGTGTCCCTAATACTTAGCTGGAGGAAGGCTCTCTCAACCAATATGGAATTATGAACACTGGTAAAGAAATATTCACAGACAGTGGAGCGATGTTTTGGACGGTAGTCTGACTGACTGAAAGATGACAATTTTAATGAGGTCAAAAATAGAGTAACCCCACAATGACACAAATGTCTTTAATTAGTTTTGTTTGAGTTACTGCATGACATGTTAATTTTATGTTTTGCCTCTTTATTAAACCGTAGCTGTTTATTAAAGAGCCTTAACAGTTTAAAAAGCCATGGCTTTTTTTGAGTCTCCTTTGTCTGATGTTTAACATTATAAGTTCACGTGATCGGAGCAGAATTAGGCCATTCGGCCCAACAAGTCTACTCAATCAAGGCTGATCTCTCGGCCTCCTAACCCCATTCTCCTGCCTTTTCCCCGTAACCCCTGACACCTGAACAAGTCAAGAATCTTTCTATCACTGCCTTAAATATCCATAGACCTGGCCTCCACACACAGCTACCTGTGCCAATTAGTTCACGGATTCACCACCCTCTGACAGGCTTAAGGGCCTATCCCACTTGGGCATCATTTGCGCGTCATGCAGGTGAATCCCAAAATCCTGGGGCGCCGCGCGTCACTGCCACGTCACCACGCACCACGCGTCGTGCGTCGTGACGCGTAAATGATGTCACGTAAATGACCCTCAAATGACGCCCAAGTGAGACAGGCCCTTAAATAAATTCCTCCTCGTCTCCTTCCTAAAGGAACGTCCTTTAATTCTGAGATTATGACCTCTCCCACTAGTGGACACATCCTCTCCACATCCACGCAATCCAGACATTCCCTCTTACACTTTTTTTTTCTTCACCAGTGTAAATAGTTTTGTTGTATCTAACCTAACAAATCATTTGAACATTTGAAAATGTTCTATCCACTCAATGCTTGACGTTGTATATAAAAGAGAATATGAACTTGTTCATGCGACCAAGCATCAGAATTTAAGCCTTTTGGCATTTACACCATTCAAGTGAATGGTTTCAAACGGTTCAGTTCAATGTCCGTTCAGTTTAGTTTATTGTCACAAGTAGTGCATCTGGGATCGGAGACTGTAAGCTTGGGTATTCTACTCACTGACGAAGCACACTGTGACCCAATGGTTAACAAGGACGCCAGCAGTAGAGTTGCTGCCTTCCAGAACCAGAGACCCAGGTTCGATCCTGACTACGGGTGCTGTCTGTATGGAGTTTGTACGTTCTCCCCGTGACCCCATGGATTTTCTCCAAGAACTTGGGTTTGCTCCCACACTCCAAAGACGTAGATGTTTGTAGGTTGGCCAAAAGTGCTGGAGAAACTCAGCGGGTGCGGCAGCATCTATGGAGCGAAGGAAATAGGCAACGTTTCCGGCCGAAACCCTCCTTCAGACTGATGTAGGGTGGGGGGGGGGGGGGCGGGGTGAAGAAAGGAGATAGGAAGAGGAGGAGCCAGAGGGCTGAGAAGGGGAGGATACAGCAAGGGCTAGGTTAATTGGTTTGGTATAATTGTAAATTGTCCCTAGTGTGTGTACGATAGCATTAGTGCGCGGCGATAGTAGACGGCTCGGACTCAGTGGGCCGAAGGGCCTGTTTCGGCGTTGTATCTCTAAACTGAACTAAGGTGGAATCTATTGAACATTCTGCAACCCTGACACCTGGTGGCTGACTCCAATATTGCAGCAGAGCAATGAAACCCAGAGTAGATCTGCAATGAAAAAGGACGCTTTTCCTTAAGTTGTGTCACATTTAGAAAGGGTGGTCAACTCAGAAAGTATTTTGACACATTGGTCTTCATCAGTCAGAGTTTTGGGTATAGAGGTTGGGAGGTCATGTTGCAATTATATAAGATGTTGCTGAGGGCACATTTCGAGTATTTCGTTCGGTTTCGGGCACCATGTTACAGGAAAGATGTTGTCAAGCTGAAAAGGGTGCAGATGAGATTTTAGATTAGATTAGATTAAATATAATTTATTGCTACACAGCCAGGCTGGTGAAAATTTGGGTTGGCTGCAGCGATACAATAATAAAGAACACACAACCACAATAAAACTGTAACACAAACATCCACCACAGCATTCATCACTGTGGTGGAAGGCACAAAATTTGGCCAGTCCTCCTCCATTTCCCCCCCCCCCCCGTGGTCAGGACCAGAGTCCAGAGTCAGTCCAGGATCGGCTCTTCCTCACCGGAGACCGCGGCTTTAAGTTGTTGTAGGCCGCAGACCGGCGGTCAAGATTTACGAGGATGTTGCCAGGACTCGAGGGCCTGAGCTATAGGGAGAGGTTAGGCAGGCTAGGACTATTCCTTGGTACGCAGGAAGATGAGGGCGGCGGGTGATCTTACAAAGATGGGCAAAATCATGAGAGGAATAGATTGGGTAAACGCACAGAGTCTCTTGCCCAGAGTAGGAGAATTAAGAACCTGAGGACATAGGTTTAAGGTGAGGGGGGAGGGAGGGGGGGGGGGGGGGGGGGGGGGGGGGGGGGGGGGGGGGGGGGGGGGGGGGGGGGGGGGGGGATTTAATAGAAGATTTAAAGGGGTAACTTTTTTTTTTTACACAAAGGGTGATGGGTGTATGTAACAATCTGCTGGAGAAGGTAGTTGAGGCCGTTATTATCACATTTCGACAATTACATGGGTAGGATAGGTTTGGAGGGATAAGGGTGGAAAAACAGGCAATTGGGACTAGTGTAGTTGGGACATGTTAGTCGGTGTGGGGAAGTTGGGCCGAAGTGCCTATTACCACACTGTATCGCTCTGTGACACAAAATGCTGGAATAACTCAGCGGGTCAGGCAGCATCTCTGGAGAACATGGATAGGTGACGTTTCGGGTCGGGGCCCTTCTTCAGATCGGCAATCGTTCAGAATGGAAAGCCACTATTGAATCCCATTCCTTTCATCCTCTGAGCAATTGATCAATAATTTTCAAAGGAGGTATAATTTCCTACAAACGGCATTTTATCCTTGTGGATGTGCAATGCTCAATTCTCATCTCCGTATAGCCGCGGAACAAGGAACTGTACAGCTGAAGGCTAAGTTAAATGCCTGGTCCATTACACCTCCATTGATATTCACTGAGATCCTTCCTTGCCTTTTATACCAACACACAAGCTTTTATTGATCAATGCAGCCAGATACCCAAATCTGCAGTTTCTAAGCACTCGCTGTTAGTAAAATATTAAAGCTCTATATCAAAATCAATTAACCCTTGTTGTTTTTGCTCCCTCCCTCTCACAGCTGCGACAGCGAGTGCAGGAATGTAGCCAGGTCTTGAACCTTCTTACCGATATCAACCAGGGGAAGTCCGTCAACAACGCCTTTGTCGGTAACTTGTGCCCCTCCGTTCTGAAGGTGGGTACGTCAAGAGGTGTGTGCGCCACATCTAGACACAACATTGGCAACGCTGTCCCAGTACAAACATTTATGTGAAGTGTGCGATTGTTGTGTAATGGAGGAAAAATGACTGTGGATGCAGAAATTACGACAAATTAAATTGTTTCTTTAAGTAATAATACAATAATAATTAATTAATAATATTGATTAATAAGGGTGGCGCAGCAGTAGGGTTGCTGCCTTCCTGCGCTTACGGAGCCAGAGACCCGGGTTCGATCCCGGCTACGGGTGCTTGTCTGTAGGGAGTTTGTACGTTCTCCGCGTGACCGCATGGGTTTTCTCTGAGATCTTCGGTTTCCTCCAGCTCTCCAAAGATGTACAGGTTAGGTGGTTGATTGGCTTGGTATAAATGTAAAATCATCCCGAGTGTGTGTAGGATAGTGTTAATGTGCAGGGATCGCTGGTCCGTGTGGACTCGGTGTTCCGAAGGGCCTGGTTCCGCGCTGTTTCTCTAGAAAACTAATATTGTAAACTAGTATTTAAACTGGAGTCAATGGGAGTCTGGAGTAAACTCCTTCCCTGGTTGGAATCATTCCTCACACAAAGAATGTCAAGTGGCTTTCACGCCACACCAATGCTGGGAAATGGTGATATCCAACAAGAGAAAATCTAGTTATCATCCCTTGACATGCAGAACATTGCCTTCCTTTGAAAAAGTGCCATGGACTAACTTGTGACTTCCAGAGACGCATAGGGGACCTTATCTTAACTTTTCATCCAACATCTTGGACTGTGCAAGTCTCTCTCATCGCCAAGGTGGACGTTGGACCCACAACCTCCTTACCCAGAAGTTAGAGTGTGGCCCGTTAGAACTGAGAGTTGGTTCAGTTGAAACTTGGGGGTGCAGTCAATTAAGAGCTTTTAAATTGGGAGGAAGGTGTTAGGCTGCTGGGACTTTGAGTGGATATAAAGTGCTGGAGTAACTCAGCGGGTCAGGCAGCATCCCTGGAGAATAGACACAAAAAGCTGGAGTAACTCAGTGGGTCAGGCAGCATCTCTGGAGAAAAGGAATAGGTGACGTTTTGGGTCGAGACCTTTCTTCAGACTTAGAGTCGGGGGAAAGGGAAACGAGAGATATAAACGGTGATCTGGAGAGAGATATAGAACAAATTAATTAAAGATATGCAAACAAAGTAAGGAAGATAAAGTAAACAGAATCATTTTTAATTGTGGGCTAGGCTAGGTGAAAACGAGTTGCAAACAATGAGATTCAACAAGACGACTTTAGATCTAGTACAACGATTTGAGTGGGAGAGGGAGGGGATGCAAGGGTTACTTAAGGTTAGATACATCAATATACCGCTGGGTTGTGAGCTGGTGAACATGGATAGGTGATGTTTCATGTCGGGTTCCTTCTTTGAATCTGCTTGCGACTTCAGCACTGTAATACGTTGTATGATGTTTTGCAACAAGATCTAGACAATGGCAGAGATTTAGATTGATGAATATTGTGGGCCCATTTTCATTTTAACATGTGTTCCCATAATAAGGACCATGGTAACCATTGCAATACATTCAACCGCAGTTCCATCTCGTGGCTGATTTGAGCTCTTCCAGTAGGGAATGATTGGGGACTGCATCGGTGTCCTTCACTCACTGCAACAGATGGAGTTGTATTACTGAGAATTTGAGGTGCTGTTTTGTGTTACTGCAGGACTGTATAGATCTACAGAGGGTTGCAATGATGGGCCATTCCTTTGGAGGTTCCACTTCAGTCCAAGTTGTTGCCGAGGATCCACGTTTCCGGTATGTAGGGAGCTTTGGTTTCTGCTAGGAGTGTTTAATTCATCGGTTCATAAGTCACGGGAACGGAGTCAAGCCATTCGGCCCATCAAGTCTACTCTGTCGTGCAATCATGGCTGATCTATCTTTCCTCTCAGCCCCATTCTCCTGCCTTCTCCCTATAATCCCTGACACTTTTACTAATCAAGAACCTATCAATCTCCACCTTAATATCCATTGACGGCCTCCACTGCCTTCTGTGGCAATGAATTCCACCGATTCACCACCCTCTAACTACAGAAATTCCTCCTCATCTCCTTACTAAAGGTCTGTCCTTTTATTCTGAAGCTATGGACCCTTGTCCTAGACTCTCCCACTGGTGGAAACATCCTCTCCCCATCCACCCTATTCAGGCGAAAGACGTACAGGTTTTAAGAGTCAAGAGTGTTTTATTGTCATATGTCCCAGATAGAACAATGAAATTCTTACTTGCTGCAGCACAACAGAATATGTAAACATAATATGACATTGGTTGGTGGCAGCGGCTCGACTACAGTCGTTCTTCTTTTTTTTTATTTTTGTCTTGTTAAATGTATGTTTTGAGCTTAAATTTTATTATTTTTTAGCTGTGTATATGTGGGGGGTGGATGTGGGGGAAAGCGTTTAATCTCTTCCCTGTATGGGGACCCGACTTTTTCCCTGTCGGGTCTCCGGTGTCGGTGGGCCTAACATCGAGGAGCCGGCGGCGGCCTCCGTCCGGGACCAACCTGAGGGCTCCAGTCACGGAGCCTGCGGACCTGACATCGCGGACCTGGCCGACTTCAGAGCGGGGAGAGCTGTGGTGGCGCGCGGCTGCGACCCGACTTTGGAGCTTCGGAAGCTCCGGCTGCAGACCCGGTGGACGGGAACATCGGGAGCTCGCAGGTCCCTGGTGGAAGACGGCTTTTCGGAGCTCCCGCAACGGCAGCTTCTCCCGCTGGAATAGCGGGGTTGAAAGGACACGGAGCGTGGTCTAACATCGCCCGGTGCGGGTTAGTGGCCACGGGGACTTACCATCGTCATCGGGGGCTCTAACATCGGATCCCCAGTTCGCCTAGACGCTGCAGTTGGACTGCTGGACCGCTGGTTGGCCTGCTTGACCCGCGGGGTTTAAAGGACACGGAGCTGGGGCCTAACATCACCCGGCGTGTAGCTAAATGGCCACAGGACTTACCATCCTACCAAGCGGGGGGGGCTTTAGTCCCAGTTCGCCTCGATGCTGCAGTTGGACCGCGGTAGAAGAACAAAGGGAATAGATAAGACTTTGCCTTCCATCACAGTGAGGGGGTGTTGGAGACTCACGGTTATGGATGTTTATGTAAACTGTGTTAAGTGTGGTCTTGGTTTTTTTTGTAATGTAAAAAACTGTAGTAAATGTAATTTCGTTCAAACCTAGGTTTGAATGACAATAAATAGCATTCCAAATGACAAATGAGAAAGAGAACAGAAAAGCTAATTGTGAATATATACACATACTCACAACATATATATATGGATGTTACAGTTTTCAGGTTAATTTGCTTGGTATAATTGTAAATTGGCCCTAGTGTGTGTAGGAGAGAGCATGCTGACCGGTTGCATCGTGGCTTGGTTCGGCAATTTGAGCGCCCTGGAGAGGAAAAGACTACAACAGAAAAGACTACAAACAGTAGTAAACACTGCCCAGTCCATCATCGGCTCTGACCTTCCTTCCATCGAGGGGATTTATCGCAGTCGCTGCCTCAAAAAGGCTGGCAGTATCATCAAAGACCCACACCATCCTGGCCACACACTCATCTCCCTGCTACCTTCAGGTAGAAGGTGCAGGAGCCTGAAGACTGCAACAACCAGGTTCAGGAATAGCTACTTCCCCACAGCCATCAGGCTATTAAACCTGGCTCGGACGAAACTCTGATTATTAATAACCCATTATCTGTTATTTGCACTTTATCAGTTTATTTATCCATGTGTGTGTATATATTTATATTATGGTATATGGACACACTGATCTGCTCTGTAGTAAATGCCTACTATGTTCTGTGTGCTGAAGCAAAGCAAGAATTTCATTGTCCTATACAGGGACACATGACAATAAACTCACTTGAATTTGAACTAGGACAGCGTTAGTGTGCGGGGATTGCTGGTCGGTGCGGACACTGTGGGCCAAAGGGCCCGTTTCCATGCTGTATCTCTAACCTTAACTGAACTAAACTTGCAGTTAGACTGCCTTGTGTATAACTGGACATTCTGCTCAATAGATCCACCTCCAGTATCTCACCAAATCATCTCAACCCTGCTCCTTCTAAGTGCATTTCTTCCCTGCAGGTGTGCAGTGGCTCTGGATAGCTGGATGTTGCCACTGTCGGAAGAGATGTATTCCAAGGATCCCGGTACTGTGTTTTTCATTAACTCTGAAAAGTTCCAGACGGAAGAAACCATTAGCAAGATGAAGCGGCTGCAGTCCTGGAACAACAAGATCAAGATTATCACCATATTGTAAGTACAGAGAGGTGAAATGTCCGGGCTGCATGCTATTGAAATATTCCAGTAGAGATTTTTTGCTGTACCAAAGATAGACACAAAATGCTGGAGTAATGCAGTGGGTCAGGCAGCATCTCTGGAGAGAAGGAATAGGTGACGTTTTGGGTCGACCCAAAATGTCACCTATTCCTTTTCACCAGCATGTTCTCCAGGGATGCTGCCTGACCTGCCGAGTTACCCCAGCATTTTGTGTCTTTTACAATTAGAGTTGGCTCTCTAACGTGTAAAGTTGAGGAACAGTTTTCATTGCCTGGCGGTGGAGGCCGGTTCTCTGGATACTTTCAAGAGAGAGCTAGATAGGGCTCTCGAAGATAGCGGAGTCAGGGGATATGGGGAGAAGGCAGGAACGGGGTAATGATTGTGGATAATCAGTGCTGGCTTGAAGGGCCGAATGGCCTACTCCTGCACCTATTGTCTATTGTCACCCAACAGATTATTTGGGACGACAGATGGCACAATGGGCTAAGTGTTCGACTGGCAACCGGAAGGTAGCCGGTTCGAATCCCGCTTGGAGTGCATACTGTCGTTGTGTCCTTGGGCAAGACACTTCACCCACCTTTGCCTGTGTGTGAATGTGTGTGAGTGATTGGTGGTGGTCGGAGGGGCCGTAGGCGCAGATTGGCAGCCACGCTTCCGTCAGTCTGCCCCAGGGCAGCTGTGGCTACAGAAGTAGCTTACCACCACCGAGTGTGACTGAGGAGTGTATGAATAATGCGATGTAAAGCGCCTTGAGTATTAGAAAGGCGCTATATAAATCCCATCCATTATTATTATTATTAGATTATGAAAATCTGAAACTTCCCCTTCTTCAAAAGGCTGCAGGTTCTCAAAGGGTAACTGAAGATTTTCAAGACTCCGTGCAACAGCTTTATATTTGATGATGCAGAGCAATTTAATAGAGCTGGAGTTCAAATCGATCACGGGCTGGATAAATGACACACGTTTCTTAATGATGTTCTCCGGCTCCTAATATTCCAGCGTAACTATAATTCTCTCAAAAAATCTATGCTGCTAAGTCAATTCCCTAATGGGCGACATTGCAGTCTTGTACGTCTGAGTTAGCGGATAAAACATTAAATCAATGTCCTATCAACCAACTCTCCAGCTTGGTGTAAGAGGACCCATAAACTATTCGAGAAGTCTCCCGGTCAATATCCATTCCTCAAATCAGCATCAGAAAATCAAATTATCTAGTCATTATCTCATTCCTGAGAGCAGTTTGGCTGACATCCCCTGCATTATTATGAGTATACCTCACAAGTACTCCAGTGCTCTGTGCTCTCCAGATTTCAGAAGGTGTTTTATTTTAAATGTTTCTTCTTCCTCTGCTGGTCCCAACCTCCAATATTCCGACTTGCTCCGACTATCATTCCAGTGGCAGCATTATTTACCACAAAAGAGGACAATGAATCAGCTTCCAGCTTTGTTCACAAATTGGTACCTGTACCACCCTAACAAATTATAGTCAGTTCAAATTGCTTTCATGTTACAATTGATCCAATTGCTCCGACTACTCCCTATCCCGGGCATCTTGCCAAGCAGTGCACTCTTTCCAATTCTGGCCTCCTGTGTACCTGAGATTTTCATTCACTGAAAGCTCTATATTTAAGAGGGAGTTAGATGTGGCCCTTGTGGCTAAAGGGATCAGGGGGTATGGAGAGAAGGCAGGTACAGGATACTGAGTTGGATGATCAGCCATGATCATATTGAATGGCGGTGCAGGCTCGAAGGGCCGAATGGCCTACTCCTGCACCTAATTTCTATGTTTCTATCTTCGGAGCTCGGGGTCAGGACAGTTGGAATTCCCCTCCCAAGCTTTTCTGTCCCTCGACTGTAAGACTGTCTGTACAAGATAACTTTGAGAAAGCTTTTAGTCATCTTTCCTTTGACTTCCTCGCTTGGGTTAATGTTAAGCATTATGGAGATGATCAATTTGGGCGAGTTCTGCACCACAAGGAAGGGTTCCACTAGGAAGGGAGCAGACCAGTCAGAAGAGGAGAAACGCCTGCACAAAGTATGATAGGATTGAGGATAAGGATTTAATTCAATCACAATCGCAATCAATCACACTAATACTTTATTAGCCAAGTATGCTTTGCAACATATGAGGAATTTCATTTGCCAAGTCAGTCATACAAATAAAAAGCAACGGAACACTCAAAATACATATTAACATAAACATCCACCACAGTGACTCCTCCACATTCCTCACTGTGATGGAAAGCAAAAGAAAAAGTTCAGGTCTCTTCCCTTCTTTGTTCTCCCGCGGTTGGGGGCCTCTAGTGCTTCATTGACGGGGCGATCTTGACCCCCCGTAGCCGGCAGCGTTTGGGCCCTCCGCATCGGGGCGATCAGCTCCCGCATCGGGGGGATGTCAGCTTGTAAAACGCACTAAAACATTTTTTAAAGAAGAAAAACCAGACAGACTGTTGGCGGGGCTGCCAATCGTGTGGCTCAGACCTGCAATAATGTAAATACCATCTACTACCTCGAGAGATGATTCAGATGCTCATGCTGTGACTGTTCTGTGAATAAACACAACAGCAATTTATATCCATTGAGATAAGCAGTAGCGTTTGGTGATAAGACAATTAAATGCACTTGTAGAGAGATGGCTGATAGTAATGGTTTGGAGTTGGCATTTGTCAAGGAGAACGTGGACTTCTAGGCGTCTGGACCATTGTACTGTTGACGGAGGTGCTTATACTCACGGTAATTGCTCCATTGGTACTTGTTTTCAGGGGGTCAGTACATCAGAGCATGACGGACTTCACGTTGCTGACTGGAAATTTGCTCAGCTTGGCATTTGAGACCAAGGGAACCATCGATCCTCAGGAGGGTCTTGAAATCATCCAGAAAGCAACATTGGCCTTCCTGCAAAGACACCTAGGTAAGGTCCGACAGTATCATGAGCTACATTAAACCCATCATGTATGCGCCTGGCTTTTAAAAGAGCTGTCAAAGCGTTCCCCGCTTATTTTCCCAGATCTTCCCAGTTTTATTCCCCTTTGAAAGACACGGTTGATTCTGCCTCTTCAGGCTGAGCTTTTCAGACCGTGATAACACGCGAGCGAGAACAAACTCTCCCGATTGCCTCACTGCTCTGCTGTTGTCGTGTTGTTTATTCATTTGTGGGGAAAGGGTTTTGCTGGTGGGTATTGGGCGCCATCGTTGTTGATGAAGCCTTCATTTGCTGCCCATTCTCCAATGCCCTTGGGAATAGTTGTAGCCATCTCCAAGAGCCGCCTGCAGTCTCGACAGTGAAGATGCCTGGGACGGCAGGCACGGTGGCGCAGCGGTAGAGTTGCTGCCTTGCAGCGCCAGAAAGACCCGGGTTCGATCCCGACTAGGGGTGCCTGTCTGTACGGAGTTTGTTCGTTCTCCCCGTGACCTGCGTGCGTTTTCTCCGAGATCTTTTGTTTTCTCCCACACTCAAGACTTACAGGTATGTAGGTTTATTGGGTTGGCGTATGTGTAAATTGTCCCTAGTGTGTGTAGGATGGTGCTAGTGTGTGGGGTTCACTGGTCGGCATGGACTCGGTGGGCCGAAGGGCCTGTTTCCGCACTGTGTCTCTAAACCAGACTAAACGTAAAAAATGCTGGGTTGGAGTCCCAGTTGCGGGTCCAGTGATGATTAAGGATGGGTGGTATATTTCCTGGACAGAATGACATGTGGATCGGAAGGGGGCTTGTGGTAGAGGCGTTACCTTGCACCCACTGCTCGTTTCCTCTTTTAGTGAAAGAGCTTGCAGATTTGGAAGTTTTAGCCCCGCAAGTCCGCACCGACCAGTGATCCCTGCACACTAACTGTATCCTACACACACTATGGACAATTTACAATTATACCAAGCCAATTAACCTACAAACCTGTACGTCTTTGGGGTGTGGGAGGAAACCGAAGCACCTGGGGAAAACCCACAGGGTCACGCTGAAAACGTACAAACTCCGTACAGACAGCGCCCATAGTCGGGATCGAACCTGGGTCTCTGGCACCGTAAGGCAGCAACTCTACCGCTGCGCCACCGTGCCGCTCCTAGTTGCCACTGCTTCAAAATCCTCGCAGTTTCGCAGCAGCATGAGTGAACTTACACCACTGAGAATCGGGAAAGGCAAAACATCCTGGCTTCATCAGCAACGCCTGTGTTCTGAGACTCTGAGTTTATTTAAGAAATGTCCTCGCTCAGCTTGGTGATCAGTGACATCTAGAGGTCAGTGCTGGAAGTGGATGTCACCATGAGCAGGGTGTCTGAAGAAGGGCCTCGACCTGAAACGTCACCTATTCCTCTTCTCCAGAGATGCCGTCTGACCCGCTGATTTACCCCAGCTTTTTGTGTCTATCTTCGTCATTCACCTTGCTTCCGACTAAGCCTGACAAAGCGAGAGAAACAGTTAGAAATTACATTGGTAAAATTATTGACCACTTTCTGATTTTAATTTTTAGATCTACCAAAGGATTTTAATCAATGGGACGCTCTTGTGGAAGGAGAAGGTGACCATATCGTTTCCGGGTCTCCCCCTTTGACTTAAAGGCGTGGGGCCTTTAACAGAGCATGCAACTGGTTCCTTCGTGTGAAGTCTGAATGGAGGCTGACTGCATGAGTGTGATTAGGTTGCATGCAGAGCGCTGCACTTTTTTTCCTCTGCCTATTCCCGTCCTTACCAGCAGGGTCCTTTTCAACTGCTTACTGATTGACTGAAGAGCTCCTCAAATTGCGATGTGGGTTCTGACTCCAGCCATATAGTGTCTGAAGAGACCTGCGCTTTACTGCACATCTGCTCCAAAAATACTGCAAGCAGCCACATCGACCTCGCAAAAAACCTAATCTCTGTCAATGTGAACAATTCTTTTCCAATTAATACATGCAGACATTCATCTCCATCTTGTCTGCTACATGGTGGGATGCAAGCATGACCTTCGCCAACAATGGTTCAATGGCACTTTATCATCATATGTACCAAGATACAATGGAATTCCTTGTTTATCATCATTTCAGTAAAGTCATACTATACATGAGTGCAGTCATGAATAACGACTACAGCACCATGAATATTAATGCAAGAATATTATGTATATTAGACTTCACTGAGGAAGTACATAGGAATCGCCAAATTTCTGATGCCACTTATTCCCTTCAAGTTTCAAGTTCTAAATCACAATTAAAACACAAAAATACTTGTACTGTAACACCAGGATAAGCGCTCAACCCAGAAAACCAAGTCCAAAGCCAAAGTACTATCTACGACGTCTTCAAGAGAGAGTTAGAAACAGCTCTTGGGGCTAACAGAATCAAGGGATATGGGGAGAAAGCAGGAACAGGGTGCTGATTCTGGATGATCAGCCACGATCATATTGAATGGTAGTGCCGGCTCAAAGGGCCGAATGGCCTGCCACGGCACCTATTTTATTCATGTTTCTAACTTATTATACAAAGTTACTCTAAGGACAATAACTGACTCCATACACAATAATCAGCTACCTATATGTTAACAAGCACTTTTTTTTAAACTGATCGTGTAGTTGCAAGTATATCTTTAGGGTCATAAGGTGGGCACCTCCCTTCACTGGGGTTTCATTGCATTAACAGTATAGTGTCTGACTTTGGCCTTAAAGACCAGGGGTTCCTAACCTTTTTTGCCCTGTTTACCCCTGGCAACCTTAATAGCACATAACAATGTTATTTCACTTATTTATGAACAACTAATGATGAACAGATACCAGAACCAAACACAGTCAGTCAATGAGAGAAAATATGTATAAATCCAGAATCAACAAATTTACCCCCTGGGTAGGTGAAATGTACTCCCTGGGGGTAAATGTACCCCAGACTGGGAACCCTTGACCTAGATAGACACTTGGAAGCATAGGCTGGGAACCCTTGACCTAGATAGACACTTGGAAGCATTGGGAGGTACCACTGTTGCACCAAAACCTTCCAGATCCACTGGCAGGATAAACAAACCAGCGACTGCCACGTCTCCCAGAGCAGATTGATCCACTGGCAAGACTTCTATGGATGAGGAATTTGTAGATCCAAAAGGATTGCTTCTTAACCCAATGTGTAATAGAACATACCTGAAATAGATTACTTTAGAATTGATCATGTTAATGAGGGAGGATTAACAAAAGATCGTGTAGCTAGGTAAACTCTGGAAGTAATGATTGCTATCAATGTACAAGAGGTGAACAGCCCAGTCTGAAACCAATATTCTGGCCTTAAGTATGGGTAATTGTATACGTCTGAAGGAAGAGTTTTTCTGAAGTTGATGGGTGCTTTAGATGCTCAAAGGGGTCTGGGTGTGCATGTACAAAATTCATTCAATGTGAAAATGCAGGGGAACAAATGATTTGGAAGGCAAATAGTGAGTTAGCTATTATAATAAGATTGGACCATCGCCCATGGACGCCTAATTACTATTGGTTCAGCCCTTGTTGAGGGTACACCTGGAGTGTTGTACACAATATTGATTTTCTTACCTAAGAGAGGATGCACTTGCCATAGAGAGAGTGCAGTGAAGGTTCACTTAGAGTGGTACATCTATGAAACAGGCACTTTGGCCCACTGTCAGAAGTTCATAGGAGACATTTGACCCGAGGTCATAGCCCCATCGAGACCACTCTGCCATTCAATCATGGCTGATCTGGCTGCACCAACCATCGATTGCCTGACCGTTTGTTGGATTGGTTCCAGATATGGTGGCTTTTACTATTTGAAGAGAGAGAGAGAGAGAGAGCGCACTTTTGAAGAAGGAGAGAAAATGGGCTTTTTCGGATTCGGAAGCATGAGAGGTGATCTGATCGAAAGTGTCAAAATTCACAACAGGGCTGGATGGCGGGAGGATGTTTTCTCTGGCTGAGAGATCTAGAACCAAGAGTCACAGTTTCAGAAGAAGGGTTTCGACCCGAAACGTTGCCTATTTCCTTCGCTCCATAGATGCTGCCTCACCCGCTGCGTTTCTCCAGCATTTTTATCCACCGTCACAGTTTCAGAGTAAGGACAGAGACAAGGAGATATTTCTCTGTTGAGAAAGACGAATCCTTGGAATTCTCCACACTAGAGACCTGTGGAAACTTGTGTGTTCAACACAGCAATAGATTGCAGGATACAGGAACCTTTAATGTATGTCCTCGATGGAAAGTGCATCCTTTCTTCAATATTAAGAGAATTAAGGGATATGATGATAGTGGAGGAAAATGGCGCAAAGGTGGAACAGCCATGATGGTGGTGTGGGCTCCAAGGGCCACATGGTCTACTCCAGCTCCTAGTTCATATGTCCCAATGCAGTGGGAGCAAGGTTCTCCCATTTCACTAACTGGGACAGGATTGTGAAGTATGACGTCCTATATATAATTGTAAATCCTTCTTACAATTTAATTAAATGTGAATTCAAACAAGAAATTAAGGTTGGATATGTTTTTATGCTTTTAAACTTGGAGGATAATTGTCTTCAAGGACTGGTCTCTGCTTTGATTTGTTTGCTTGTTGTTAGTGAAGACAAGGTGGAGAATGAAGGGATTTGATGCCTGATCCCAGATTGGAGATGAGTGGCTTCTTCACTGACTCTACACACAGTATTAAACTTGAAAGTCAGTCACAGTCTGCGGAATTAGTGTCACTTGAAAGGAAGGACTCTCATTTGTTTATACAGCCTCGGGATGTCCCAATGGCATTGCTGCCAGTGAAGGTCTTTGTGAAGCTGCTGCAGTTTAGCAAGTGAGACAGCCAGCTTGCTGCAGCTGAGATGCTGATGATGATAAGATCATCTGCGCAGGTGATGTTGAAGTCTAACTTGCTGTAGTTTCATACAACCATATGACCTTTTACAGTCAGCCCGAGAAACTTCTTGCCCTGAAAGGTATTACTGAACCCATTGCTTTACGGGAATTCCGTAGCTTTCCTGACTTTTATTAATTTGTATTCAGTGAAATGAGCCAGTGGGATTTCATTTGGGGTTTTTGAACATTCCTGGCAAGGCTGGAAGTTATTATCTATCATCGGTAACCGGGCGAAGGCATTTGCTGAACGCGTTGTTGATTTTGATAATTGGGTGAATAGATGCTTCGCAAGGGTAAATTGTCTCAAATGCTTGACAATGAACCAATGCAAAGGATGTCCCAGGGGAGATGGTGGGGAGGGAAGATTGTGTGTTCATTGAGCCTGATCCCATGGCTTCAAGCATTGTGCCCAAAGGGGTTTGGATAGAATCACGGATGTGCGTGTCATCCCTTCACTTACAACCACTGGGACTTGACAATGGCGCCAAACTGGCGACTCTGTAGACTTCAGTCTGAAGAAGTGTCTCAACCCGAAACGTTGCCTATTGATCAGTCTGAAGAAGGGTCTCGACCCGAGACGTCACCCATTCCTTCTCTCCAGAGTTGCTGCCTGTCCCGCTGAGTTACTCCAGCATTTTGTGTCTATCTTCGATTTAAACCAGCATCTGCAGTTCTTTCCCACAGACTCTGTATACTGTCTCAGTGTACTACTGCTGTACACTTGTACTGTATCTAAGATGCTTCTCTAACATGTATCTCAGTGCTTATGTGTAATGATACTTGTACTGAACTGTGTACAAAAATGAATTTCACTGTACATGTGACAAATAAATACCATACCATACATCAGGATGAAAGAGCATTCTATACATTGCCAGTTATGGTGAGGAAGTGGAGGGGCGGAGCGAGGAGCTAGTAGTGAGGAGAAATCTTCAGGGAATTCCCGAAGGAACTCAGTTTCAGTTTAGTTTATTGTCATGTGTACCGAGGTACAGTGAAAATCTTTTGTTGTCTGCTATCCAGTCAGCGGAAAGACAATACATGATTACACTCGAGCATTTACAGTGTATAGATACATGATAAGGGGTTGACGTTAGCCAGCAGAGTCCGATCAAGGATAGTCCAAAGGTGACTAAAGAGGTAGACCATAGTTCAGCACTGCAGGGCAGAAAGGGAGTTCGATTCCGGTAGACAGTAGGTGTAGGAGTAGGCCATTTGGCCCTTCGAGCCAGCACCGCCAATCAATGTGATCATGGCTGATCATCCCCAATCAGTACCCCATTCCTGCCTTCTCCCCATATCCCCTGACTCCGCTATTTTTAAGAGCCCTATCTAGCTCTCTCTTGAAAGTATCCAGAGAACCTGCCTCCACCGGCAGTTGTGGCTGCGATTGGCAGTGTAATAGTTGAATTATGTAAGTGCTGAGCTGTGAAGCTCCACAGCCAGCCTGTGGGATGATGGGGGAGGTCAACAAGGCAAAGAAAGTATTTGTGATTGTAGCCACAAAGTTTCAGTGACTAAAGAGGATTAGGTGGCCGCTTATCACGTTGCTGTTTATAGGACCTTGTGTATAACTATACCTCACAACCTTCCTTCCTACGCACTAAGTACTGTTACTTCAATTACTTGTTTGGATTTAGTGTTGTTTTCTGTGCTGGCTGATCTCAGTGGGGAGAGAGGAAATTGGTCTGAGATTGTGGTTGCTTCACTGAGTTGAGTTATCACTACTGACATTGCTTTCAACTGAGGGCAGAGGTAGACTTGGTGATACAAGTCCACCACTGTTTTTACCGGCAACTGGTAGTCCGGCGCCTGCTTTGATCGGACAAAATTTCACGAGAGCGCACTTGAAATTTCCCCCCCTCCCCGGAAGTCTCCTGAAAAATGTGGTGCCTCGGTCGGGTGAGGTGGCCGATCGGGACCTCTGCAACCGATTGACAGGTCAAATTTGCCCCCCTGTGTCCAAGGCTCTGGAACTACAGCCCAGCCAGAACCAGCAGATCCTTTCCCATAGCCGACTTCCAAGGCCGACTTTCTGGGCTGGAATCTCATCCCCTCGCCAGCCTATACGGATCGTTCCAGTACTGTTGGACTCTTGGAGGCCGCGACCTCTGCTGGTCCGGCAAAATGGTCCAAATGATCCAGAAAGCCTGGAACCAAGTGTACCGGAAAACAAGCGGTGGGCCTGTAACGTAACTCGTGGTTGGAAAACCCTGCAGAGGCTTAAAAGTCTAGCTTCACAGGAGGACAATGCATCATTTAGGTGAACTACTGAATTAGCTGACTGCGCAACCAAAGCTTTTCACTGAACCTCGGTACATGTGACAATAAACTAAACTGAACTGAACTGAATTGCAGCCACAGTAAATTTTTAAAAAACAGCATCTCAGTGTTGGAATTAAATATTTGTGCACAAAAATAAAAATAAAATATATGAAATCAGTGCAAGTAATGCAGTAGACAATAGATGCAGAAGTAGGCCATTCGGCCCTTCGAGCCAGCACTGCCATTCACTGTAATCATGGCTGGTCATCCGCAATCAGTACCCCGTTCCTGCCTTTTCCCCATATCCCCTGACTCCGCTATCTTTAAGAGTCCCATCCAGCTCTCTCTTAAAACTATCCAGAGAACCTGCCTCCACCACCCTCTGAGGCAGAGAATTCCACACACTCTCGACTCTCTGTGAGAAAAAATGTTTCCTCGTCTCCGTTCTAAATGGCTTAATCCTTATTCTTAAACTGTGGCCCCTGGTTCTGGACTCCCCCAACATCGGGAACTCGAGTACTAGCAGTAATTCCACAGACACATCCTCTTTCATTTATACAATCATAAAAGAACTATGAAATTATTAATACGATGGTAAATTCTCCTGCTGTCTGAAGCCTAATTAATGTGGGGTTCCCACAGGGTTAAAAGTACGAAACATAACAGTTCCCTGGCTTAATCCGAACATTCTTGGGTGGCTGTGTCATAAACAAGGGTGTAATATGTCTCTTCTTTGATGCATGGTGTGTCTGCTCATTGTGAGTTGCCATCTGTGACAAATTCTCCCAGGAATATTGCCCAGTTGTTGACTTTCTGTCAGACATAAAGGCTGACGTTCGCAGGAGAAAGAGAGAGAGGTGCACACCAGACACACATACATAAGATAGTTGGAAAGGACACACACGCAGACACACACACACACACACACACACACACTCACACATGCAGAGACAGACATACTCACGCAGAGATAGACACACACACATGCAGAGACAGACATACACAGAGACAGACAGACACACACATGCAGAGTCAGACGTACTCACGCAGTCAGACATGCACATGCAGAGATAGACATGGAAGCACACCGTGATATAAGCGCACACACACGCACATAGAGGCCGGCACAGTGGCGCAGCAGTAGAGTTGCTGCCTCACGGCGCCAGAAACCTGTGTGCACAGAGTTTGCATGTTCCCCCAGTGATCACGTGGATTTTCTCCAGGTGCTCCAGTTTCCCTCCAGATTGCAATGACGTGCATATTTTTAGGTTAAATAACCTGTAATTTGTCCATCGTGCGTAGGATAGAATTAGTGCGCAGGTGATCGCTGGTCGGCAAGAACGCGGCCTGCCGAAGGGCCAGGTTTCACACTGCATCTCAAAACTAAGAGAGACACACATGTATTGAAACATACAGCAGACAGATGGAGGACCACACATTCTGCCATGTTTCTCAGAAGGACCTCAGGATCCTTTGACAGCCCTTACTTAATCTGGCTTTTTCTCGTCTCCAGTTATCCCACCCCCCCCCCCCCCCCACCTCTGCTTTAAGTCTGAAGAAGGGTTCTGCCTTGAAACATCACCTAATCTTTGTCTCCAGAGATGCTGCC
The DNA here is from genome assembly GCF_010909765.2 of Amblyraja radiata. Classification (NCBI taxonomy): domain Eukaryota; kingdom Metazoa; phylum Chordata; class Chondrichthyes; order Rajiformes; family Rajidae; genus Amblyraja; species Amblyraja radiata. The sequence goes on along the minus strand of NC_045982.1, from coordinate 8,273,260 downwards.
CGACTCGCTGAGTTGCTCCAGCATTTTGTCTCAATCTTTGGATCACACATCTGATACATAAACACACACAATCAGACACACACGCTCCAAGAAAAATGCGTTCATGAATAAAAACAGAAGCCTGCAAGCAACCTTACACATGTTCACTGGCGCTCACATATAGACATAGGAGCAATATGCAATTCACAAGTTATGGAATAGAATTAGGCCATTTGGCCCATCGAGTCTACTCCGCTATTCAATCATGGCTGACCTCTGCCTCCTAATCCCATTTTCCTGCCTTATCCCCATAACCCTCGACACCCGTTCTAATCAAGAATCTGTCTATCTCTCCCTTAAAAATATCCACTGGCGCCCTCCACAGCCCTCTGCGACAATGAGTTCCACAGATTAACTACCCTCTGACTAGAGAAGTTTCTCCTCACCTCCTTTCTAAAAGAGCGCACTTTAATTCTGAGGCTATGACCTCTGGTCCTAGACTCACCCACCAGTGGAAAACATCCTTTCCACATCCACTCTATCTATGCCTTTCATTATTCTGTAAGTTTCAATAAAGTCCCCCCCCCCCCACAACCTTCTAAACTCCAGCGAGTAAAGGCTCAGTGCTGTCAAATGCTCGTCATATGCTAACCCACTCATTCCTGGGATCATTCTTGTAAACCTCCTCTGGACCCTCTCCAGAGCCAGCACATCCTTCCACAGCTATGGATGGGTGTTGTGTGATTAACATGCTTGCCACTTTCCGTCAACGCTTCGGAGTGGCGACCGACCCTCGGTCACCATGGCAACAGGCTGCTGGGTGTGAACGCACAGAACCAAACGACAGAAGCAAAGCAGCCCAAAGAATCACAAACCTACCCTGGTAGAGCTCAGCTGCAGAAGAGAGAGAGTAAACAGAATACAAAGCACAATTCAGCAGAGGGGAGAATGATTAGGACTGGAGTATGTTAGTGACAGAAATACACCGGGCATTGGAAAAAGTTAAAATGTCGATGGAATAAGACGGGGAGGAATGAATTGCAAAATGTTGTGAATGAGCTTTCATTCTAGAAATTTCCAGCCAGAAGCCAGAGGAAGGACAGGCTGGGAGGGGTTGGAGGAGGAAGCAGACTAAAGATGCTGAGACCAAGATGGGAGGTGGGCTGGGGAGACGAAGGACAGAATTCCTGAATGTACAATGTTTAGCATTTAAAACGATGCCTGGGAACCATGAGACTAGAGTGACGTCGAAATTACCAATCATATTTTCATCATTTAGTTCCATATAGTGTCGTAACTGAGTAATAACATTTCCAAGGAGAACTGAATATATGACAGGGATAGTATTGCTGAGTAATACTATTTCCAAGAAGAAGTTCATAAATGATGGGAGCAGAATTAGGCTATTCAGCCCATCGTCTATCTTTCACTCTCAACTCCATTCTCCTGCCTTCACCCCATAATGCCTGGCACCCATGTTAATCAATTTGATTGGAGTACATGATAGAGATAGTATTGCTGAGTAATAATATTTTCAAGGAGATTTGAGTACGACATAGTATTGTTAAGTAATAATGTTTCCAAGGTGATTTGAGTACGTGACAAAGATAGTATTACAGAGTAATAATATTTCCAAGGAGATTTGAGTACATGACAGGGATAGTATTACTGAGTAATAATATTTCTAAGGAGATTTCAGTATGGCAGAGATAGTATTATTAAGTAACAATGTTTCCAAGGAGATTTGAGTACATGACAACGATAGTATTACAGAGTAATAATATTTCCGAGGAGATTTGAGTATGACAGAGATAGTATTGTTGAGTAATAATATTTCCAAGGAGATTTGAGTACGTGATAGGGATAGTATTGGCTTTACGGCATCTCAAAGGCTCTCCTGGTCAATGTCCTCGAGGAAATCTGAATTCCAAGTGAGAGACGATAGAAAGCTGAACTAATTATAAAAGATTATTTCATGCCTGGAGTATCACCTCTCTTATTGAAAAGTCCTTGAAATAACTGCACAGACGATCCTATTTTTTTATTAAACATGGAAAGACATCACATAAGTTGGAATCTAGTTGGGGGAGAATATTTAACTAAAAATAACCCCCCTGAACATTTCAAAATCCAGCGGCGACAAAAAAAATGTTGCGACACGTGAAAAAACAGTGCGCGTCACACGTCATCACGCCGCGTCAAGCCACGTCACCGCCGCGTCATGCCGCGTCACGCAGCATCAAGCCACGTCACCGCCGCGTCACGCCGCATCAAGCCACGTCACCGCCGCGTCATGCCGCGTCACGCCGCGTCAAGCCACGTCACCGCCGCAAATTTTTCGGTGACCTTATACGTCAGTCAATGATGCCGGCAGTCGCTGAAAAAAATCGGCAAGTGGGACAGGCCCTTAACATCCAGGTTCAGGAACAGCATCTTCCCTACAGCCATCAGGCAGGCTATTAAACACTACAACCTCATAAGCCCTGAACTACAATAGACTATTATTATTATTATTATTATTATTATTATTATTGCACTGTTATTGTTTGTTCTTTTTTGTCTGAGTTTTTGTTATATTATTTATTATGATTACATATTTTGTTGTGCTGCAGCAAGTAAGAATTTCATTGTCCTATCTGGGACATATGACAATAAAACACTCCCTTGACTCTTGACTCTCTCTTGACACAAAAGGATGGAGTAACTCAGCGGGACAGGCAGCCTCTCTGGGTGACGTTTTGGGACGAGACCTTTCTTCAGACTTAATCTCCACTATCGTATCTGCTTCCACCACCACCCTGATAGTGCGTTCCCGTCCCCACAGCTCTCTGCGTAAAAAAAAAACACTTTTCCCCTCTCACCTTATAGCCATGGCCTCTAGTGTTGGACATATCCACCCTGGGGAAAAGGTTCTGATTGACCCAATCTATGCCTCTCATCATTTCATATACGATTCATAGTATATAAAGTGTAATATAATATAATTACAATTATATACAGTGTATATCATTTTATATACGGTTCAAATATTAGCAGGGAATTTTCCAAGGGAGCAGAGTTTAGGTTTGGCTACTCCTTTACAAACCTCGCCATCCTTCCTTGTTACAACATTGGCCTACCTGAGATTATCCAAACCACCTTCCCTCATCTCCTAATGAATTCCATTCCAGTTGCCCTTGCCCTCTCTGTTAATGTGGTCACAGTAGTGCAGGGCACGAAACTATTATTTTTCTCTTTCTTTAATATTCAATTTCCAAACGTTCAGCTGGAGTGGCGTTTGCCGTACGACTGACAAAGTTGGATTGTTTTCTCTGGAGCATCACGGGCTGCGTGGCATCTTACGGAAGCACATCAAATTATGAGAGGCATGGGTAGGGCAAAAGGTCAGATTCATTCTGGCGGGGTGGAAATACCACGGACTAGAGAGCTCATCTTGAAGACGAGAGGGGGAACGTTTAGAGGAGATTAATGGGCCCGTTTGCTCCCACAGAGAGTGGTGAGTGCCTGGAATCTGCTGCTAGGCGAGGTAGTGGAACCATGTACAGTTGCAACATCTAAGAGGCGTTTTAGACAGACACCACAGGCAAAGGATAGGGGGATACAGCTCATGTATGAGGCGGAGGGGAGTGGTTAGATTGGCATCATGGTTGCCACAGGTCCAGGTTCAGGAACAGCTTCTTCCCTACAGCCATTAGGCTATTAAACACTACAACCTCAATTAAATTCTGAACCACATAGACTATTATTGTTATTATTGCACTATTATTGTCTGTTTATTTGTTGTGTGTATGCATGCGTGTGTGTGTGTGTGTGTGTGTGTGTGTGTGTGTGTGTGTGTGTGTGTGTGTGTGTGTGTGTGTGTGTGTGTGTGTGTGTGTGTGTGTGTGCGTGTGTGTGTGTGTGTACACACACTGACCTTTTTTTTCTCACTTATTATATTGTTTTATAGTGTACTATGTTTATATATTCTGCTGTGCTGCTGCAAGTAAGAATTTCATTGTTCTATCTGGGACATTTGGCAATAAAATACTCTTAACTTAACATGGGCCCGTTCCTGAGCTCGGCTGTTCTACGTACGTTCAATGTTCCAACCCTCCTCAGTTCTCATCGATGGATTATATACAGAGGTCAATAAACTACAGACGTTCTGCTTTCCTCTTTTCTGCAACTACGCCGATTTAAGATGTTTCTACACATTTCATTCTCATTTATTTTATATGTCACTATAAATTACAGCACATTCATCTCTCCCTCTCTCGATGTGTACAAGTATTCTAGTTGTTAGACAAGTGTACAGAAGATCACTGACCTTGCTTGGGTGAGGATGGTGAATTACAATAAGAGGAAGTGGATGGTGATTAGTCTGAACCATAACCAGATTCTACCTTCAAGCTGTTTGTAAGGGAGGGAACGGCGTGTCGGAAAACGTGGAGGCTAACGAGATAGATCCATCCACATGAGGTGGATTGGACAAGCAGCTTCAGGAATTATCACTGGTGGCACAGATAAACCATTCACCTATTTGGTGGATAAATTAATCCCAGCACATCCCAGCTAGGGGCGGCACAGTGGCGCAGCGGTAGAGCTACTGCCTTAGAGCACCAGAGACCCGGGTTCGATCCTGACCACGGGTGCTTGTCTGTACGGAGTTTGCGCGTGGGTTTCCTCCGCGATCTTCCGTTTCCACGTTCCAAAGACCCACAGGATTGTAGGTTAATTGGCTTGGTATAAAATGTAAACAAAAGTCCCTAGGGTGTGTAGGATAGCGTAAGTGTGCGGGGATCACTGGTCAGTATGGAGTCAGTGGGTCGAAGGGCCTGTTTCCACACTGTATCTCTAAACTAAACTAAACGTGTTGTGTTGTCCAGTAGCAGAACTATCAAAAGCTTCTCCTTCATAAGTTCATAAGTTCTAGGAGCAGAATTAGGCCATTCGGCCCATCAAGTCTATTCCGCCATTCAATCATGGCTGATCTATGCTGTGACTCAGCAGGACAGGCAGCATCCCTGGATAGAAGGAATGGGTGACTTTTCGGGTCGAGACCCTTCTTCAGTCTGAGGATGGGTCTCAACCCGAAACGTCTTCCATTCCTTCTCTCCAGAGATGCTGCCTGTCCCGCTGAGTTACTCCAGCTTCTTGTGTCTATCTTCTCTTTGATAATGCTGCCTTTCTCTACATTGACTGAGTTACATTATTCATTTGAGTGTCCATTAGTGCGGGGATCACAGGACAGGCCAGGATTTACTGCCCACCCCGAATACCCTTGACCTGAATAGTTTACTGAACCATGCCAGTTATGGATCAATCACGTTGCTGCCTGTCTGGAGTTACATAAAGGCCAGGGGTCTGTGCTCTTTATAGTAAGGTGATACAGGCAGATTTTCATCTGATCTGCTATGGCCAGCTATGAATCCCAGATGGTTGAGGTTAAGAATGGTATAATCATGTTCCCACATCGCTAACTGCCTAATCGTACCCTTGTTAGTAATTTGACACCTTGTCTTAAAAGAAGGTTTTAAAAGTTTGAGCAAAGCTACAGGTTTTTAAGGAGCATTTACAAAGGAAATCAGAGAAGAAGTCTGGGAAACTGAAATGAAGGTTAAATAAAAATTGGAGGAAGACTGAGATCTTGTGTAATTCCACAGCATCATGACACTAGGGTAGGTTTAGTCTTCGGTTAGAGAGTCGTACAGTTGGAGGCCAGCTGATTTACATCGGGGAGACCAAGCGTAGGTTGGGCGATCGTTTCGCCGAACACCTCAGCTCAGTCCACAATAACCTACCTGAACTCCCGGTGGCTCAGCACTTCAACTCCCCCTCCCATTCCCAATCCGACCTCTCTGTCCTGGGTCTCCTCCATTGCCAGAGTGGGCAACAGCGGAAATTGGAGGAACAGCACCTCATATTCCGTCTGGGGACCTTGCGTCCGTATGGCATTAACATTGAATTCTCCCAATTTTGCTAGCCCTTGCTGTCTCCTCCCCTTCCTTAACCCTCTAGCTGTCTCCTCCCACCCTCCCATCCGCCCGCCCTCGGGCTCCTCCTCCTCCTCCCCTTTTCCTTCTTTCTCCCTCCTCCCCACCCCCCATCAGTCTGAAGAAGGGTTTCGGCCCGAAACGTCGCCTATTTCCTTCGCTCCATAGATGCTGCTGCACCCGCTGAGTTTCCCCAGCAATTTTGTGTACCTTAGGTTTAGTCTTGTTTGATTTAGTTTGAGATACAACATGGAAACAGGCCCTTCTGCAAACACAGTCCGAGCCGACCAGCAATCCCCGCACACTAACACTATCCTGCACAAACTAGGGACAATTTACAATTATACCAAGCCAATTGACATACAAACCTGAACGCCTTTGGAGTGTGGGAGGAAACCGGAGATCCCGGAGAAAACCCATCCAGGTCAGGGGGAGAACGTACAAAACCCATACAGACAGCAACCGAAGTCAGGATCGAACCCGGGTCCCCGTGCTGTAAGGCAGCAACTCCACTGCTGCGGCACAGTGCAGCCTAGATAAATTCTACACATATTCACTCTTCATATCCTGTGGTGGTCTCACTTCAGGAGCAATAGGAGCTGGTGGAAATGCACACTTGGCTGTTGCAATTCCATTGGAATCCTGCTCTGCTTACTATTCATTCAGGGAAAATTGGCTAGTAGGGTCAGCACCTTCTAGGCTTTAGTTTAGAGATATAGCGCGGAAACGGGCTCTTCGGCCACTGAATCTGCACTTAGCAGCGATCACCCATGCACTAATTCTATATGTGTAGGAAGGTACTGTAGATGCTGGTTTAAACCGAAGAGTAACTCAGCGGGACAGGCAGCATCTCTGGAACGGAGGAATGGGTGACATTTCGGGTCGAGACCCTTCTTCAGACTAATTTCTAATCTAATTCCATATCCTATGCACTAGAGTCGATATACAGAAGCCAATTAAGCTACAAACCCACACGTCCTTCAGATGCGGGAGGAAACCCACGCGGTCACAGAGAGAATGTGCAAACTCCACACAGACAGCACCCAAGGTCAGGATCGAACCCAGGTCTTTGGCGATGTGAGGCAGCAGCTCTACCCGCTGCGCCACTGTGAAGCGTGTCTTGGAGTCTTGGAGCTTGTCTTCGGAATTAAAAATTAATACCCCAGAATATTGTTGAAGCCCTGTAGAACAATTAACTGAACATTCTCTTTGAAGATTTATTAATCATGGAGGTGGCGGGATGGGAAGAGAAAGGCTATTTGTCTGACTGACGTATAACCTCTGGGCGGTTAGAAAGGCAGGTGTCCTGCTGTCTATCTAGCCATGATTAGAAGACACAAAGTGCTGGAGTAACTTAACGGGTCACAGAACATCTTTGGAAAACATGCATGAGTAAAGTTTCGGGTTGAGACCCTTCTGCAGACTGACTGTGGGGAGTGGTGGGGGGGGGAGAGAAGAAGGCTGGAAGAGAGGAATGGCAGGGGGATTGGGAGCCTTCTACAGACTGATTGTGGGTAGTTGAGGGGGTGGGGCGTTGATAGGCAGATGGTTTGACAAAAGCCAGAGAAGAAAAGACAGAAGGTGTGTGATGAATGGATTAAAGGGTTGCGAATTGTGAAGCTACAGGAAGGAATGCCAGAGTAACTCGGGGGGGTCAGGCAACATCCCTGAAGCAAAGGAGTAGATGACGTTACAGGTCGGAACCCTTCTTCAAACTGCTGACCCGCTGAGTTACTCCAGCAGTTTGTGTCTATCTTCGGTCTAAACCAGCATCTGCAGTTCCTTCCAAGAGACCTCTGGTGGCTCAGATTTCCATTGAAGGACAATAAGCCGACAATATTTCCTTATTCATAATGCATGAAATTATCACAGGGCTTTTTTTAATGTTTGGATGAAATTACTTTTAACGATTTGGATCTATATCAAAATAACATTTCATAATTGATTTTTAAATATTCATTGATTTACATATCGAATTAAATTTGAATTATTAAAACTTTGTAAAATTTAGCATCAATACCTTCGCCAACTGTGTCCTCACCTTTAACTTGCTTTGTTTTATGGGTTGCATTGATTCCCCAAGCACTAAAATACACCATTATATCCAGATAAAACTATTGAAAGTGGGAATTTCTGCTTGCCTGTTATGCTCTACGTCTCATCTATCTCACCATTGGCTCCACGCCACCAACTTATTGTTACTGCTAACTTGCAAATTTGACTGTCTGAATGTTATCCATCAAGTTTTTTAGTTTTTAGTTTTAGAGATACAGTGCGGAAACAGGCCCTTCGGCCCACTGAGTCCGCACCGACCAGCGATCCCCGCACACTAACACTACCCTACACATGCTAGGGCCAATTTTTACATTTGTACCAAGCCAAGTAACTACAAACCTGTATGTCTTTGGAGTGAGCGAGGAAACCGAACATCTCGGAAAAAACCCCACGCAGGTCACAGTGAGAACGTACAAACTCCATACAGACAGAACCCGTAGTCGAGATCGAACCCGATTCTCCGGCGCTGTAAGGCAGCAACTCTACCGCTGCGCCCTTCATTCAGTTTCCAAATGGATGGGTAGAAGAAGGGGGACCAACAGATATTCACGCAGCTGCTGCAAGGGCTTAACAAACTAAAACTTAAACATCTGAACCCAGCAGACCACTGAGAATCTTACAGGATCGAGAGGCAGGATGCAGCGTGTACTTTGAATAAAGCTGAATATGAATAGAGATATAGATATGAATATGAATGAGAAAAATCTGACATTTACCAGGCATTATATGGATTATGTGCAGGCAGATGAGGTTAGTTTATATTGGCATCATGTTTGGCACAGACATTGTGGGCCGAAGGGCCTGTTCCTGTGCTGTGCTGTTCTATGTAATAACAAGGAACTGCAGTCGCTGATTTATACCAAGGATAGACACAAAATGCTGGAGCTACTCAGCGGGCCAGGCAGCATCCCTGGTGAACCTGTTTAGGCAACATTTCAGGTCAGAATACTTCTTCAGTGTGAAGAAGAGTCTCGACCAAAAACATCACATAGCCATGTTCTCCAGAGATGCTAAGAGTGTCAGAGGTTACGGGGCAAAGGCCCATATGGGGTTGAGAGGGAAAGATAGATCAGCCATGATAGAATGGTGGTGTTGTCTTGTTGGACCGAATGGCCTCATTCTGCTCTGATAACTTACAAACTTATGACCTGCTGAGTTACTCTAGCATTTTGTGTCAATCTCTACTGTATTATGTTGTATGTTCTATGTCCTCCCTATATGATAAAATGCCTTGACATTGGTGGGGTGGAGGGTTGTGGTAGGAAGGGAGGATCATGTGTTCAGCATCTCAGGCAAACAACGACAAGATTTTGAGTCTGATTGGGAGACATGGATTAGTATCAGTGGAGAAGTCACAAACACGCATTGTGATGGAATGATTCTGATGGAATAAAAACAGAAAAATCTTGGACATTTAGTTTATCTGGCAGAAGGAAAGAGAGCTAACATTTTGGCTTGAAGATCTTTCCTTAGATATCCCCAGTTTTCTAAGGAGACGCCATATTTTGCTCTTGACAAAACTGCGCAAGATGCAGCTCTGTGTCGGTCGTGACACTGTCGCTGCGAGGTTTCCAGAGAATGGGCTAAAGAGTGGACAAGATGAGGAAGTTGCATTAACATCAGTAGCCATCCAGTCAAGATATTGTGGGGGACGAGTTACTAAGTGGCAATAAGATGAAGCTGAAATAACACAAATAGAAAAGCAGCAACATGCAACAAGCTACATGATAGGAATAGATCGGATCGATGCACAGAATCTCTTGCCCAGAGTAGGGGAATCAAGGACCAGAGGACATAGGTTCAAGGTGAAGCTGAAAAGATTTAATAGGAATCTGAGGGGTAATTTTTTCACACAAAGGATGGTGGGTGTATGGAGCAAGCTGCCAGAGGAGGTAGTTGAGGCAGGGACTATCCCAACGTTTAAGAAACAGTTAGACAGGTACATGGATAGGACAGGTTTGGAGGGATATGGACCAGGCGCAGGCAGGTGGGACTAGTGTAGCTGGGACATGTTGGCCAGTGTGGGCAAGTTGGGCCAAAGGGCTTGTTTCCACATCACTATATGACTCTATGACTCTCAGCTGGGTGACGCAGAAGGGACATGGAGTCACATCAGTGAGTCATTACCATCATTAAAAATAAAACCTGATGATTCTATGAATTTCGCTCTCAGTCCATCAAAGGTCACTCAACATGCTGGAAGCACTAAGGGTTAATTAATGTGGGCTCTGCTGTTCACATCATCAGCAAGCAGCATTTTGCTCACAGACCTATGTTTCCTGCGTGTAACGCAGGCCTCTGTGCTAAGGATGCGGTTAACACACGCAGAAAGCTGCAGATAAGCATACTGACTTCCTGCAGATGAGCGTTGAGGTTTAACTGTAGAACTGGAAGCTTTGTTTCTGCTCTTGAAACTGCAAACACTGAAGGAGCCGCTGGCCTGCACAGGATACGACAGAGAAATCCCGTTGCTCCCATCCCCCACACTTTCCACAAAGCCCTGCAAATTATTTTCTCTTCAAAGACCTTTTAAAACTCCAGTTTGACTCAATTACAAGCACTTCTGCATTTAGCAAGTTGCAGCTTTTTTTAATCACTTTCCCCTTTGTATCTTTAGCCCATAACTTTAAATCTGTTTCCATGCTTCTTCACACATCTGGGGGTTTTTTTAAACAGATTTCCGCCCTCGATTTACATGGGTAAACAGGCCCTTCAGCCCAATTTGTCCATGCTGACCAACATGTCCCAACTGCACCAGTAGTTCCTTGGTCCTAGTCCATTGTCACCTGCCGCTCCTGTAACCAATATAGCTACAGCAAGCAATATAGATCATTCAACGAAAAAGACGTAGTACGGTCATGGGCAGATTCATGGGTAATTTTCGGCCCCATTTCCGTCACCGGCTTCCGTCTCCGCACCAAAGATCCCATAGGACACTAGTGCGGAGCCGGAAGCCGGTTACGGAAACATCCTCGTAAAAATAAAAGTTATTTGGTAAAAATCTTCTCCTCATTTTCAGAATTTAAATTTATTAACACAAACTGTTCCCCCGCAACGTTGATTACACTGCGAGCCGGATCGGGTTACTGAAATGGATGAAAAAAAAGGCCCACGTTCCACTCCGTTGCGTGCTACACGTCAGCCCATTGCATTTAGCAGGAGTGGTCTATCTTGATCCGCTATAGGATCTTTGCCTGTAACCAACAATTCATAGCAGGGCACGATGGACTGAAAGTAATAATGGCAGGCCGAATCCTCATTAGCCCAGAGAAGAAAGACACTCATCTTTGAGTTCATCCTCACCTCACCCTTCCCTGGTCTTCTATGAAAACCCTACTGTCCCCCTCACTTACAAGGATGTCTCCCTTGTCACTGAATTACTCCAGCACTTTGTGTCTTCCTTTGGTGCAAACCAGCATCTGCAGTTCCTTCCTACACACAACTCCTGTGTTGCAATGCTTGCACTTGAGTGTACTTAGACTCTGCAGGTTAAGGCCACAGGTATAATAACAGATGTTTCATTCAAGTTAGACCATTGAGTGGCAGTGGCAATTCAGGTGCTGCCTGACCCAGCGAGTTCCTCCAGCCATTTGTTTTTCTTTGCTCAAGATTCTGGAGATGGGCTCTGCAATCTCTTGTGTCTCCATCCATATAAGTACACCTATAAATAGCAACAAAATGCACGTGGCTAAATAATTAATGAGGACAAATGTGTCTGGGGCTGAGTTGTGGCCGACTCTTGCATTTTACCTTCAGCAGAATCTGACTCTGCAATATTCTGGATCAGTGGAGAAAGCTCAAGGGAGGTCATTTGGCCCATTATTCCTGTACTTTGGAATTGCAAACCATTCCTCCCTCTCTTTGCCAATGTTAGGCATTTTCCCCCAATTCCCTTTCAAGGATTACTCTTGAATTTGCTTCCACCACCCTCTCACAAAGTGGACTCTAAATCAGACCAGCACATCGTTTGAATTCCTGCTGATCATTTAATTGTGATTTTTTTAGGAGCAGATACTTATATCTTTGCATGCTTTTGCAAGAAATCTAAGAGGCTCATGATAAGCATAGCAAGCTAATCTTATATTTTAAGTGCAATTGATTAACGTTTAAATATGGATGATGCACGAATGATTAAAGTAAGTTGGTTGGTTGATGTATCGTGTCGGGACTTCTGTTCAGACTGATAAAATGTAGAAACAAAGAACTGCAGATGCTGGTTTAGATCAAAGATAGACACAAAGTGCTGGAGTGACTCCGTCTGAGAAAGGGTCCCGACCGGAAACATCACCCATCCTTTTTCTCCAGAGATGCTGCCTCACCCATTGAGTTACTCCAGCACTTTGTGTCTATCTTTGAAATCGCACAGATATCTGCAAGGCTGGCCCAGCATTCTAATAGATAATATTCAACTTGTCACGAGGCAACAGCAGGAAATATGTCGCAAGTACTATTTTTTTCCCCTGCCCATTATCCTCTCGGAAACAATTGCTTTTTCTGAGATTCTTGACATCGGGAAGAAATAGCCTTAAAGAAAAGTCAAGCAGGAACACCTGCCGTCTTTGAACAGAAGGTTCGCTGTGAATAATCCGAGCCCCACTGGCTGATGGAGGCCTTTCAGGCTAATTAACCAGGTTGGAGACAAGGGTTTGCAATTACCACGTCAAACAATGAATGAATGTGCGAGGGGAATGAAATAGCTCATCTCAGGGACCAGGAACGGGGATGAGGTCTGTCATGTGTTGCACTGTCTCACTGACGGCCGTACCCATAGCAACAATGCAGAACTACAATCACACTCCGCTATAATCTCTCAGGCCACACTTGAACTGCCACCATTCAATCTGTTCGAGGTGGAGAGCTTCCTTCAGGAAACCTTGGTGGATGAAGAAGCCACCTCCGTAGCGTGCAACAGTTTCATGCCAGCCAGTTGCCAACTCACCTCCTCTATCAATGTCTCCTATTTAACAACTTAGATTTGGATTCCTCAACAAATGAACAGTCATTAAATTTCATCTGCCAGCGGTGCATCTTCAGCCAGAGGGTGGTGAATCTGTGGAATGTGTCGCCACAAACTACTGTGGAGACCAAGTCGTTTGGGTAATTTTAAAGCGGAGATTAACAGGTTCTTAATTAGAAAAAACGCTTCAAAGGTTATGGTGGAGAAGGCAGCAGAATGGAATGGTGAGGGAAAGATAAATCAGCCATGATTGAATGGCAGAGTAGACTCAATGGGCCGAATGGCCTAATTTCTGCTCCTATGACTTTTGAACATTATGTGTTGGTACCACTTCTATGACCACAATAGCTGTCTTGATGGAGCTGTGCGGTAGCCATTGATTGATAATTCTCCATTAGACAATGCTTCCTGGTGATGGGAGAAGAATCAGCAGCGAGTGGAACTTTACAAGCCCAGCTGGAATCCACTTAACTGAAATTTCATCTGCATGTACCTCATCCCTTCTAGGTTAGAGACTTGAGTAAGAAAATCCATTGGAACAGAGGCCACAGGGGCCCACAAAAGAACGTTGGCAGGAAACCATGTTGTTAATGGAGAGAAAAGAAAAATGACATCAACCGGCCGTCCATAATTCATGAACACTCACACCAAAGGCTCAGCCACTTGAGTAAGTGGCCACCAAAGGCTCAGCCACTTCAACCTTGTGCTGGAATGAAGAGTCGCAAAATTCAGTCATGTCGGTCGAACGTAGAGCATAGAACATTGAACAACACTACAGCCCCGGAGCAGGCCCTTCAGCCCAAAATGTCCATGCTGAACATGATTCCTTGTGGAAGTCAAAAGATTGGCAGATACTGTAGTGGAAGAGGTGGTGAATTGTAAAGCCCTAATTTGGAACCAAAGCTGGTCTGTGGACTTATTACTTTTTTTATTCCTGTGTTATGCTGATAGTATTTTATTATGTCATTAGTTGTTATGCTATATTCCAATTTCCACAAGAGCTACTATTCTATAATGTCAATTTGTGCAGCGATTTCAAGAATAGATCGGGTAGACGCACAGTGTCATAAGGTCATAAGGTCATAAGTGATCTGAGCAGAAATAGTCTCTAGAGTAGGGGAATCGAGAACCAGAGGACATAGGTTTAAGGTGAAGGGGTGAAAGACTTTACTATTCCTTTCAAGGATAGTTGCTGCTGTTTTGTATCTAAAGACATGTTGGCGCAGCAGTAGAGTTGCTGCCTTACAGCGCCAGAGACCTGGGTTCGCTCCTGACTACAGATGCCGACAGTACGGAGTTTGTACATTCACCCTGCGAACGTGTGGGTTTTCTCCAGGTGCTCCAGTTTCCTCCCATATCCCAAAGACGTGCAGGTTTGTAGGTTAATTGGCTTCTATAAATTGTTCCTACGGTGTAAGAATAAAACTAATATATAGGGGTTCTCTGGTCACGTGTTTCCACATTGTATCTCCAAACTAGACTTAACTAAACTTACACAGAAGCAGTGAATGAACTAACCCAAATACTTTAGATTTATAATGGAAAGGTAAGGTTTTTTGTTTTTTTTAAACCCACTAATAAAGGAAAGAAAATGAGAAAGGACTTTAATTGTCTTTTCATACCTCGCGATATCCTATCAGTGAATGAAATTCACCTTGACATACATAGGACAAGTTGCAGCAAGTGAATAGAGAAGACACACAGTGCTGGAGTAACTCAGCAGGTTAGGATGCTGCCTGACCCGTTGAGTTACCCCAGCACTTTGTGTCTACTTTCAGTATATACCAGCATCTGGAGTTCCTTTCTACACAAATGAATGGATAATCTAAGCATGTTTTAACATGTTAAACATAGCGTCAGATTTAGATTCATTGGGAAGGAGCACGACGAGTTCCTGAATTCCCACCTGTTGCCTTGACACTGGGTCACATTTCAAGATCTCTGTGTTCTTGCTTTGCAAGAGAACTGTTCTTATTTGCCACCTTTTGTTGCACAAACAAACTGTTGCTGGCCTGAAAGGTCACAAAGTGCTGGAGTAACTCAACGGGCCAGACAGCATCTCTGGAGAACACGGATAGATGATATTTATTCAGACTGATCAGATGTTGCCTGAGAACATTTTTTTGTTTAATTAGTTTAGTTTAGAGATCAGTGTGGAAACAAGCCCTTTGGCCCACCGAGTCCAGCAATCCCCGCACACTAACACTACCCTAGAAGGCTGTGGAGGCAAAGTCAGTAGATATATTTACGGCAGAGATGGATAGATTCTTGATTAGTACGGGTGTCAGAGGTTATGGGGAGAAGGCAGGAGAATGGAGTTAGGAGGGAGAGATAGATCAGCCATGATTGAATGGCGGAGTAGACTTGATGGGTCAAATGGCCTAATTCTACTCCTATCACTTATGATCTTATGATCTACACACACTAGGGACAATTTACAATTTTACCAAACCAATTAGCCTACAAAGCTGTAACTTTTTGGAGTGTGGGAGGAAAACAGAGCACCCACAGGTAACCCATGCAGGTCACGGGGAGAACGTACAAACTCAGTGCAGACAAGCGCCCGTAGTCAGGATCGAACCCGGGTCTCCGGCGCTGTAAGGCAGCAACTCTACCGCTGCGCTACTGTGACGGAATTCTAGCCAGTTTACTAACTGTAATCAAGCAGGGCCTACAGCCTATGGAGACTATATCAACCCCTGAGCCTTTGATCAATCACTGCAGCTTGCTCCAGTATAATCGTGCCATGTATCCACCATGATATAAAGGGGGCATTTTGATTCCTGTGAGGGAGTGCAGTCAACTAGCTTGGTCTATGTCAGGGGCGGGGAACCTGCGGCCTTCTAGGCCATTAAGTGCGGCCTTTTGAATGAATCCAAATTTTGTAGAACAAATCCTTTTATTATTATTAATATGTTTTTGTTCGTCTTTTATTATTTTAATTTTAATCTTAAAATGAACGTATTTAAAATACCAAAGAGTAAAAGAAGATTCAACGAAATAATCCTCCCCGACTGACGGCCACAATTAAAACATTAGTAAGCCATGAGGGCTATTTTAACAAAATAATGTACATTTTGAAGTATATCTAATCGAAGTTTCTTGGATGCGGCCTCATTAGATTACAGCTAACAATGCGGCCTTCCTGCATGAAAAGGTTCCCCACCCCTGGTCTATGTAATTTGGAAAGTTGGTGCTGTTTTAACTGTATTTCTGAGAGAAAGTCGATGAGAACACCAACTATGGTGGGGATAGCAGATGGGAGGTTGTGGGGGTGAAGGTTCTGGTTAATTATTCTGACATCTATTACTCCAGGGCAGGTTAGAGCACACACAGCTCGCTTCAAAGTTGGACAATAAGGCCTCTCAGACATTTTACTAGGCAGTATATCCTGTGGTTACTTCAAAACTGCTGCTGGCAATTCACAGCATTAGAGAGGTTTTCATTAGATTCAGGGACAAAGGCTACTTCATCCCCCCTCCAGTTGAAATGGAATTTTATTGCTTGTCTTTTCATTCAGCGTGGACTGAGGAGAATGGGTTTTAATGGATGTCCTTTCTCTCTGTGCAGTTGCAAGGCCTCCAGCTAAGAGCCGAGTCCTGTTTTATTTTGTGTAAGAAGGAACTGCAGATGCTGGTTTAAACCGAAGGTAGACACAAAAAGCTGGACTAACTCAACGGCACAGGCAGCATCTCTGGAGAGAAGGAATGGGTGACGTTTTGGGTCGAGAACCTTTATTAAGTACACTCGGAATCTTTGTTTCAATTCAGCCAGTCTGTAAATGCTTACTCATCCTGGTATGGCCGCAGGTTACTCCTCTGAAGAAAAGGCTAAGGCATGATTAGTTCTGCCAAGACATTCTAGTAGATCATTAGGGTAGGAAATTGGAGCAGATTCAGCATTCCAGGTAGGGGGAAGGGCAGCAGTATTATGGGGATCAGGGTCAGTTCATGCATTCCTAAGTTATAGGAGCAGAATTAGGCCATTCGGACCATCATTTCTACTCTGCCATTCAATCATGGCTGATCTATCTTGCCCTCTCAACCCCATTCTCCTGCCTTCTCCCCATAACCCCTGACACCCGTACTAATCAAGAATATATCAATTATCCATTGACTTTTTACTTATTTTATCCAAAGTAGGGGAATCAAGAACCAGTGGACATAGGATAAGATGAGAGGGGAAAGATTTAACTGGAGCCTGGGGGACAAATTTCTCATTCAGAGCACGTTGGGTATATGGAATAAATTGCCAGAGGAGGCAGTTGAGGCAAGTACAATAACAAGATTTAAAGACACTTAGACAGGTACATAGATCGGAAAGGTTTAGAGGAATATGGACCAAATGTGGGCAAATGGGATTAGTTTAGATGGGGGGGGGGGGGGGGGGGTTCTGTCAGCTAGCCAGATTAGGCCGAAGAGCCTGTTTCCGTGCTGGATAACAGAAAGTGATTTGACAAAGTTCCCAATGGCCTGGTGTGACCTGGCTATGAGTCATGCAATTGAATTACTGGGCATTAATGTTTGATTTGCATCTGCAGGAGACTTAAAACAACTCACGCATGCTAAAACATCGCAGGCTGCAGAGTGGTACAACTGTTCATTCCGAATGATGGAAGAAGATGACCGAAAGCTTTGAAACGGGCCCCTCGGCCCACCGAGTCCGCACCGGCCAGCGATCCCCGCACGTTATCACCATCCTACACACACTAGGGACAATTTCCATTTATACCAAGCCAATTAATCTGCAAACCTGCACGTCTTTGGAGTGTGGGAGGAAACCGAAGATCTCGGAGAAAACTGACGCAGTCACGGGGGGGGCGTACAAACTCCGTACAGACAGCACCCGTAGACACGTCCAAACTCGGGTCTCTGGCGCTGTAAGGCAGTAGCTCTACCGTTCCGCCACCATGCCGTCCTGAAGACTTGTAAGAGTTTGTGCAACCCTGAGGAGGACAGGAAACCCTCTTCCCCTCTGTCTGACCCGCTGAGTTACTCCAGCACTTTGTGTCTTTTTTTGCAAGTACGTCAATGTCTATTTTAACTGCCAAACCATCCCGTTTCCATTAGGTAAGCAGGATTTAAATGCGCACCAAACATTCTTATAAATTCTCCAATGTAATGAAATTGCTTTGGCCTCATTTACATTTAGCTGGGCACAAATTATTGGGTACATCTGAAACCATTGAAACCACAATTACAAACTCCGCCAGCATGGCTAATGGACAGATCTGTCACTGAGAACCAGAGGGGTAAATTACACACTTCAGTGTTCCTTGGGTTTCAAGGAATGTTGAACGTTTCCATGTAGCTGTATCCCTTTTATTTTACGTACTCTAATTTCACACAAAGCGATACAACAGTAAACTTTGACATATCCAAGGTTTGTCAAAAGAAACATGAAATGAAGGAATTTTGAAGGAAAACGCTAAAGAAAGAATATGTGTTAAATTGTAACATTTTAAATGGGGGTGTTAAAGGCATAATTTTCCGCTGAAAGCTGAGAAAACAAACACAAATCTTTCAGAATGGCAGACCAGGCAAGTACAAAAGCATGTGGATTCTTGGCTCTGTAAAGAGAAGCAGAGAGCACAAAGCAAATAGTACCCGCTTGACCTCAGCAGAGAGAGATATGGTGGCCAATCCTGGGTGTTACAATTAGGAAAGATGGTTCAATGGTTTAACTGAGCTTCACTGTCCCATCTGCAAATGCACTGTCAATTTTTTTACTTACAGTCCTGCAGAGTATTGCCCTACCTAAGCACAATCCCCCGATTAGCAAAGTGTACAGAAACGGGCCTGCATGCCAGGGGCACCATGTTTTGCCGCTATTTACAAAGTCCAGTCCGCGCTCTAGTTCCTATGAGCGGTGCCCGATCCAAGCAAGTCCCAGACCGCTGCAGGCCTCCAGTCATCGCCTTCCTTGGACGTGTGGAGAGACCTATGAACTGACATCCCTCTCCTCGCCCTGTCCACCTTTGTGCCCCGGGGGCACCTCCTGCAGCCGACCTGGAAGATGCCGTAGGCCAGACCCTGATCCCACTCCTACCGGCCTTGCTTCTCGCCCGTCGCCTCCGTCACCAGCTCCATTCTACCAGTCTCTGGTCTTCGGGGAAGAGCAGGGCCTGCTCAGGTGCTTCCCCCCCCTACAGAAAGATGTCAAGTAAGTCACATTACAGAAGATTAGATTAGATTAGATTATTTAATGACCACACAGTCAAGATGGTGGAATTCAGGTTCAGTACAGGATGTTACAAGGTAGGCTGATTCCCGTCAAACATAACATAAAACACAACATCATACAATATACAGTACATGCATGGGGAGGATATGTGCTGTTGTCATAGTGTGTTCAGAATTCGGATTGCGTGTGGGTAAGAACTGTTTTTAAATCGAGATGTCTTGGCGGGCAGTGAGCTGTAGCGCCTTCCTGATGGCAGCAGGTGGAAGATGTGGTGAGCTGGGTGGGAGGGATCAGAGATGATTTTCTTCACCCTTGACACAGACCGTTTGTGATGGAGTGATTCTATTGATGGAAGGGGAGTGCTATACAATGACAGTTACAACTTGATTGAGATGCAGTGTTTGCAACTGAAAACAATTAATCCCCAATAACTTTGTGCAGCATATTTCCATATTTATTGTGAAAATGCTGATAATAATTAATTCCTTTCCAGCTGGTCCAGAAGGGATCAGGACAGAAGATGAAAACTTGCCAGTGTACATCATTGTGCCTTTAGAGGAAGTGAACATATACACCCTGGGGTCAATCTCCATAGCACAGAAACTGCTCTCCTCAAAGTCCTCAACGACCTCCTCACCTCTGCTGACACTGGTTCCCCCAACATCCTCATCATCCTCGACCTGAGTGCAGCCTTCGATACAGTGAACCATAACATCCTGCTTACCAGACTTGGAGACCTTGGTTGAAGGTTCTGCACTCAGCTGGCTCTGTTCCCACCTTTCCAACAGATCCCCCTTCATCTCTCTCCACAACCACACCTCTGCTACAGCCGCAGTCACTCAAGGCGTTCCCCAAGGCTCCGTACTCGGCCCCCTCCTCTTCATCATCTACATCCTCCCCCTTGGTCAGGTACTCCGCCACTTCAACCTGGACTTCCACTGTTACGCCGATGACACCCAGATCTACCTCGGCACCAAATCCCCCCACAACCCCCCCCCCCCCTCTCCCATATCAACTCCTGTTTGTCAGCTATAAAAACCTGGATGCAACATAACTTCCTCAAACTCAACAGCGATAAAACAGAATTCCTCCTCATAGGCTCCAAATCCACACTCAGCAAAATCAATAACCCCACTCTCACCATCGACGGCACCACTGTCTCCCCATCTCCCCAGGCCCGCAACCTTGGCGTGATCTTTGATTCCACCCTCTCCCTTGAGCCTCACATCCGCCATGTCATTAAAACCTCCTTCTTTCACCTCCGCAACATCGCCAAAATCAGACCCTCTCTCACACCTCCTGCTGCTGAAAGACTCATCCATGCCTTCATCTCCTCCCGACTGGACTACTGCAACTCACTTCTCCTTGGCATCAGCTCCACCTACATCAACCGACTCCAACTGGTCCAGAACGCAGCCGCCCGACTCATCACCCACACCAAATCCTGACATCACATCACTCCAGTCCTCAAACAACTTCACTGGCTTCCCATCTCCCACCGGATCACCTACAAAATCCTGGTCCTCACCTACAAAGCCCTCCACCATCTGGCCCCCCCATATCTCACTGACCTCCTCTCCCCCTACCAACCCTCACGGTCCCTCAGATCCACATCAGCCGGTCTCCTCTCCATCCACAAATCCAACCTCCGCAGTTTTGGGGACAGAGCCTTCTCCAGGGCAGCTCCCAGGCTCTGGAACTCCCTCCCCCAACTGATCCGCAATTCCGTGTCCCTCACCATCTTCCAGTCCCGCCTCAAGACCCATCTCTTCACCTCTGCCTATCCTTAGCCCCACGTCCCCCTCCCTTTTCATCTGTGCTTGAATTGCCTCATATTGTGTTTTGTATTGAATTCTGTCTTTAATTTGTGTACTAGTCATGTCTCTACTATTTATTTCATTCCGCTTACATGTTTTTCCTCTACTTGCTAAATTTTTGTAAGGTGTCCTTGAGACTCTTGAAAGGCGCCCATAAATAAAATGTATTATTATTATTATTAATCTATGTCTCTCAGATAAGTGCCCATTGAATGGAGAAGCACCAGAACAATAACAACTGCAACATACATTTGTATAGCTTCTTAACATTGTAAATATTCCAAGCTGCTTCGTAAAATTAATGCCAAACACAATTTGACGCTGAGCCACTGCGTCATAGAATCAGCCAGCATGGAAACTGGCCCTCTGCCCAACTCAAGACGCTCCATCTAAGTTAATCCCATTTGCCCACGTTTGGCCCATATTCCTCCAACCATTTCCTATCCATTTACCATTTAACACAGATGGTTAGAAGATGTTTAAGAAGGAACTGCAGATGCTGGAAAATCGAAGGTAGACAAAAGTGCTGGAAAAACTCAGCGGGTGCAGCAGCAGCTATGGAGCGAAGGAAATAGGCAATGTTTCCGGCCGAAACCCTTCTTCAGACTGATGTAGGGTGGAAGGGGGAGGGGGGGGGGGCGGGAAGAAGAAAGGAAGAGGAGGAGCCAGAGCGCTGAGGGAGAGCTGAGAAGCGGAGGAGACAGTGAGGACTACCTGAAATTGGAGAAGTCAATGTTCATACCGCTGGGGTACAAACTGCCCAAGCGAAATATGAGGTGCTGCTCCTCCAATTTCCGATGGTCCTCACTCTGGCCATGGAGGAGGCCCAGGACAGAAAAGTCGGATTCGGAATGGGAGGGGGAGTTGAAGTGCTGAGCCACTGAAGATGTAATCATCTTCTGGAATGTCTAAGAGCAATAGGGCTGAGGGGATGCTGAGAGCCAACAAGATTTAATGAAGTCGTCTTACAGGATAAGACCTAAGAAACTAAACCATTGGTATATTAATGGATCAAAGCAGAAGCATTTCTGAGGCAATTAAAATGTGTGAATCTTTGAAAGTCTTACCTTTGGTTACCTTCTCTCTGTAGTTTTGCATTTATTTATTATGTTACATTAATATATAGCATAGACTGCTCCTAGTCGGAAAACTCCAAACCTTATGTGATTTCGGAAGTTAAGTAGATTTGCACTGCTTGGTGCTTGGATGGGAGCCTTCTGACGATACCAAGTGCACTAAGCTTTTACTGTACAGGTACTGGACACACCCAAGACCCTGCTATGTGTATACGTATACGGGTTAACATATGATGAACGTTTGACGGCACTAGGCCTATGCTCATTGGAGCTTAGAAGGATGAGGGGTGGGGGGGGGGGACCTCATTGAAACTTACCAAATAGTGAATTTGAATAGTGGATAAAGTGAATGCGGAGAGAATGTTTTCACAAGTGGGAGAGACTAGAACCGATGGCCTTAGTCACAGAGTAAGAGCACGTACCTTTAGAAAGGAGATGAGGATGAATTTCTTTAGTCAGAGGGTGGTGAATCTGTGGAATTCATTGCCACAGGCAGCCGTGGAGGCCAAATCAATGGATATTTTAAGGCGGGGGTTGACAGATTCTTCATTAGTAAGGGTGTCAGGGGTTAAGGGAGAAGGCAGGAGAATGGGGTTGAGAGGGAAAGATAGATCAGCCATGATTGAATGGCAGAGAACTCGATGGGCCGAATGGCCTAATTCTGCTCCTGTGACTTATAAATGTGTGATGAAGAATCACCTGGTATCTATGGTGCCCGTATTTGCAATGCCCTTGAGAACACCTTTGACATTTTTTGATTTTGTAACCATTCATGCTTCTCATAAATTAATCAAAAAATGTCTGTGGCCGTTCGTTTCCTAAACAATATGGATTGAAAGCTGTGAGACTAAAATCATCTCACAGCACAGAGCAGACAAGAGCAGTCGTGGAATAACCAAGGAAATAAATTATACATTTAAGAGAACCAAGCTCTAATTTGGAGCTAGAATCAATTCACTGGCTTTCTGATTTATTGAATTGCTTCCCTGTTTAATTCCTTGAGTCATCAGCAAGGCAGGTGTAGAGCCAAGAAAAA
The DNA here is from genome assembly GCF_010909765.2 of Amblyraja radiata. NCBI lineage: Eukaryota > Metazoa > Chordata > Chondrichthyes > Rajiformes > Rajidae > Amblyraja > Amblyraja radiata. The sequence continues at coordinate 8,250,182 of NC_045982.1, read as the reverse complement.
AATGTGAAAGTAACAGAAAACTCAAATCTTGAATTTAAATTGGGGAAAATCCATAAAATAAGATATCTGCAAACATGGGTTTCAGAAGAAACTCCTGTCTCCAAAGAGATGTTGGAAATCTGGAACTTGCAGTCACAATGGGATGGCACAGCGGTAGAGCTGCCGCCTCACAGCGCCAGAGACCCGGGTTCGATCCTGACCTCGGGTGCTGTCTGTGTGGAAATTGCATGTTCTCCCCGTGACCGTGGGGGTTTTCTCCTGGCGCCCTGGTTTCCTTCCACACTCCAAAGACGTGCGGATTTGTAGGTGAATTGCCTTCTGCAAATTGTCCCCTAGTGTTTAGGGTGCAAAAGTGAGATTACATAGAACAAGTGTTTGTGTGATCGATGGTCCACGTGGACTCCCCCCTCCCGCTCACCTCTTTATATTGGCTATCCTCCCACCCCCCCCCTCTACACTCTCAATCCTCAGGATCCTGACCCAAAAGGTCGACTATCCCTCTGCCTCCACAGATGCTGCCTGACCTATTGAGTTACAGAGAGACAGGCCAGAAACAGGCCCTTCGGCCCAGCGAGTACGTGCCAACCAGCGATCCCATCACATTAACACTACCCTACACACTCCAAGGACAATTTACATTTATACCATGCCAACTAAACTACAAACCTGTACGTCTTTGGAGTGTGGAAGGAAACCGAAGATCTCGGAGAGAACCCACGCAGGTCACGGGGAGAACGTACAAACTCCGCACAGGCAGCACCCATAGACGGGATTAAACCCGGTTCTCTGGCGCTGAAAGCGCTGTAAGGCAGCAACTCTACCGCTGCGCCACTGTGCTGCTCCGTCCAGTTCCTCCAGCAGTTTGTTATTTGCATCGGATTACAGCATCTGCAGTCTCTTGTGTCTCCATCGGTGAGGACAGACTCGATTTAAATATTGCTGTCTTTCCCAATCAAACTCTGATGAGGTCATGGCGACCACTGCATGAAGCTGACTGCAATTATCCGTGCATTCAGGGAACATCAATATTCGTTATCATTATTTTATTTAGAACCTGAGGCAAATTAGATAAAAGCATGTGTAGAAATGAGGAGAGATTACTTGACAAGTCAGCAGGCAAGAAGCAGACAATTAATGCAGTGATCATTCTGCGTACATCTTCCATTGTGTTTCTGATATCCATTCACGTTACTGTTTGGCATGCATGTGTTCTTGTGTTACAACAACTTTACCACAAGAGACTGCAGATGCTGTAATCCAAAGCAAATAACAATCTGCTGGGGAAACTCAATAGGTCAGGCAGCATCTGTGGAGGCAGAGGGATTGTTGACGTTTCGGGTCAGCATCCTGAGGACTGATATTGACACCTTCTTTTTAACCGAACCAAAGGTTCATAAGCTCATAGGCCATAGGAGCAGAAGCAGGTCCACTCCGCCATTCAATCATGGCTGATCTATCTTTCCCTCTCAACCCCATTCTCCTGCCTTCACCCTATAACCCTTGACACTCGTACTAATCAAAAATCTGTCAATCTCTGTCCTAAAAATACCCAAGGACTTGGCCTCCACAGCTTTATTTAGTTTTAATTTTAGACTAACAGGCCCTTCGGCCCACTGAGTCCGTACTGACCAGCACATCCCCGCACATTAACACTATCCTACACACACTAGGGACAATTTACACATACAGCAAGCCAATTAACCAGCATACCTGTACGTCTTTGCAGTGTGAGAGGAAACCGAAGGTCTCAGAGAAAACCCACGCAGGTGACGGGGGGAACGTCCAAACTCTGTACAAACAGCACATTGTACATTGTCGGATCGAAGCTGGGCCTCCAGCACCGCAAGCACTGTAAGGCAACAACTCTACTGCTGCACCACAGATTCTGCAGAATTCCACAGATTCACTGACCTCTGACGAAAGAAATTCCTTCTCACCTCCTTTCTAAAGACACGTCCTTTTATTTTGAGGCTGTGCCCTTGTTCCTAGTCTCTCCCATTCATGGAAACATCCTCTCCACATCCACTCTATCCAGGCCTTTCACTATTCAGTAAGTTCGCATGTCTGAAGAAGGGTCTCGACCCGAAACGTCACCCATTCCTTCTCTCCAGAGATGCTGCCCGTCCCGCTGTGTTACTCCAGCTTTTTGTGTCTATCTTCGGTTTAAACCAGCATCTGCAGTTCCTTCCTACACAGTTTGCATTGTAATTTGTTTGGAACCAAATCTATTTTTAGTACTGTGATTATTAACATTATTTTTTTATATTTTTAAATATTAACTGAAGCTAAATTCTGCAGCCGCCTTGGTGGGATTTGAACTCGCAGGTATGGATTGTGAGCCTAGGCCTCTGGTTTACTGGTCTGGTATTTTCACCGTTATGCCACCAATTTACACAACCCCTGCTATTTTTCAAAATAGCGTCATTGGATCTTTAAACCATCTGGTGGAACAGATGGAGCCTCCATTTTAACTTTGCGTCTGAAAGATGACACCTTCAACAGTTGCACCTCAGAGAGGCACCAAAGTGTCAGCCTAGTTCTTTTTTGTGTTCACATACCTGGAGTGGGACTTGGAACCACGGTTTCCTGATTCACCGCTGACTGAACCACACCTTGCAGAGCTGCAAAGACTTGAAAACAGGGATAAGAATTTTAAATCCGAATGATTACTTCTCCAAGAGTCAGGGGAGGTCACCAGGCACTGAGCTGGCGGTAAATGGTGTTTAGTTCAGATACATTGTTTTTACAGAGTTCAGGTTTACAGATTCAAAGTGCAAGGAGTTAGCAAGAAATACATCAGATCTGTCAAAGCAGAGACATGGATAAGAATTAAACTGAGGTAGGGGTTCTGGTCAATACTGGAGTTTTGACCCAGATTCAGAAGAAATACCCCTCAGATTAACAGGCAAACAATTGCTGTTGAAACTGATGCTTTGCAGCTTTGTTGCACTTTATATTCTTGCTGTGTTTTTGTTAAAATGTCAGCAACTGTGTGGTTTTGGTGGTTTTATTCATAAAATGGTGGATTCCTGATATTGAAATGCAGGCAGGAATCTAATCGAGGCGATTGACTGTTTTATGAATAAAATGAGAGGTTATTTCATGAAAAGGCCTGGAGCGTCAATAAAAATGGCAGTACTTGGATGCATTTAGAGGTTTTAGATCAGTTTATGCAAGAAAGAAGTGGAAAATTTTGAACTGGTGCTTGCAACGTGCACTAACAATGCTCAGGAAGGAAAATATTTGCGCCCTTTTCCAACTCGTTTCCTTGACTATTCTTTCGCCAATCCCAAAGGAATTGAGATTAGCATGCAGACAGATTGACTTGTTCAGATTCCTCCTTCCTGTTGTTTATTACTGACCAGAAGTGGGGAAGGCTGGGATCTTGTATGCATCGCTTGTTTCAAATTGAATAGAATTAATATTACTCCATGCTGGCTGGTTTAATGCAGATGATACCAGAAAGCTCATGGGACCTTCACCAAAAGACAGGCTGACATCACCTTAGGTCATCAGTATGATTAGCAACCATTCATTCCAAATGAAAAATGCATGGTTGGAAATTCTGCGATAAAAAGAGGAAAACGAAAGTGCAGATTGTACAGAGCGACTTACTTTATGAGAATGATCCCAGGAATGATTGGGTTAACAAATGATGAACGTTTGATGGCACTGGACTGTACTTGCTGGAGTTTAGAAGGATGAAGGGGACCTCATTGAAACTTAGCGAATAGTGAAAGGTGTGGATAGAGTGGATGTGGAGAGGATGATTCCACTAGTGGGAGTGTCCAGGACCAGGGGCCATAGCCTCAGGATAAAAATAGGAAGGAGATGAGGAGGAATTTCTTCAGTCAGAGGTTGGTGAATCTGTGGAATTCATTGCCACAGAGGCTGTGGAGGGCAAGTTAATGGATATTTTTAAGACAGAAATTAATAGACTCTTGATTAGTACAGGTGTCAGGGGGGTTACAAGGAGAAGGCAGGAGAATGGGGTTGAGAGGGAAAGATAGATCAGCCATGTTTAAATGGCGGAGTAGACTTGATGGGCAGAATGGCCTAATTCTTCTCCTATAACATAAACATGAACTTCATGGTGTATACAGTATTATTAAATAAACATTTTCACTCACTTGCACAGTAACTTGCTGGAAATGATAATGATGCAATGAGTGTAAAGAACATCACATTGAACAAGCAGATATTTTTCACAAAGATATTTTTCATGATAGTTATAGAATCACACACAACAGAAGTGGGCCCTTTGACCCATTATGTTCATGCTGACTATCAAGTTAGGGCAGCACGGTGGCACAGCTGTAGAGTTGCTACCTTACATCGCCAGAGACCCGGGTTCTATTCTGACCACGGGTGCATGGGCTTTCTCAAGGATCTTTGGTTTCCTCCCACGCTACAAAGACGTACAGGTTTGTAGGTTAATTGGCTTTGTATAATTGTAAATTATCTCCAGTGTGTATAGGATAGTGTTAGTATGCAGGGCCCACTGGTTGTTTGAAAAACCAAACTGAACTACCTGTCCACAACAATCCCATTTACCTGCATTTGGTCTGTAATTTATGCATTTGGTAATTCAGGGGTTCATTCCAATTTCACTCAAATGGTGGGATAATCCCCACCTTTAGCAGTGTTCCAGTTCTAGGTTCCACCATCTTCTGGGTGTAAATGTTCTTCCTCAGATCCCTTCCAAACTTCTTTCCCCTACTTTAACTTTAGATATCTCTAGTGTGGTAAAAGGAATTATCTTATTTATCCTAATCTATGCCACTTATAATTTTGTATTTCCCCACAAACTCATCCGCTGCATGGAAAACTAATCCAGCCCGCCCAGTCTATCCTCAAAAGTGAAACTCACCTCATGAACTATAACTAGTAACTGGAATCAAAAATCCAGAGTATCAATATTCTGCATTGTAATATAACATTAAATGTTTAAACAACAACATTTCTTTCCCAAGTATTTTTTTAAATGTTAGTATCTTCATCCATAATTGTTTTAAGCAGTAAATAAGATCCAGAATGCATCTGAAAAGCAGGCTCCATAATAATTTTCAAAATGGAACGACACATTGGCAGAAAGGGTCTTTTTGCACAATTATGGGGAAAGAGAATAGGTATGAAACAAAATTAAATTTGGATTTTAATTAATGCAAATTCATTGAGCTTGGCCTGTTTTGCTATTCTTGTTTTTACAAGATTTGGTAATTAATTTCACTCATACCTATTTGATTAACTATGATCATTCTGGTCACACCCCCCTTTGAAGGCTAACATTGATTGATACAAGTGTTGGACTGCACAGATTGTCATAGCTGGATGGGCTAATAATCAGCAGATTTGCTTCATCAGACTCCTGTTAGTCGAACATATGTTCCCTTGACAACCCTCTGTTAACAGCGGTTCTGGTTAGGTGTTGTTTTATATCTCGAAGAGTAGGTCTGGTTAATGCCCCATCATTTTTAACCCTATTTAAGTCCTTCTGGAAAATCTGTTTGAGTTTGGGAACATCGCATCCTGCCAGTCACATTGTGTGTACATTTTATGGATCATCCTGCTAAGTATGGCATCAACTGGCTTCATTTCTGCATGTAACACGTGTTCCTTTCAAACTCCAAATTTATCGCCTTGTTTACTCTTCCTTTTCTCAGATTTATTATGCTCTACATCTTGCACTTACTACCCTCAGGACCTCAACAATCTACAGTTCCTCCCAATCGATCCCTCTTTCCAGAATCTTAATAGACAGTTATGTACTTTTGAAGTGTAGGCAAAATTATTCAAGCAAGAGTTAGATATAGCTCTTAGGGCTAACGGAATCAAGGGAGAAAGCAGGAATAGAGTACTGATTGTGGATGATCAGCCACGATCATGTTAAATGGCGGTGCTGGCTCGAAGGGCCGAATGGCCTACTCCTGCACCTATTTTTTTCTATTACAATGTAATAAAGCCCAAATACTTTACAATGCCAGCCATATCAGATGGTACCTTGAAAAGTCGGTGTAGACTTGATACAATTTAGACCGATTATATTAAAATGCGCCTATAAGTACATTTGTCTTTGCCCTGCAAAACATGCTTCAGGCAGAGTTTATATTTTCTTATTATAGTCTTATGCTCAAATCAGTGAAAGGTAATGAAAGGAAATTGTGCAATTATTTAACACCTTTAATGAACTAAAGAATTTCACAGCCCTTACCAACCAATTAAGTCATTTTGTGGTAATTATTACTGTATAATGTAAGAATTGTAATGGCTATGAGGGAATGCCTCATGAGACAATGACTGTGCTTTCTCAGAGCTACCATATAAATGCTTCTTAAAGAGGAAATGCACTTACACGGCACATCAATAATAACATTTACTGCAGCCCTCCTCATAGTTAAAGTCTAAAGATAGGGAGATACAGAGATGCAGTGTGGAAACAGGCCCTTCGGCCCACCAAGTCCACACTGACAGCAATCACCCCGTACACTTGCACTATCCTACACACTAGGGACAATTTCACAATTGTTGAATTACAGAAGCCAATTAACCTGCAAACCTGTACAACTTTGGAGTGTGGGATGAAACGGGAGAAAACCCACGTGGTCACAAGGAGAACGTAATAATTCCATACAGTCACCATCAGCAGTCAGGATTGAACCCGGGTCTCTGGCGCTGTAAGGCAGCAACTCTACCGCTGCGCCACTATGCCGCCGGTTTGTAGGTTAATTGGCTTTGGTAATTCGGTAATTATAAAATTGTCCCTTGTGTGTAGGGTGGTGCTAGTGTCAGCGCGGACTCGGTGGGCCAAAGGGCCTGTTTCCACACTGTATCTCGGTATCTCCATATCTCTAAACTAAACCATGAGGAGGGCTGCAGTAAATTTTATTATTATTGTTGTGCTGTGTAAGTGCTCATGTCAATTCAAGCAACTTTTCTGATTTTATTAATGATTATATGTGAGTTGTGAGTTTGTGGAATTCTCTGCCTCAGAAGGCGGTGTAGGCCGGTTCTCTGGATGTTTTCAAGAGAGAGTTAGATAGAGCTCTTTAAAGATAGGAGAGGCAGGGGATTTGGGGAGAAGGCAGGAACGGGGTACTGATTGTGGATGATCAGCTCTGATCACATTGAATGGCGGTGCTGACTCGAAGGGCAGAATGGCCTACTCCTGCACCTATTGTCTATTGTCTATAATGGATGGTGTTCAGGGACTTCTGAATGTCAGGGTATTTGTTGATTGTTGCATCAACCGGCATTGATCACTTTATTCTTTGTTCTCGTGTTACTTTAGATTCACAGAGAGTGGATAGTGCTTTGTGCACTTTGCCAAATTATGTATTAGGCATTATGCTTCACTAATCATGTGATTCTATGATCCTGGCTCCATTAAATGGCCATATATCACGTGGTTGCTTGCTTACCTACATGGTTTTGTATTTTACAAGAAACCTATTCCTACTCTCCAGTGATGCTGCCTGTCCCGTTGAGTTACTCCAGCATTATGTGTCTATTTACAAGCAACCCATCGTGGGCTTGTAATGGCAGGTCGGAATTTCATGTGCTTCTCTACTGTAATTTTCATGTGTTATTTGGTCTTGTCAAACCCACAAAGACGTTGATCATCTACTCCATGGGGACATCTCTGAAAGACATTCAGCCACTTATGCAAATATAAATGCGGTCGGTGGTTTTACTGACATTCAATGCACCATCGCTCTGTACTCTAATAAGCACCAATAACAAGAATATTTCAGATTTTCTTCTGGCATGGGAAACACAGCTGATCTTCTTTCGTGTTTGCCATACATTTCTCCAGCTTATCATGGAAGGATTTCGGTGAAGTGCAAAACCCTAGTAGGTTCCATTAGTAGACACAAGGATCTGCAGATGCTGGAATCTTACTTAGAACACAAAATGATGGAGTGACTCAGCGGGTTAGGCAGCATCTCTGGAACACATGGACAGGCAATGTTTCAGGTGGGGACCTTTTTCAGAGTCTGAAGAAGGGTCTGATCCAAAACAGCTCCGACCCATGTCCACCATAGATGCTGCCTAAACCATTGAGTTACTCCAGCACTTTGTGTTCTATGCTAGGTTCCATTACATCAAGTAGTGGTTCATTATACCTCCTCACTACTTGTGGAGCACCAGGTGACACAATGGCAAGGGCAACCAGGCAAGAATTCATTGCCACAGACAGCTGTAGAGATCAAGTCACTGGGTATTTTTAAATAAACTTGATTAGTAAGGGTGTGAAAGGTTATGGGGAGAATGGGATTGAGAGGGAAAGATAGATCAGCCACGATTGAATGGCAAAGTAGACTCGACAGATGACCTTTGAGATGGTAGTTTTGGGTTAGGATGGTAAAACAGGAAGTTTCTACAATAGAAAATATATTATAATCATCAAGAACTACATGTAAATTATAATTCATAGATTTACATAATCAAAACCAATGTTAAACAAAGGTAAAATGTAGAAACAAGGAACTGTAGAAGCTGGTTTACAAAATAAGACACTAAGTGCTGGGGGTCAGACCACATACATTGATAGGTGACGTTTTAGGTCGGGACACTTCTTTGGGCTAATTGGGTGTGGGGTGGGGGTGTGGAAAGCTGGAAGAGAGGAGAGGCAGGTAATAGGTTGAAACAGGTGAGGAGGGGTTTTAATAGGCAGATGGTTGGAGAAAGGCCAGAGATGAAAAAACAAAAGCCGTGAAACAAAAGGATTGAAAAATTATGATTTGTGAAGCTAGAGGAAGGAATATGGGTGGAGGGGGAGGCGGAGGGTAGAAATAGGTGCGAGAATAGGTAGGGCACATTAAAGAGTGGAGGGGGAAAAGGGGGAGTGTGGGGAAGAAGAGAGACAATGGCCCATGAGGTAACTCCAAACATTGTATTGGTGTTTATAGGTTTGACATTAAGATTTCTTATCACACATGATATTGTGTTCATCAAAGGCAACCTAATCCTGGTAACCATGCTTTATCAATAACATTTGTTTAGTTTTCAAGATATTTTGATAGATCTTGAGAGCAATGTCTATTTGTGTTCTGATCATGATTCTGCGATGAGTTAAAATCTGGGGTAGATGCAGTCATGAATCCATTACAAACCTTTTGCCAAGTTTGCAGTGTATGTGCGATATCTTGAGAGGATGCTTTTCCATGACCTCACCATTTTTCTGATTGAATTGCAATGAAATACTGCTTGATCATCCTGATCAAAGTTTGATACTGCTTTGAATTTGCTCTGTGACCTTTTATTAGCACCGTATTCATGATCACACCACTGATAACTTGCTCTGTGACATCTTCTTCACAACCGTTTGGAGGGCGGCACAGTGGCACAACATAGAGTTGCTGCCTTCCAGCGCCAGAGATCCGAGTTCAATCCTGACCATGGGTGCTGTCTGTACAGAGTTTGTACGTTCTCCCTGTGACCGTGTGTGTTTTCTCCAGGATCTCCGGTTTCCTCCCACACTCCAAAGCCGTACGGGTTTGTAGGTTAATTGGCTTTAGTAAGATTGTAAATCGTCCTTAGTGTGTGTAGGATAATGTTAGTATGCGGGGATCGCTGGTCGGCGCGGACTCAGTGGGCCGAAGGACCTGTTTCTGTGCTGTGTCTCTAAACTAACTAAATAAGATATTACTAAATTGTAGATATTACATTGAGGGCTTCTACAATATGCAACAAACTTTGATTTGAATCTCAGCATGACCCCAACATAAATTATATAAAAACTCATGATGACGCTTATATTTGAATAGCATTTACAATTACAACTTGTCTACAACTATCAAAAGAGCACAAACTGTGAGATGCAAATATTCACTGCTGTCTGGCCAAGTGCTCGGATAGTATCCAATATTCATTGGATGCTGACTTCTGACGCCCTCAATTTGCAGAATAATAAACTTTTGCATAACGTTGAGTTTTCCACATGACTTACATTGTTTTCCCTTAGCAGGGCATTCCACCATATGGGGGACGATGTAGCACAATAATATCACTGTTTTAATCTTTATTTATCCTGCTGAAGCTGGCAATTTTGAATGTCCTCCGCTGACAGTTTCCAGTCAAAGTTCAGCCTGGATTTTTTTTCCCTCCTCTGATTCTATTCCTAGCAGAAGCTTTCCATCTTTCTCCATCAACGCATCTATTCTCTTAAAGTGACAATGATCTTCCGAACTACATTTCATACCCTTTTCGAGACTTTCTGAAATGCTTTTAGAGTCATAGAGTGATAGTGTGGAAAAAGGCCCCATCGGCCCAACTTGCCCACACTGGCCTACATGTCCCAGCTACACTAGCCCCACCTTCAAGTTCAAGTGAGTTTATTGTCATGTGTCCCTGGAAGGATAATGAAATTCTTGCTTTGCTTCAGCACACAGAACATAGTAGGCATTTACTACAAAACAGATCAATGTGTCCATATACCGTAATATAAATATATACACACATGAATAAATAAAATGATTAAGTGAAAATAACAGATAATTGCTTATTAATAATCAAAGTTTTGCCCGAGCCAGGTTTAATAGCCTGATGGCTGTGGGGAAGTAGCACCTGCCTACATTTGGTCTTAATCCCTCCAAACCTGTCCTATCCAGGCAGCATCTCTGGATAGAAGGAGTTGGTGACATTTTAGGTCGAGACCCTTCTTCAGACTTCAGAAGGGTCTCAACACAAAACGTCACACATTCCTTCTATCCAGTGATGCTACCTGTCCCGCTGAGTTACTCTGGCATTTTGTGTCTTACTTCCATCCACAGTAGTATTTCCACCCATCTTTCAACCCAACATTGTCACTCTTGTGCCTCCCAAGGTGACATCCCTTGATTGAGGGCTGACTCCACCCAGTGGCGGACTGGCCAGGGTGTCAGCTTGCCCAATGGCAAGTGGGCCCCTATATCAAGTGGGCCCCTGATGAAGTGGGCCCCCTTTGTCTCCTGGCAACCAATATTTTTAGACCCAGTCCGCCACTGACCCCAGCCTCCACCCCTCAATGTCCAGCAGTGGATGGCCATGCACCAACCACATGGGACTGACCAGCAATGCAACAAAATGTGAGCCACGCCCCGCATTACGTCACTATGCATGACAACCGAGCCACTGTGCCGTTAGTGGGCTGCGGCCAATAGGAGCGCGGCGTGCGCTGTTGCCCGGCCTATCACCGAGGGCCGTGCCGCGACCCTGCAACCAATCCCTAAGCGAGACGCCCTTCCTGCATTCCGATTGGCCGGAGGTATTTGGAAAAGGACCAATGGGATCGACGGAAAGCTTGCCGGCCGGGGGCGGGGCGTAGGTCGCGGCCAATGGGGGGTGGGGAGGGGGCGGGCCAGGTCACGTGCGCCGTTTTTGGCGGTTTTTATTCAGGGCGGGCGGGGCTAAAGGCAGGTTGGCGCCGAGCGCGGGAGACAAAGGCAGCGAGAGCGCAAACAGCAGCGGGCCAGGTAAGGGCAGCGGCAATGCGCTCAATGCAGCCGCGTGTATGTACCGAAAATAAGTGTGTTTTTTTTTAAATTTGCAAATTCAAGGTTGTAGTGTTTGAAATCACTTTTAAAAAAATAAAAATAAAAAACGTTAATTTATGGTTTAGGCGCCGATGCAACAGATCAGGGTGGCGGGGTTAATGCATGATGCCGTGTGGACCAATTCCATCTAAGATTAATATGCAGGAGGAACCAAGCGTATTAAACCTATTTGTCACCGCTGCATGGGCTTCTTTTGTTGTAATCTCCAGTTTGTCTTGAGGTGTTGATTAAAGGGAGGGGGTTGGCTTTGAACCCGGTGTTGGCCTGTATTTTTATTTCTGAGGGAGGAAGGAAAACGTTATCTCAAACTAGGAATTGAAGCCGTTATTTTTCGTTTTCTTCGACTGAAAGAGAATAACATTTATCACGAGTTATTGTCTCGGTGTACCGAGGGAGTGGCGCCTTTTTTGTGCCAGACATTTCAAAGATGGGGGGGGCGGGGGGGTTCTGGAAATGTCGAATTATGTCTTGCCAAATGTTATTTGCTGAATTGCACCAATTTGGGTGTTTTTAAGCCTCTTTTGTAACGTCTGCACCTGTTTGAATAATTGCAAATCGCTTTGTTTTTAAATCCTCAGCCGTCGAGTGTGATTGTGCTTTCCATCGCCAATGTGGCTTTTGTCCGTCAAAACAACAGTAACTCTTTGTTCTGAAATAACGTTTCCAGATTGCCTTCTCTGCCTCTGCACAAAGGAGGTTTTATGGATCTTTTGGATATAGAACTGCAAGCAAAGCACTCCATGTTAGAATTTGTGTAAATAGTTTTTTTTTTTTTTGCTGCGAAATAAAGGACCTCGCTTGTCTAAAGGAAAGGACATCGGACCACCAACGCCCAATTATTTTTTTCTTTCTTCCTAACCTATTTAAGTCAATGTCGAAGAGTATCGCTGCTTTTTGAATCCATTCAACGCTGAATTTACTTGCAAATGATTTAGAATATTGCTAAAATTATTTTTTAGAGATTGCTTTCAATTTCTTCTTAGTTGAAACAGATTCAAGATTTTTTTCCTTATCTTTGCCCAAACCTGGGTGTTGTCTTCCGTTCTATTCTCAGATCTTCATGTTATCTGGTTTAACCAGAAAGTTAATATTTCTACTGGCTTGGATAATTTAATAAATGTGAAATGTTTTTGTGACTGCGTATGAAGATAAGAAAACCGTACCTATTGGGTATTAATTTGTACCCTGGAAACTGAATATCTTGTGCGTCTTAACGGAATGAAATAATAAACATGTTTTCACATCTGGCAGACTCGCTGCATTTCCACCACTTGATCTTGGCATCAGGTGGCGCTCTGTTGCTGTCTGGGTTTCGACTGGTATTCCTAGGCATTATGTACACATGCATTCCATTGTCCTTTGGGGGTTATCTTTGTCCCAGACGGAATGGTGTTAAATTGTATTATCTCCAGGTAATAAATAAAACAATAGATATCTTTCAATGTTGAGATTGAAATTGTAGCTGATTACAATTGTGATTGTAATTTGTTTCGGTTTAGAAACATCTAGAAATTTCCTTAAGGCTCCTGCATTCAACTGAATAATGTCCTCTGAAACTAGGCAGTAAAATTACTCTATAAATCATGTGATTTTTAATATTAAATAAATATTGGCTATCAGCCAGGAGCAGCTTTGGAATATTCAAGATGTGCATTCAAATTGCAATAAATACCCATTCCTACCTCTCTGTTAAATAATTCAAATTTCTGCTGGGTTTCTTTTGTGCCTTGCCTTCCTCATTCTGATTATCTGTTTCTTGTTCCACGTGTTCATATTAGAAAACTATTAAATGTTTCCATTTGCAGCTATGTTCCTGCTCGTGACCCCCCCCCCCCTCCCCATTTTCCTCATTCTAGAAATTACCTGTCAGACATGGGAGCACGATGGCACAACCAACTACTTTTCTCTGTGGAGTGGGGGGTTGATTGTTTAAAGTGGAGGAATACACTAAAGTATAATTCCAGTAGTCCTACAAACAACTATTTTATAAGGGGCTGATGAATACAGCTTGAAGCATGTATTTTAATCTTGACTGCAGGCAAAGCTTTACTTTTTGGCTCAATTACTAAAGACTAGTTTACCAGACTACACCCACTCCCTGAAAATAAAAGATTTTTAACATGCTCACATCCAAAATAAGTTTTAAGTTCATAACAACATTGAGTTACGGGTTCATCAGAAATAAAAGTGAGAAATCAATTTAATTTTACGTTGCTGGAGCTTGGAGAGCCCCCCCACCCGAATCAAATTTTATTCTAAGCACTTCCCCTTATGTGCAAATCAATGACTTGGTTTACTGTTGGTTACAAACGCCCAACTGGAGAGCGCAGTCACTTGGAAATTAAACATTTGAGGGCAAGATTACTTTGTCAAATGGAAATGTTAGGAATGGCAGCATCTGCCTCATAGCAAACTGGTTCTCAGACATTGCTGATTTGTACAATTCTCCTTGGCTCCCCTACCTTCTCCCCCCCCCCCCCCCCCCCAACCAAGAAGTACTCAATCATTGCTGGGGACTTCAAGACAAGCTTGAAGATTATTCTCCATGACCAGCAGCACCAGAGGATCAAACAACACTCTACCACAGGTGTCAGATGCCTAGCACTCCATTGTTCACTTGCACTTTGGAAATTCAGTCTACCTGGCAGTGCTCCTTTCTGCATATGAGCAGTGATTGAAGAATGCAGCTTGGGCAAAGGATTGTACTGAGTTGATCGGGGGGGGGGGGGGCAGAGGAGGGTCTTAGTGGCTGTTTGGACAACTAGACAAAGTGATTTATTCAAGGACTGGGCAATGGACCTGAACAATCATTCATAACTTGAGGATATTTGTGAAGGAGGGTGTTCCTATGAAGACCATCTATATGTCGTCGTCCCCCCCCCCCCCCCAATCATAAGCTTTGAATAAAAGTAAATATAATTGAGGGCCAGATCTGCAGCATTCATATTGGGGAATTCAGAGTCCTATAACAAGTCCAGGCACAACTTCCAGAAGGCCATTGAGAATGCAAAGAGACGCTTCAGGGCTAAACTAGTGGCTCGTACAACTGCTGAGCAACGTCTTGTTTATTTGTCATCGCTTCGAACAAGGACAATTGAATAGCGTGGATGATTGCAACATGGATCTCCTGGATGAGCTAAATGCTTTCTACATTATTGGAAAGGGAGAACAACCATGTACCTTAACAAAACACCACACCCCCAAGCAGAGGTGGAGGTGGCGGTCCAAGCATCTTTCAGAGTGAACCCTCAGTGGGTGGTCCTGAGTGCACCTGGTTGCATTTTCAACTGGCTGGTGTATTCATGGGCATCTTTACCTTCTCATGATGACCGTCTGAGGTCCCCAACTGCTTTAAAAGAACATCTATAAAAACTTCCAGAGGAACAAGATTATGTCTCAACCACCAATAGTTGCCATTTGCACTAGTGGTGAAGTGCTTCAAGTGGTTGCTTTTAGCACAGATTGACTTGTGCCTTGGTAATGGTTTACATGCTCCAATTTGCCTATTGCCACAACAGACCAATAATAACAAACAGTGTTCAACACAGTCATCCCTTTCAAACGTGGAACTAACTGGCTTTCTGCGCATCACTATGTAACTAGAACCTCTACTTATCGGCATAATAATTGAGCAACTCCTTGCTGTCCATTGGCATGAGCACAATGCCTCTACTTCCTTGAAGCTTGGGGATTTTGGCATGTGGCTGAATACTTTATACATAGTGTTTATACACAGTCCCCCCGTTTCAGGGCACAGAAATGTCATGTAAATGAAATAGTCATGTTTAGTATTTTGCTGCATATCTTTTACATGCAATGACTACTTGAAGTCTGCGATTCATGGACATCACCATTTGCTGGGTGTCTTCTCTGGTCTTGTCTCTTCTTGCTTTTGAGGCAGCAGAGGTTATGTAACAACCTCCAGGCGCTGTAGCCAGTTCAATGTGCTGTTGTTGAGGGCTGGGAGGTCTACCCCTCCACCGGGGGGGGGGGGGGCGGAGGACAGCGCAGTCGAAAATGACGTGCTGCGCTGTTTGATGAACGCAGCCCCCAGCGATGCATGTTGGCATTGAACAGGCCAACCCCTGTACGGAGCTGGTTCAGGGCGACCCACTCTTTGCGGGGCAGGTCGGAGGTGGGTAGGACTGGTGTTTGGTGCAACAGGGAATTCTCTGGTGATGCTCTGCGAGGCCTGTATTGCAGCCATCTTTAGCCTAAGTTTGTTTTGGGGGCTAGTCTTCGGTTTTCTCTTCAGCATATAAAAGACATGCTCAATTGGGTTCGGATCGGGTGATTGACTTGGCCACTCAAGAATTGACCATTTTTGAGCTTTGAACATCTCCTTTGTTGCTTTAGCAGTATGTTTGGGATCAATGTCTTGCTGTAGAATGAACTGCTGGCCAATTAGTTTTGAGGCATTTGTTTGAACTTGAGCAGATGGGATATGTCAATACACTTCAGGATTCATTATGCTACAACCATCAGCAGTTGTATCATCAATGAAAATAGTGTGCCAGCACCTATACATGCCCAGGCCATAACACCCCCACCACTGTGTTTCACAGATGAGGTGGGATGCTTTGGATCTTGGGCAGTTCCTTCTCTCCTCCATATTTTGCTCTTGTCATCACTCTGATATGTTAACCTTTGTCTCATCTGTCCACAAGACCTTTTTACAGAACTGTGGTTGCTCTTTTAAGTACTTCTTGGCAAACTAACCCAGCCATCCTATTTTTGCGGCTAACCAGTGGTTTGCATCTTGCAGTGTAGCCTCGGTATTTCTGTTCATGAAGTCTTCTGCGGACAGTGGTCATTGACAAATCCACACCTGATTCCTGAAGAGTGTTTCTGTTCTGACGGATAGGTGTTTGGGTTTTTTTTCTTTATTATCGAGAGAATTCTTCTGTCATTGGCTGTGAAGGCCTTCCTTGGCCTGCCAGTTCCTTTGCGATTAGCAAGCTCACAAGTGCTCTCTTTCTTCTTAAGGTTTGGCTGATGTCTCCTAAATTATTATTCTTGTTTCTCAGTCTCAATGGTTTCTTTGACTTTCATTGGCACAACCTTGGTTCTCGTGTTGATAAACAGCAATAAAATCACCTGAGCAATTACAAATGCCTGTGAAGCCATGCGTCCCAAACATTATGGTGCCCTGAAATGGGGGGACTATGTGTAAACACAGCTGTAATTTCTACATGGTGAAATAAATGTATAATACCCTTAAATAAAATCTGACAATGTGCACTTTAACCGCATGTGATTTATTTTTTTCCATTACAAATCTCAAATTGTGGAGTACAGAAGCAAATAAATAAATGATGGGTCTTTGTCCCAAACATTATGGAGAGCACTATGTGAAAAACACTATTTAATCCATTTCTAATTGAAATTGGAAAGGCACTTGAAGCAGTGGCTTTGAACTTTCATCCCCACCCTAAAATTAATCAAACATCTGGATTTGCAGCCCATATTTTAAGATGACATGATTAATGAATAGATGGTTTTGTAAAATGAATCATGTTTTACAATGCCCTTTGGCTTTGTAGTTATTGATCACAATATTAAAGAATGAAATGTTTTGGATGCCTTCATAGCCCAGGTTGTGAACCAGTGATTTTAGAGCATTCTACTAACTACCCGCTTTTTATATACTGGCAAACATCTACTATTTAACATTCTTTGGCCTCTTATCTTGTATCTTGTTGATGTCTGGCTTTGCCGTCCTTGAATGTGTATGTAAATTGGCCCTTGCCTGAATACAAACAATATTTTGAAAAACTAATTATTGAAATTTATCTTGTTTTTGCCACAGGCTTTGGCATACAGAAGGCTTTAAACACCTGGAAGCTAACAGCTAATCTTGACCTGTTCTGTCATGGCATCTGCTTCGGAAGGTAAGAATGTACCACTGTAATTTTACAACTGGTTAAGTGTGCAAATCTACTCACTGAGAACATAACCAGTTTAAAAAATATTACTAGCTGTGCCAATCTAAATTGGTCACTTTATATTTTGTGGAAAACTGGCCTAATCGAGATTGGGTCGATCTTATATGGTAACATTGTAGTTCACGCAATAAAATGGGTATCAACAGGAAATTGACAGGATGATCTGCTGAATCAAAACCACTTTCCCACACCACGCTCCAAAACCACGCAATATAATTGTCACTTAGCCAGCAATGTTTTGAATTTCTAGATCCAACTAGCAATTCAAAACAAGTCAGTAGTAGACTATATAACAGGTGTGCATTTTCAGTTTGGGCCAATATCTATTGGTTATCCACTTTATTTATATCACAAAATTTGGGGGGTGGGGAGGTGTATTTGTTATTGCCTCGGTTATACTTGTGACTTAAATTCAGATATTCCAGTTTATCCATTTTAAAATATTAAACAATGTTTTTCAGACATCAAAGTGAAAGAATTGGACAAACGTTCCTCAGGCCAGGCCTTTGAATTGATCCTGGGCCCACCAGCTGCTGAAGCTATTCCAGAATTTCCACTTTCTCCCCCGAAGAAAAGGGAGCTTTCACTCGATGAAATCCAACGCAAACATGAAGCTGCAGAGACCCGACGAAAGGTACACTGTTCCAACGTGTAAACTGAAGCATTCAGCGATCTGCTGGGGACTATGGATTTAAAACTAAATTTACTAGGCTGCATAGGGGCACCAAGAAATGCCTTTGAGAATAAATGGAAGTATTTTGAGTTTGAAGCATCATTTTTTACAGCTAAGTAGATTAATCAATTAAAAATTGCAAGTGAAATTCTAATACCAATGCTATGGATGTGATTTCTGTTTATTTTGGATCTGTTTACTCTATTGTAAGTTGCCAGAACTTGATTTGTAACACTAGTACATTAGTTGTACACATTATCTGTAAACATAATTTCCTGACAGTACATACTTGGCTAGTGAATCCCATAGAATTTACTAATGTCAACTCAGCTTCTGCTTTGATAGGCTGCATATCCCTGACAATATGACAGCTTTGCATGTACATTAGCAGCTTTTTTAGCATCTGTCCCAACATGGTTGACAAGTCACTAAATACATGCATTCTTGGAGGCTGAAGATCTGATCCAACTTGAGGTAATTTCCATTACTGCCATATTAATAGTCCAATAGTCTGCTCAACTGCTCCCAATAGCTCAGGCCCTTGAGTCCTGGCAATATCCTTGTAATTCTTCTCTGCACCCTTTTCAGCTTGCCAACAACTTTCCTGTAACATTGTGCCCAAATATTGCATCTAGCAAAGACTGCATATATAAGCAAGTTCCTGTTAGTATAGTAAGTAACTAGCATGATGTATTATTTAAGCTTGAGTGACAATGTGGTCCTTAATTTAGTTTATTCTGACCTTTCCCATTTAGTTGCAAGAAGCAGAGCTGCTGAAACAATTGGCTGAAAAACGAGAACACGAGAAGGAAGTGCTTCAGAAAGCCATTGATGAAAAGAACAACTTCAAGAAAATAACAGAAGAGAAGCTGACCACCAAGATGGAAGCCAACAAGGAGAACCGTGAAGCTCAACTGGCAGCAAAACTGGAGCGCCTACGCGAGAAGGTAAAGCTAATGCATGTCTTTTAACAGTAGTTCCTCCTTGTACATTATACTTTAACAGTGTTTTCAGTGTGCTTATGTGAACATTTAAGCATTTTCAGTTTATCACAATTCTGTCCTTTCACTCGTACCAACTGGAAAGCAAGAGCCATGAGCTTTTAAAACTAATTCACATCCTGATATAACTTAATTTAAACTTGATGTTATCCCAGAACTGTACCCGGAGCATTAGTGGGCAGGGTTTCTTTTATTTAGAGAAATTTCAGTCTTGCATCTCTTTACATTTACCTCAAATTGACAGAATGTGATCATAGTCTTTACAGCAAATTGGTATAATATGTGCTGCCAACCAAACGGTAGGAACTTCAACTGGTCAAGTAGTTTATTGTAATATGCACCAGTGCAGCAAGTACAATGCTTGCAGCATCATACATATTTGGTTAACACAAAACAAGTTATAGAATATGGTAAAACAAAGGCTGTACAAAACAAGTCCATAGTAGTGCAGGAGGTGGTGTGCAGCTTTCTGTTGAGAGAAGATTACTGTGCAAATCTGAACCCAATGTGTAGGAAAGTAGCTATTTCTAAACTTGGTGAAACGCTCTCCACCACTCACCCATTGAACTGGCTCATGCTCTTGTGACTGCAAAGACCATTTTGAATTATTTATATTTTTATTTTCTCAGGAAAAGCGGGTGGAAGATGTGAGGAAGAGCAAAGAGATCAAAGAAACTGAAGACTAATTCCTTCCCCACTTTTGTTTGGAATTGGGAGGTTTTTTTTTTTCAAACATCCAAAGATGTTTTTAAGTGGCCAGTGTCGTTATGGAAATTCATTTGTAAATGCAATTGTGTAACAGCCTCAAGCTCTTCAGAGAAGGAAGGATTGTATTTGTATGCTTTCCACCTTTTTTGTGTAACATTCTTGTGGGTTATTTCCTGATGTAGATACTGAGCTATTTTTTTCTTCTCGTAGTGAATTGAATGGGATTGCTGGTTCGGGTTAGTGTCTTTGTGAAAGTTTAATCTCCAGCATGCTTTACTGAGGTATTACACGTTTAGCTTGAAAGTGTAACTATATAAACCTGCCTAACCTGTTGCACCTGTCTTAACTTCAATAAAACTTCACAATTGGTATTGATTTCCTGTTTATTGCCTTTGGCTTTTAGCCGCATTGTTCACTTTTATTATCTTAATTGCACATCTGTTATCTACTCAAGGTTCTTGACCCGAAACGTCACCATTCGTTCTCCCCAGAGATGCCTGGCCTGCTGAGTTACTCCAACTTTTTGTGTCCATCTTCGGTTTAAACCAGCATCTGCAGCTCTTTCCGACACATCTACTTTCCTAGTCCTCCAACATTCACTGATTCCTGTGTACTTGAATTCTTCATATGCAGGATAAAACAAAAGGCACTTTGGAAGTTTTTTACATTTTGAAATGGGATGGACCTAAATTGAATGGCTATGGAAAGGTTGATTTTTGTGGGGAGGGAGGAGTGGCACAGAAAATGCCAGGTTATGTATGGAGTTTAGCAGCTGCTGGCATTGGTAGCAGGCAGGTTAAAGATAAATGGGCAAAGGTTGTATGGGTGGAAGAAGGCATTGAAGAATTTTGTATTACTTGTGAGCTGATGTTTAAACCTGGAATATGGGCATTGGATTTGTACAATAGACATGAGGTGCAGGAGTAGGCCTTTTGGCCCCATATCCCCTGACTCTGCTATTATTAAGAGCGCAATCTAGCTCTCTTGAAAACATCCAGAGAACCTGCCTCTACCGCCCTCTGAGGCAGAGAATTCCACAGACTCGCCACTCTCTTGAGAAAAAGTGTTTCCTCGTCTCTGTTCTAAATGGCTTGCTCCTTATTCTTAAACTGTGGCCCCTGATTCTGGACTCCCCAACATCGGGAACATGTTTCCTGCGTCTAGTGTGTCCAAGCCCTTAACAATCTTATACATTTCAATGAGATATCCCCTCATCCTTCTAAACTCCAGAGTGTACAAGCCCAGCTGCTCCATTCTCTCAGCATATGACAGTCCCACCATCCCGGGAATTAAACCTACGCTGCACTCCCTCAATAGCAAGAATGTCCCTCAAATTAGGGGACCAAAACTGCACACAATACTCCAGGTGTGGTCTCATTAGGGCTCTGTACAACTGCAGAAGGACCTCTGCTATATTCGATTCCTCTTGTTAAAAGGACAAACTTGTTAAATAAACAAAAATGCAATCAAGCAGAGGCTAGGTTATTAATAGTGATTTAACATTTGTATATTTTGAGTGGAGATATGGGGGGGGGTCTACTTACAATTGCCTAGTTGCCAAGTGTAGATGGTATGGATAGTATTCACCAGGGTAGGGAAGTCTAGAAATGGAGGGCACACGTTTAAGGTGAGAGGAGTGAAATTTGAGGGAGAATTTTTTTCACAGTACATAGTGGTAACTATCTGGAATGAGGTGGTGGAGGCAAATGCAAATACATTCAACAGCATTTGGATAAAAAAAAGCATGAAGGGATATGGGCCAGATGCAGCCAAATGGGATTAGAATAGGTAGGTATGGACGAGATGTGCTGAAAGGGGTATGCTTCTCTGCAGTATGAATTTTATGAGTTTAACAGGTTGTTGGCTGAAAAGCTTAAATGAGAAAATTAACTGGTGACTGCAGGTGGTTTGCAGGGAATGTTTTCCCAATTTAGGGAAAATTCAAGCAGACAAATGAAATGTATAACATGAAAAGGAATCCAAGTGACTGATTAAAATTCAATAATGTGTCCCTTCAGGAATCTAAGGTTAACATTTGGATTGCTTCACATTGTCAATAGCTGTGTGATGCAATGCCAGGCACCATGAGCCAATAGTCATACCCAATTCCCTCTATACTGAAACCTAACAAACCCAGCAATGTTATCAGTTGTGGCAATGTTGGCATTACAGATTGAGCAAGTTTTGAATTGTCCAATTTTATCAGAACAATTATCCTCCAATTGACTATTAAATATATAATTCCTGGCATAAAGGTAGGGCTAGCAGCGTGTGATCAATAAATATCCATATGTTCTTGTCATAAAACACTTCACCTAACTTGTCTTCCTTTGAGCAATGCCGCAGGACATTTAGTTTAGAGGAACAGTATGGAATCAGGTCCTTTGGCCAGGCCTGCTGACTTCACACACCAACCATTCACACTAGTTTTGTAATCCCACTTTTTCATCCATTCCCTACACATTAGGGACAAATTATAATAGGCCAACAAGCCTGCATGTCTTTTGGAGAAAATCGGAGCACCCAGAAGAAATCCACGCGGTCACGGAGAATGCATCTCCACACAGACAGCACCTGAGGTCAGGATCAAACTCGGGTTTCTGCTCCTGTGAGGTCACAGTTCTTTCAGCTGCACCATTCTGCTGCCTTGTACTGCCAATAGAATGTATGGTTCAATGTATTTGTATACTATCAAACTAAGTGGTGGTATTTTGCCATTTTCTTTGGCTGAATCACATGGCTGGAACATGTTAGCACGGTCAACTTTCCATCGCCCTCAACCAGGCCTTTATGGCCAAGTTAAGACTGCACTTTTGACAACTTTCGACTTGGAAGGGTACAAGATGGCTCCTGAAACGTGGCAACTCTTGCACACTGCCTCGGCTTAATATACTATTCTTACACTCTTGCACACAAGTATGATTATGCTTATGCGTAGTAAAATATTTTACTGAATTGTATGCAGCAAAACAAAAGGGAATTTCACTGCACTGAGGAACAGGTGACGTATGAAGTACCATTGAACCAATTTGGGACAAGATGGCTCCTGAAACGTGGCAACTCTTGCACACTGCCTCGGCTTAATATACTATTCTTACACTCTTGCACACAAGTATGATTATTCTTATGCGTAGTAAAATATTTTACTGAATTGTATGCAACAAAACAAAAGGGAATTTCACTGCACTGAGGAACAGGTGACGTATGAAGTACCATTGAACCAATTTGGGCACATAAATGTCAAGTGGGAAAACTGAATAGTCATCTTGAAGTGGGGAAACTGAATAGTCATCTTGAAGTGGGGAAACTAAATTGTGTTGAAGTGGGGAAATTGTATTGTCCGTTTTGAAGGGTTTTTTTAAAAACAAGCAATCCGTTTGATCAAAGGGAGGTGTTTATAATGGAGTTTTATTTGGCCATTGTCTTTTTTGAAAGTCAACGGTTGGTTGGTTGGGGGGGGGGGGGGGGTCACGAGCGGGCGGTTGGTGGGTTGTTTTGATTGCGCGCGCGGGCGGGCGGGAGGGAAACACGTGCTGAGAAGCAGAAGCTGTTGGGCGGCGGAGAAGGAGCACGACGACGACGGTGGGTGCGCCGGGGCCTTCCCTTCGCGGCCGTCGGCAACACGTGGGACAGGAACAGCAGAATGCCGCTTTACACCCAAGATAAGACTAAATAAAAAAATGCTGGAGTAACTCAGCGGGACAGGCAACAGCGTCCATCCACGAAGGAAGTTCGGTCTCGACACGAAACTTCACCCATTCCTTCTCTCCGGAGATGCTGCCCGACGAGTTACTCCAGCATTTTGTGTCTAGCCGCGGTCGGTAACGTCCGAGCTGGGCCCTCGCTTCAGAACAACGAAAACAAACAGTCTGGGAATTAGTTTATTCGGCCAAACCTCGTTTCCGCGGGCCGTCGAGAAAAATCGGTTCAACCCCTTCCCCATATCGACGGCAAATAGAAACAGAAATTAGGTGCAGGAGTAGGCCATTCGGCCCTTCGAGCCTGCACCGCCATTCAATATGATCATGGCCACGTTTCAGCTCCAGTTCGACAACGAGCTGGTTGGAACTTGGGGGGCGATGGTGATCCCCTCATGTGGTCAAATAACTCCCCTGAGCACCGTCTGCGTTTTTTTTTTTAATGGTCACTAACGAATATTAACATTGCCTGGGTCAGATGCTTTAAAAAAATAATAATGGTTAATGGCGAATACTTGGCTCAGTTGTGTAAGCTGCTTTAAGAAATGGTGGTTGATGGTGAATATTGGCTCACTTGGGTCATGCTTTAAATACTGATTATCAATAGCAAATATTGGCTCACTGGGTCATCTTTAAAAACTGATCAATAGCAAATATTGGCTCACCTCGGTCAGATGCTTTAAAGGCAGGCAGATGGTCAATGGAGAATATTAGCTCGCTTTGTGTCTGATGCTTTAAAAAGTGATGGTCAATGGTGAATATTGGCTCACTTATGTCGGGTACTGTAAAGACAGGTGAATATTGGCAAATGTCTTAACTCGTCTTAAGATATAATAATAAATAATAATAAATTTTATTTATGGGCGCCTTTCAAGAGTCTCAAGGACACCTAAAATATATACCTAATGGGCTGAAATACTGACATATTTATACATCAAGTTAATGCCTGCTGAAATTATCTAAATCTTATTCATTTTTAAGTTTTCTTTCATTGTTAATGTAGATTACACTTCACTTAGTTTTGAAATATTTTTGTAATTTGTCAGTTGAAAAATAAACAGAAAGATTTGAAAGAATTAACTGTTATGAATCAATGCAGTCAGTGCACAGGGAACAAGATCATGGATTGTGACTTACTTTCATCCAAATTTTTTAACTATTTCATTTGTTTAACTTTTAAATTAAGACATCTTGGGGGCAAGACGATAATTTGGAACAAGATAATTCTTCCTCTAAAATTGTTGGTTAAATATCCATTTTAATATATTTCCTAGGTGTCATAATATCGTAAGTGATCATCATTATTCAAGACAGTTTCTTATACACTTTTCTTATTGTATTATTTCCAATGATTTGTAGAGTAGTTGCAGGAGAGATTTCATAAAATGGTGTAGAACTAAGAGAGAAGTAACATTGTCATACTGGGGAAACTAGCATTGCCATCGAGGAAAACAAGATATTTGTTAGAAGCATTCAAAATAAGGAAGGATTCAGATAAATTCTAATGACAGGAAGGTTAAACCACACAGGTTTAAGGTTTTTTATCAAATGAACCAGTGTCAATATGAGGAAGATACTTTAATGAGTGGTTATAATTAGGCACACACATAATGATGTAATGCCTTCAAAAAGGAATTAGATAAATATAACTAACGGAAAACCAAAAATACTGGGATTTTGTTATAGCTGTAGAGAAGAAAAATCTGGTTAGTTCAGTCAAATATCCTATGTGTGGTACTTTAATGACTACTTTTTTTTAAAGCTGTCAACCTGCAGCAGATCAGATAACATGCATATAGATACATATGATAAGAATATTTCAGTGATTGAGCATCTTTAGAGAAAAGGCAATACTGTTTGTGCTTCCCTGATTTTGTTCCATGATGGAAGTCTACTTTTTTTTAAATCAAATTATCTTTTGTCAGTAACACCCACAATTCCACAAGTTTTTTTTAAATTCAGCGTGAAATGATGTCACAAAGCAGTTTCACACTTTTATCTCAGATGATAATTTGGTAGCAGTTGTGACTAAATCATTAGTAGAGCAACTCTTTAATTAAAAGTTTTGCTGTAAGCTAAGACTTGTTTGTCCTGTCACTTGGACATTTCACAAAAGCAAGTAATGTGGTTTCGGTCATTATTTTCTAATTCAGCTTTTGGTGATTGGGAGAAATAGATTAAAATATGTACCTCTTAAGAAATCTCTAAAGCAATTCTTTTTATTTCACCAATCCTCCCCCTCAAAATCTGGCTGTTTTGAAATACATTTAATGGTTCTAATTCCTAATTATGTCATCATTAATGGTTCTAATTCCTAATTATGTCATCATTGGCTATATTTTAATACAAAATGTAATTTTTGAAAATGGATTGGAAGAAAACTGTTGTATCTCTTGACATTTGATTAATATCAATGCCAAATGTGAAAAAAAGTTCTAGGCTCTCAGGATTACATAGAACAGTAGAGCACAATGTCTGTGCCAAACATGATGCCGAATTAAGTTAATCCCCTCTGCCTACATGTGACCCATATACCCCCACCCCGTTCACTGCATATTTATGTGCCTAGCTAAAAGCCTCTTAAAAGCCATTGTTGTTTCTGCTTCTGCCAACACCCTGGCAATGGGTTCCAGGGTCCTACCACTCTCTGTATAAAAAAAACTTGCGCCATGTATCTTGTTTAAACTCTCCCCCTCTCCTTGAAAGCTATGCACTCCTGTATTTCATATTTCCACATTCATCTGCAATGCTGCCTGAGTTCCACCAGCACTTTGTCTTTTTTTTTGACATTTCAACCATGGGAGAAAAGTTGCGACACATAATTTTATGAGCTTATCTGGTCTTCCCCCATTCTCCGAAGCTCCTGAAAACAAGTGTGCTCTAAACCTGCTTATGGCTCATACCCCCTAATCCAATCAGCATGCTTCTCTGCACCCTCTCCAAAAACACATATTCTTGCATAATGGGGCAAACGGAATTGCACACAATACTCCAGCTAGGAAGTCCAGCAACACCATACCATACACCTTCTTTTCCACTTTATGACTTGTGTTGTCTCTTTCAGGGAGCCATGGATTGGACCAAAGATCCCTCTGTACATCAATGCTGTTAAGGGTCTTGCCAAATATTTTTTAATGAAAATTCCCATCCATTGCTTATGATGTTTTTTCTTTGAGATATGGATCTATTTCTTTCTGAATTGTTATCACTGAGTAATTGCAGTGATTCTTTTTTTACTCCACCACTGAAGTACCCAAGGGATCCAGACTGAGCTTCTATTTTCCTACCTTCCATACGTCAATGTCCATAGTTATGAGTGCATCATTACTGGCAGCCCAGCTAAACAAATAGTCTTACTGATATAACTTCCAGACTGAATCTGCAGCAGAAAATGATTGAACAAACATGAAGGATTACTCTTTTTACTTTAATCTCAATAACCTGCCTCTGTGCACTCCTGAATTGGTAGGAGGAGCCAATGCACACTTTGAAGAAGCAACATGTGGTTTAATAAAAGGGACCAATGGATGTACTAACATTTCCAGAAGGCACTTAAGGTTATCGAGCATAAAAGCATGCGGTATTGTGGAAGAAAGGATTTATGGACAGAATGTGAATGGAGAATAGACATTAGTAGAACTTGTTCTGGTTTATAAGATGGAACCTTTGGGGTGTCAACTTCTTATAATTTATCTGAATGAATTGGTATGGTTCTTTAATATGCTAATGACACAAAGATAGTAAAATTATTTATAAATAAGATTCAAGTAGGATACAAAGGGATATAATAGGGTGAATGAATGGACAAAGATCTGGTAAATGGTGTATAATGTTGGAAGATGTAAAACTGCCTCTCTTGGCAGGAAACTTAAAGCATGATATAAATGGTAGGGATTAGAGTATTGAAATGCGGAGAGATCTGTATGTCCCTGCGTATGTTCTGCTAAAGGTTAATGTACAAGTACAGCAAGTAATCTGTAAATTGATTAAAAATAGGGAATATTACAAGATTAAATGAGTATGTATGAAATATTAGTCTTTTTGAATGCGTATTATGTGACTTTGTATTTTCTTTGACTTTGAGGAGGTTTATTAGACTTGGGGCAGCTTGTATGCTGGCTTGATTGCAATGTAAAATACCAAGGCCTCTTTATAGAATAGATGTTTGACATACAGGACCTCTTTGCCTGGTTGACTCTTATCTTTTGAAAAAAAAAGTTGTTTTCTGGGTCAAGAGTAGGTAGGATTGGGAAATAATAGTTGGCCTAGTGTAGGTCATTCGTAAAACAAAATGATCCTAACAAATGAAATTATATTTTCCATCTATGCACTATTCATCTGAAAAAGCATTAGATTTCATTCTCACGGCTGGTTTGATTCTGTTGTAGTACCGGCACTTTTCGTCCAACCACTTTGTCTGTATTGGATGAACAGACGCATCATTCTTTCATTTAAGTTGAGCCACATTGTTTGCAACCTTGGTGTCACAATTAACCCACGTTGAACTTCCGATTATACAACCATACTATCAACGAGACCAATTCTACCTCTGTACAATGGGCCTGCCTCCAATTTTGCTTCAACTCTGCTGAAATCTACTTCCGTTCCTCGTTACCTTTATATTTTACTATTCTCATGCTTTCCGCCTTTCAACGTACACATACAATTCTCTGAGCCTTTATTAATAACTTTTTCATTAATAACTTTTTGTATGTTGATTCTCAGCTTTAAACGTCATGTGCTCTCTGCTCCATTTTTGTAATTACCACCAAACTTGCAACTTGCCAGGTGTTGGATCAATTCTGAAGTTTTGCGAGTCCCAGATTTTAATTGTATAATGTTTCACCTTTAGAATTCTTAGTCGGTTTCCTCATCTGTCCTTGATATCTTTTGTGGCTCAGCATTTTTGTTTTTACAGATGTCACACCTACTGTGTGCAATTGGAACACTTTATTAATATGAAGCCACTGTCATCCCTACCCTCACCTGACTTTTATTTGCCAATTAATTCCTGCTTGCCTGTGTCCACCTATCACTTCTTTATACTGGCTAGTCCCCTCTACACTTTTAATTTAAATGAAGTATTGACATAAAAAGTCAATTTACCTCCATAGATGCAGCCTGACTTGCTGAGTCCCTCCTGCAGCTCTAGTTTTTGCTTCAGATTCAGCACCGGCAGTCTCGTGCCATTCATTATTATTGAATCAGTTTAATGTGATTTAACAATACCCATTCTAGTTTCCCATTCAGCTTTTATCCCGGAACGTTGGGATAAGAGTTAATTGTTTTAATCTGAGTTGCAGCTTTGAACAGATTTCAAAAACGACTATTGTGACTAATTTTATGCTCATTTCATAGATTCTCTTCTTGCATTGAATATTTTCCTGAGTTGTCAAGCTTAGTTCGGTATCTTCGTTAAAGAATATGGCGTCTACTGGTAAGTGTGATCTCCAGTTGAGGTATGTGATTCTACATAGTGGGATGTCCAAGTGTAATAACTTGTAATTTTCTTTGGGATTCCACATCGGGAGCACATGAAAGCATTGTAGGGGAACCTGACTTATTGTCCTGGGGATGCTTGTAGTTGGGTACAAAGATCTTATAGCGGATCAACATGATCATGAACAAGTTAAATAAACTTAATTGTCCCTACCCTTGAAATGGGAGCCCACTGGCAATTACCTGAATCTATTTATTTTGTTGACTTGCTATATTTAGCTTCTTCCCAGCCCCTAAACTCAGCAAGTCCCAGTGGGATCTGTCAAGTCTGGCCCAGAAGTTACAGTGGCATGTGTAGAGTTTCTAAAATGTTCACTTGGACCTTGAGTCCAAGAGAAGGTTTTGGTAGAGAGCCTGAAACCAAATTGGTGTGAGAGAGCATTAGAGATTTATGGGAGGATAGAGATAAAGATAGATCATTGGGGTGTTCTCATTGGCTGCATTGGGATCATTAAGAATCTGATCTCATGAGGGGCCATAAAGCTTGTTTTCTTCAATCCCCCCCCAATCTACTCAATTTTACCATTGATTTCATCTTCTGTTGTATTTGCAGTTGCACAATTTCATTTAACTGAACTCTGTAGTTTGGACAGAGTAGAAATCTCAAAAGCACATACGTCAATGCCGTGTGACGTACGGTGTTTAATACTCTATTTAGTGATTTTCTCAGTTAGATGTTAAAGCACACCCTTTCAATTCACTGGAGTCCTTGTTCCTGCATTATTTTCTTTTGAATCCACTGTGTTCACAGGAAAATTTATTAATATGTATAAAGTATGTGTAACGTTTATTTTAAAAAGTAAAAATAATGTGCGTTGGGTTGTCAATAAATATAGCATCCAATAGCCTAGAAAATATGCCAGTCCAGCAGAAAGCCCCCACTGAGTGTGTGAACTATTGCAGATTTACTCTATTTGTTTTAAATCCTGGACACCTAATGTCCTACTTTAAAAAAATAAAATAAAATAAATTAGTTGCACTACACCAAATTTAAAACACCTGTCACAAAATGCTCTACTCCGTGGAGTGTAAGATTTGGTTCACTAATAACTCGGTGCCTCTGAGTTGGGAAGTTCAAGTAAATAACAATCTTAGAGTGTAGTTTTGAAGCTGTTTTGCAATGTCTGACCTTGCTGTGAGGAAATTCAAATACAGTCAAATTGGTGCACTAAACTGTCCTTGGAGAAGATACCAACATCATTATGTCTAATTGAATGTTGATTATGTCTAATAGAATGTGATTATGTCAAATGGGTTGAAGGAATTAGGAAGACCAGCAACCATGGGTATGATTTTTGCTCTTGCTCTGGGCAGGTAGAGGAGGGGCGGAAGAGGATGGGAATTGGTGTCATGAATCATTGGAAGTGAGTGGGATGGGAAGCAAGATCACAAGGAAGCTAGGACCAGTGGGGTTAACTCTTGGGAATGGATGGGTGTGTAGATCAGAATAAAGCAAGATCACAAGGAAGCTAGGACCAGTGGGGTTAACTCTTGGGAATGGATGGGTGTGTAGATCAGAATAGATCACAAGATTAAGAATTGGAACCTTAGCCCTGTTATATGAAAGTGAAAGCGGTAGGGGGATGAGGTGGTGCCACTTCTACAATAGAATTTATTGCAGTTCGGCTATTATTTTTTTATGGAAATTGCTGACTATATCCTTCAGTGATTCTGCAGGTTACTAACTTGCATATCTGTGCATTGTAACATTGAAGTACGGAACATGACGGGGGTGTTCCAATGCATCCAGTACCACGAGATGAGAATTTGGTTGATACACGCAGATTTATGACAGCGAAACCTTGGATAGTGGTTGCTGCACAACTGATTTGGTAAATGTGCTCAAATGAATAACTGGTGTTGGATGAGGTAGACTCGGAGGCATTGGCCTTCTTGAGTATGATTGTGTCCTTGTGAAGTATCTTCAAATCTTTAAAACATCAAAGTAAGTCCAATATATCTGGTTAACTCCTATTTTGGAGCAAATTTATTACGGTGTAACATGCATGCATTTCTATGCTGTTTTGATGTTACAATCACGTGGAGTATCATCAATAAATAAACCTCTTCCTGATACTTGGTAATGTGCCATTAGTATTGCCTAATAAAGAAATAAACAAATAACTAATTTGTAGGAAATGAAAAAGGAAAATACGAGAAACATAAATAGGATGGGCAGCATTGATGTAGAATAAAGATGAATGTTCTTTGTAAAAATTGCTTTGTAACAATTCATACACAATGGAACACTTTCAAATAAAGTTACAATTATGATGGAAATAAGTCATAATTATGAATAATTGTCAAATAAAATAAGTTTATTTTGTTCAGACACATTTCCTTTTTTTCACCAAATTAGAGATTTTCGAGGGATGGTTTATCTACTACCTAATGTCTAATTTGAATGAGAGACTTCTTCTGTTACAGTTTATATTAAAAATGAATTTATTATTTACACAAATCAGTAGCTGTGATTTGATTACAACATTTGAGACAAAGTGCCAATAAATGTAGATTCCTGCTGGAAGAAGCCAAAACATAAAAACATCTTTTCATTTGTGTACAATAAATGGATGGCGGTTCATGACTGCAAAGAGAAGTTGGTGAGTCAGCATTCGGTGTCAAATGCTGGACTTAAACCAAAGCACATAAAATTTCTTATACTATAACATATGTATCTTCTGTAATCAATGTCTCTTTTGATTGGGGGGAGGGGAGGAGGGGGGACTGGAAATGTGAAATAGAAACCAAAGGGTGCCAAGGTAGCAGCATCGAAAGCATTACTGTTTCGCAGCACCAAGCCTCCTTGTGGAGGTTGCACATTCTCCCTGTGATTTTCTCATGTGAGTTTCCGCTGGGTGCTCTGTTTCCTTCCTCATCTCAAGGATGTGCTGTTAGGTCAATTGGCTCCTGTAAATTGACCCTTTGTGAAGTAAGTACCAAGAATAATTAAAGGGATGATCATGGGGATGTGAGAAAGAATATGTTACAGGCCTACAGAAGAATAACGATGGGGGGGGGGGGGGGGGAAGAGAGCCTAATGGCAGCCAGAAAAGGGGCCAATGGACCAGAGAG
The DNA here is from genome assembly GCF_010909765.2 of Amblyraja radiata. NCBI lineage: Eukaryota > Metazoa > Chordata > Chondrichthyes > Rajiformes > Rajidae > Amblyraja > Amblyraja radiata. Next base: position 8,218,049 of record NC_045982.1, on the reverse strand, counting down.
CCTCCATCTGCGGTGATAAGTACATTACAAATATGCTGGAAATATGTCACTTGGTCTGGCAGCATCTCTTTCCACTGACGTGCTGCTCCTCTTTTTAAAGTTAATTATTTCATACCAAGATCCTCTTTATAGGATCCTCTCTGTACTTCAGTTATTGCTATTCATATGACTACCAATTCAAGTGTGTACTGAGGACCCAAAATGCAAAGGTATCCTTTGTTTGATGTCTTTTAAACTACACTGCGGGCATATTGTCATGACTGAGCTGCCTGTTTGGAGTTTGGAGTTTGGTGTTGACTGTTCTTTGATTGCTAGATACACATTACCAAAAAAATAGATTTGGAATGACAAGCTATTTTGACAATCCTAAATGCTGTTTACTCTTGAAACCTTTAGCCTTTCACTGTAACACATATTTAGACGGTAGCTGATCTGTACTTCCAATTCATTACTCAACTTGGGCTTCATATCCACTGAAGCTTTTACACCAACAAAATCACCATTTTGATTAGGGCTTCAATTGGGTAAGATCAACTATAACCACCTGAACCCAAGGGAATGCAAACTATGTCCTTCAACTGTTTTTTTGTTTTTGTTTTTTTCACTTTAGTCTTTCTTATTTTGGTACATATTCCCTGAGAATCAATACCTTTGTTATACATTTAACACTTAATCCCTATAACATTATGCAATTCTACATATTATTACTATTGTTATGTTACATCAGAGAATCCGGAAGGCATTTCTATTTAACCTCTGCAATTAATCCACTAATGACCTCTTGACTAAGCTTAACTTTTGTCTTTATTATTTTGTGAAAAACAGATATTAAAGTAAAGCAATTAGACAAGCGTTCTTCAGGCCAAGCTTTTGAGATCATTCTGAGCCCTACAGCCGAAGCAATTCCAGAGTTTCCTCTTTCTCCCAAGAAAGATCGATCACTTGAAGACCTTCAAAAAAAGATGGAAGCTGCAGAAAACAGACGAAAGGTATTCAAATGAGCAATTGAACTAAATGGTACTTAAAGACAGAAGCTGAAGAGCCTGTCTGACAAAGTCACAGTAAAATAATGGGCCAAATTATTCATTCTATTATCAGTACTAGCTCCTTGTTTTGGATATTGCGGGCTCCGTGGAATCAAGCCGAGTTTAATGTCGTATGCACAAATCCAATGAGGTGCAGGAACAATGAAAATCCTACTTGCAGCATCATAGGCACATGGAAAAATCAAACAAATTTCAGTTTAGAAATCCATAACAATGTAATATGGTGTATAACAATTTGAGTATTGCTTTTTGGAAATAGTATTTATATGTAATGTGGAGTGTGAGCAAATATGCTTGGCACCTTGTTGTAAGCAATATTGTTCAGATAAACCTACATTTTCTGGGAATCCACAAATTATTAATGTTGTGTTTTTTGAGTATTTTCTGTCCTTAATGTACATTATTTTCTGTGCACTGATCACATTGATCATATTAAATGCATTACATTTTAAGTAATTTTCTTCTAGATGTGACATTGTTAATAAATAATTTCCTTTGCGATGTGATGGTTAATAAAGTTTTAGACACATTTATCAGGTAAAAGAATTGTATAAGATTATCTATTATAATTTTAACATTCAAGCTATTTTTCGTAGCTAAATGTTTTGTCCCATTTGGGGACTTGCATTAGTAAAACAACTCACGTAGTCACAATGTTCAGTTGAACAATTGATCTCTATTCTTCCCCCTTAGTCACATGAATCTGAGGTTCTGAAGCAGTTGGCTGAGAAACAGGAGCATGTAAAAGAAGTGCTTCAAAGAGCAATTGAAGAAAATACCAAATTCAGCAAAATGGCAGAAGAAAGACTGATTTCCAAGATGGAGCTTATTAAAGAAAACCGTGAGGCCCAGTTAGCTGCTAAGCTTGAGCGCCTTCATGAGAAGGCAAGTTAACTTTAGTTCTCTTTTCACAGACGAGATGAAATTCAGAATGGCTTACTTCCCAGGGCCACTACAGAATTTTTGATTTGTCCATGCTGTCCATTTTGTTCAGCTTACTCCTCCATTAGGCTTTGACTGAAGTTGGCAAAGTTGTGTGGGAACTAGCAGCCCTCTAGTACCAAATCAATGAAACGTGTAATCATTTGAATCAAGATAATAGGTTTGATAGCTATTGATGATGGGCTGTCTTATTTCTAACATGTGGGGTTGGGTTTATAACAATCAGTATGGACATGGATCAAACTTTGCACCTTGTTGCTCTGCTTAGTTTAGATTACATGTCATTTAGAGCTTGATGAAGTATTAAGTACCATTCATCACACAAGTACATAAACTTTTTGAAGTTGATATTCTATTATGGCAAATGAATTTTAATTGGCCTGAAACTATTGCTCAAAGGTGATTGCACCTTGCTGGGATCCCCACCAAACTAATGTATTGACAGCAAAGTTCTTGTACATTCCATCAGGAGTGACATCATGGACGAATTGCATGGAGTATGAAAGTGTGCAATGGGGGAACAATTGATGCAGGTTTCGAGAAACCAAAGAGAAACGTTGGTCTTCCTCTTTGCTAGAAGGAACTAAAAACTGAAGTTGTTTGCTTTGATTACATTATTTGTCTGCAGGCTTCATAGTATAAAATTGATTTGGATCTGTTGACCACCAAGCAAAAGATAGTTGGTATACGTTTTACATGGGCAATGTCCGAGTCGAAGACAAGAGGATCTGGTTTGCGGCACGAGGTAGCCATGGCACGGGAGATAGAAAAGGGATGGGTAACTGGGTCAAAAAAAATAAAACCAGGAAAACAGGAGGCGCAGAGTCACGATTGTGACACCATGTAAAGAGCTTCAATAACGCACGGTTGTCTTTACTACGTTTATTAGTAATACACAAACAATACTGCACTAGCTGTACGTGGTCCGTCACATGAGCTAGAGAGAGATCAAGGGGTGGGGAGGTTACATTTATACTTGTGATATAGGGAGTGGTTAGTAGTGGTGAGGTCACTATGTTAAAGTAGCAAAAATAATCAAAGTTGAAAGGATGGACATGTTAGTGAGAACAAGATAACAAAACAAGCCTTCTCAGTTATTGGAATAATTGGTATTATTATAACACAGAGGAAGATCAGTTGACTCCATCAGTCCCACTCTCAAGAAGAGAAATCCAATTTTCCCCTCAACCCTGTACCTTAATAGTGTATTCTCCCTTGCATGCTCATTTCTCTATTTGATTATTTTTGCCGCTTATCTATATTAAGAGATAATTTAAAGTAGCTAATTAACCTATGGGATGTCGGAGGAAACCAGTGCACCTGGCAGAAATCAAGGTCAGGATTAAATGTGGACTACTGGAACTGAGGCAGCATTATTAATTGCTGTGCCAGCATGCACAAATAAACCAAATGTTTAAAGTATTGACAAAATCTGTAAACCAGAATCAATCCAAAGAAAATCCGGTTATTAATAGAACTGTACTTCGCGCTTATGTTGCAGAGGATTGTATTGTCATTGTATTTCTTTTCAAATAAAACTTTTTTATTTTGTATCATTTAGGACAAGCACCTAGAGGAAGTGAGAAAGAACAGAGAAAGCAAAGAAACTGAAGAAATGGTTTAACCATGTCTGTTGTAGTAATTGTATTCAAACAATTTCCAAAGAGCACTTACAGCCAATGTGTTGAACGCAACCCTATTGAAACATGTAACCAGATACTTTTTGAAATGGGATGTAGGGGGGGGAGGGGGGTGGGGGGGATCTGGGATACTAGAATTTACTCTTTTTGATGATTTTGTTTTATCTCTCCAAACGCATTTTTTCTACTTATGCATTGCATGTACTGTGCAGAAATGAAAATGTTAAAGTGTAGTTTTCATCTGCTTTGCCCCTTGATATCTGTCATGCTAAATGTTATATTTTTTGTCTTGACTTAACATGCCTAATTGAAATCTCTAAATAAAACTGAATAATTGCTGCCTAACTATTTTTGTCATTAATTAATTTTAGTGGTAAAATGTAATATTGTTTGTAGAACAGTAAGCTTGTATCTGAGGCAAGTGTGCTAGGTGTTTTATTTAGCATTATTGCCACGATGTCCTGAAGTGTATTTAAAATGAAACTTATCATTATGCAAATATTGAAAGATGTGAATTTGTAGGAATGTTGAAATATTCTGTGGCCACAGCAGATTAAGGTTTCTCAAGATCCAACAGATTGTAGTTTGAACGTCTGAATCTAAAGCCAATAGTAGCCCATTTACAAAAAAACTTTCAAAATTTCCTTTGCATTTGTTTCACCTCTGTCCCCACAAATCAGAGGGGAGAGGGAAGGTTTCAGCCTGAAGAATCAGGCTCCTTCCGTCTGTCCATTCCCTCCATAGATGCTGCCTGACCCACTGAGTTCTTCCAGCACTTTGTGTTTTACTCAATAGGATGTAGCTGTTTGGCTTCATTCTATTTGGACTATTAAATATGCAGACATGATTTTTATTGATCAAGTTTAAATTTAGTCTTAGCCTTGACAAACAAAAAACAATATAAAATACTGCTGGTTCTGGAAATGTGAAACCAAAATGTGTTTGAAATGCTCAACACATCAGGTGGTACCTTTTGACAGTTTAGACCAGCTACTTCTGAGAGCAGACGTTCAAAGCTGAAACCGAGAGATATACATTCATGCGTTCAGGCAGTCAAGAAGGAAAATGTGCACATTTTTCAAAAAGACACTGAGTAGAATGCAACCACTCAAGAGAAGGAGAAATAAAACATTGAAAAGGAAAATGCTTTCAGAAATCTAGTAATGCAATCTAGAAATCTAGTATGAAAATGGAGGCAAATATAAAATTAACTTTCTTTGTAACTATGAACATGTAAAATCCAGAGGTACTGTTCAAATCATAAATACTTTGTAGAGAGGTGAGCTATTAAATTTTGATATAAGTTTTAATGTGTAAATGCTAAAATGTGAAATTTAGATAGTTTTAGGTTGGATTATATTCAACGACCTGCATTAGGATTTTTTTTTTTAAACTGCTGGAGGAATTCAGCGGGTCAGGCAGCAACTGGAGGAAATGGATAGAAAACATTTTGGGTCGAGACTGAAGATGGGTCCCAACGTCACTTGTCCATTCCTTGCATGGATGCTGTCTGCTCTGCTGAGCAACCCCAATTTTTAAAATCTTTTTTGGCTTAAGATTTCTGCCTCTGCAGTTTCTCGTCTCCATGTGCATTAAGAATCTGTTTTGCTTTATAAGATGATTACCCTTTGCAAGTAAAATCTTTAGTCTGATTTTATTACTTACTGCCTATTATGCCTCCTGGCATGTAGGACAGCAACGAAGGTCCCCCACTCCTGTCTATTCTGGACACTACCCCAGGTCAGGTCCATTGTTTTCATTTCCTCCTTTACAGTTTGGCGCCATGTGGTTTTGGGTCTCCCTCTTTTCATTTTCCCTTTCGGGGTCCAGTGCAGGGCTATTCTTGGGATGCTGTCTGGTTCTCTTCTCAGTATATGGCCAATCCAGTTCCGGCGCCTTTTTGGCATTTAGAACTTCCACCTTCCTGCCAGTGGCTTGCTTTCGGCTTTGACTATTCACATTCATCCTAGCATCTGTCGATAGCCCTGGAAGTCCATCATGCCCAGTAGTGTTGATTCCTTCAGTTGCTGTTTCCGTCACATATTTGTTTTACGAGACAGGGTTGTTAGCCCTGTGCTCAATCTCCAACCTGGAGGACCAGTGGATCGCTCTTCGTCTCGCCTCTACCCTTCGACCTGTCCAGCATGAGAGACCCTAATAGGAGACGAATCTCCTGCTGGCATAGCTCTAGGGGTCACTGAGACACACAAGCTCCCCGACCACGACAAGGTTGCAATTCAACGGGGAGTCTAATTTTATGAGCCCCCTTCATGGAGCTGAATGTGTAAACCCAGATATTTTTTAATTAGAAAACGTTTAACCATTACACCTCTCCAAAATCATAATCCAAAATCCTCCACCAGATTGTTTTGTATTCACCTATTTAGTTGTGGCGAACTTCACAAATGAAATTGAAAAAAGGTACTGGAAATACTCTGGCACCATCCTTGAAGTGAAATTATTAATTGATGACCATGATGAATTTTGATGAACGGTCATTGTAATGGCAAATTTCGACCTTTCCAGTGTCCTTTTTTCCTGTTGCCATTAGTAAGTATGAGTGATCTTATGCAGACTTAATAGAACAGACCTTCCAGTCATTATTTCCAGTTTAATTATTGGTTTATTGATGTAGTTGTACAAATAAAGAGATGAAGTACCAGGTTTTCCTTATTCTGCATGCAAGCTGTCCCTGGTCTGGTGAGAACTGTTTGCTCTCCATGTGCCTGCCACTTCCTGTCCCCTAAGCCTTTATATATACACGCCACTGTGTATCTAATGACTGCCCCCAAGTGTGCAAAATAATACTGCAAGATATATCTAGACAAAATATTATATGTCAACAGTAAACATAATTGGCTCCTACAGCCTAAACATAAATGGCTCCTACAGTCATTGATATTCCTTGACCTGTTGAGTATTTTCACCACTTGATTTTTTTAAATCAGAAAAGCAGAAAGAATCATAGAAACAGCAGAGATGCAGGCTCTTTCAGCCCTGCTGAAACCCTGACTGGTTCATATCCGCACTAATCCCATTTGGCTGTATTAAAGTCCATATCATACACTTTTCCTATCCAAGTACCTGTTCAAATGCATTTTAAATGTATTTGTATCTGCCTTGAACCATTTCCTTGGGTAGCTTATTCGAAATAACAACTGCCCTCTGTGGATATACTTGCCCTTCAGATTTTCAAAAAATGTCTTCCTTCTCTTAAACTTGTGCCCTCCAGTTCTAGACTCCCTTTCCCTCAACCTATCTGTCCACCCAACCTATTCCTTCCCTATCAATACACCACCAAATTTTAGAAAACTCTGTCAAGTCATAAGAATGACATTGCTAGTGATAAAGAACAGTGACCAAGCAGATGTGGTTTTACCAAAGCTTCAATGCGACACAGACCCCCCGTCACCCCTTGCACAATCACCCTTGCCAAGAAACGCTTGAAGAGTCGGGACAACTTCATGGAACTAGAGCCAACCGTGCCAAGCACCAAAACCAAACAACAGATGGCACCAGGACACCTCCTGCCGTATACTACCTGGAAAGCCCTAAACCACCTCCGCACTGGAGTGGGACGTTGCGGACTCAACCTGAAGAAGTTGGGCTTCTCGGACTCTGACAAGTGCAACTGTGGAGCGGTACAGGCAATGGCCCACCTACTGACTTGCGGCGGGGAGGCATGCACTGTGGACGGTCTCCACAGAGGCACAGATGTGGCAAAGCGATGGCAGAACGTCGTCTGACACACGAGTGAACGAACCTATAGAATTTGGAATCTTGCCAACATGGTGTCACCTGAACACTGAAGTTCTAACCGATCACATACTAAACTTAAACTTGATATATACAGTTTGTTCTGTTGGCCTTGGTAGGCAAGGATGACTATCAGTGCATTGCAGTGTAAGATTAGACATTTTCTCCCCTCCATGAGCCAAAGCACACTGGCTAATTAGCATCTTTCTGCATTGTTATCTGTGTCAGAATAAGCTAATAAGCAAAACAATTACATACAAACCTACATTTGTCTGGATCCGCATTAATTTTTCACTGGTACAAGTCAGCTTTTGCAACCTTTTACACGTGCCTTCACTGTAATTGTCATAAACATGACTTGGAGATATGCTCCTGAACGTTAGTTGACTGGAGCTTGCAATGGGAGACCATAAGAATGGATTTAATTTATGAAACCAATCAAAGGACCCACAATTTGATTGAGGAATGGTGAGATACCTATACAAAAGTTGATAATGTTTTAAACAAGGAGTTGAAAATTAGCAGATCGAACAAATGTAGTTTCCTGTTTGAACAGAAGATGGAAGCACTTCACTGGTAAAACAACATCAAAAACTCTTTTTCGTCTTTTGGGACAATATTTCTTCATATTTCAAACATTTATCTCAAATTTGTTAGACTGCATTATTTCATATGCCATGAGTGAATATTTTGGTCTTCATGGTCACATGGTCAACAGCAAAACAATATTTTCTTCTTTTTCTTGGCAGAGGAGAAATCACAGCAGCTGAGCACAGTGGCCACTTTAGAACATAATACAGTACAGCACCGGAACAGGCCCTTCAGCCCATAATATGTCAAACATGATGCTAAGACCAAAGATAGACACAAAATGCTGGAGTAACTCAGCATGTCAGGCAATACCAGTGGAGAAAATGGATAGGTGGCATTTTGGTCGAGACCCTTCATACTAAGACCAAACATATCTGTCTACGCATAATCCCCTCATACCCATGTGCCCATCCAATAGTTTCATAAATGCCACTATTGTACCAGCCTCCATCCCCACACCTGGCAGCATGTTCCATGCACTCACCACCGTCTGTGTGAAAAAACTTGCCCCACACATCTTTAAACTTGCCCCTTTCACCTTTCAGCCAAGTCCTCTAGTAGTTGATATTTCCACCTTGGGAGAAAGGTTCTGACTGCCTACCCCTATCAATGCCTTTCATAATTGTATATACTTCTATCAGGTCTCCCCTCAAGCTCTGGTGTTCCAGGGAAAATAATTGAAATCTGTCCAACCCCTCCCTGTGGCTAATACCCCCTATACAAGCATAATTTTAGTAAACCTCTGCATCCTCTCCAAAGCCTCCACATTCTTCCTGGAAAGGGGTGACCGGAACGGTGCACAATATGTAGCCTAACCAAACTCCTATAAAGCAAATCCCAAGATTCCTATAGGAACTGCAGAATGTTCAAAAAGGAACACTGCAGTCTGAAGAAGGGTTTCGGCCCGAAACGTCGCCTATTTCCTTCGCTCCATAGATGCTGCTGCACCCGCTGAGTTTCCCCAGCAATTTTGTGTACCTCCAAGATTCCTATATATATGTTGAAAACAGGAGGATTACTGGAGAGAAGATAGGACTCTTTGAGGGTAGAGGAGGGAATCTATGTTTGGATTCAGAGGACATAGGTGAGCTAGTAAATGTGTACTTTGAATCTATATTTACCAAGGAGAAGGACGTGGAGGATAGTGAGCTCAGTGTGGAGTATACCAATATGCCAGGGCAGCTTGTGATGTAGAAGAAGATGATGATGGTCTCTTGGAAAATAGACACAATCATGAGGACTGGAGAGTAGTCAATGTCATTCCTTTGTTTAAAAGAGGAAGCAGTAATAATCGAAGAAATTATAGGCCGGTGAGCCTTCCGTCAGTACTAGGAAAGCTGCTGACGAGCATTCTTCAGATAGTATTTACTCTCATTTAGAAACATAGAAAAATAGGTGCAGGAGTAGGCCATTCGGCCCTTCGAGCCAGCACCGCTTTTCAACCAAAATCAGTAGCCCGTTCCTGCTTCCCCCCCCCCCCCATATCCCTTGATCCCTTTAGCCCTAAGAGCTAGATCTAACTCTCTTGAACCTGGCACGTCACAGCTATAGACAGGTAAAGGGACGCACCAAAGATTTCAGTTCTGCGTTTCAAGTTACACAAATCTACTGAAGCCAATATAATCACTGCTGTCATTTCAATAGAATTTCCTCGGGTGAGAAAGGTAATGGAAAACATGCCACAGCAAGAGTTTCCTTGCACCTTGCATCAAGATCGAAACTGGATATGACCACAATTAGCACGAATATGCATTTCTTCTTCAAATAACCATAAGTTCCAGGTGGCTGGCTGGTGTATTCAAAGCACTACGGTTTCAGCATTGCTCAGAGAATCTTGAAGTATTTTGGCGAAATGGCGTGCGTGCTTATTTTAATTTACCGTGCTATAAAGGATAAAAAAGACATTTTAATTAAAGTGTCGAAATCATTAAAGAAAAGGAAGAGAATGCGATAATTAGACAGTAACATAGGTTTTTCAGCGGCAAGTCATGTCTTACAAACTTGACTGATTTTTATTGTATGAAGGTGATTGGTGAGGGTAATGGAAGTCGATGTTGTTTGTGTATATAACGTGCGTGCAAACGATGATGAATTGGATAATAGGTTTGCAGATGACACCAAAATTGGGCGAGTTGCAGACAGTAAGGAAAGGTTGCAAAGAATACTGCTAGGAAAAGATCACTTAAAGATCTGGGTGGAGAAACGGCAGATAGAGTTTAATCTGAGAAAATGTGAGGTGCTGCACTTGGGAAGTTGATTTTAAGGGCAAACTATACAGTTAATGGCAAGGCCGTTCACAGCATTGACATGTAGAGGGATCTTCAGTTGCTAGTACAAAGCTCCGCTGAAAATGGCAACACAGGTAGACTGGTAAAGAAATCATGTGGTACTTCCAGCCAGAAATGTGCTTCTTTTCATCCTTGTGCATCTGCACTCACAGTGGGTTTGGGCTGTGCTGCGTACATCGAGAAGAAAGACCTGCAAAATCTGTTTAAGAAAGACCTGCGGATGCTGGAAAAATCGAAGGTAGACAGAAAAGCTGGAGAAACTCAGCGGGTGAGGCAGCATCTATGGGGAGCGAAGGAATAGGCGACGTTTCGGGAAGGGTCTCGACCCGAAACGTCGCCTATTCCTTCGCTCCATAGATGCTGCCTCACCCGCTGAGTTTCTCCAGCTTTTTTGTCTACTTGCAATATTTGTTTCGAACCTCCACCTCCCACTGCCCTCCAATTGACTTCCTGTTCAACAGGTTGGACCTCTGCTTAATGGAATTTAGAAGAATGGGAAGAGCTGGTCTTGTGGAAACATGCAAGTTTCAGGGTAGATCCTGAGAGGATATTCCGCTTGTGGGAACGTCTATGGGGGGCAGAGTTTCAGAATAAGAATGGAGATGAAGTGGAATTTCTTTGAAGGTCCTCAACATTTCTCCTTTGGACCTATTTAGTTTAGTTTAGAGATACAGCGCGGAAACTGGCCTTTCGGCCCACCAAGTCTGCACCGACTGCCGCCGGTGGGTCCGAAATGGCAATTAAGTACCTTCAGCAAAGGATACCGCAACAATTGCAAAGTTAGAATGAGTGCTGTCTTTGGCGCATGTGTGGTTCCATGTGACTCAACAGCAATGTGAAAACCATTCGTTTTTTTTTGGAAACTTAATATGCAGAAGAGCATTTGATCCATTTCTTTGCCCCATCTCTAAGATCTTTAGGGCGGCACAGCTGGTAGAGATGCTGCTTCACAGCTCCAGAGACACAGGTTCGATCCTGCACCACGGGTACTGTCTGTGTGGAGTATACACATTCTCCCTGTGACTGGATTTCTCCGGGTGCTCTGGTTTGCTCCCACATATCAAAGACTTGCGGTTAATTGGCCTCTGTAAATTCTGTAGGGAATGGATGTGAAAGTGGAATAACATAGAACTAGTGTGTACGGGTGATCGATGATTGAAATGGGCTCGGTGGGTGGAAGGGTCTGTTTCCATGCTGTATCTCTAGAACTAAGACTAAATGTACTCCTCTGCTCTTTGCCCTGGAGCCTGCACAATGTTCCTGGTCATGATAACTCTGCATCAAAACATTTCTCCTTCCTTCCTCTCTTAGTTGCAAGACTCTTAAATTTCAACCTCTGGTTATATCTTCTTTAGAGTTAGCCATAAGTTATAGTTTTACAACAAAATCAATTTAATTCCAGAAAGCTAGATTGATGGAAACTGTTGAGATGTTATTTTGACATGGTTTGGACCTCAAATGATTAAAAGCTGATTCAGATTGTTTTTGTGAAGTACTCTTCTAAATGTTTGTTTTTCTGAGACATTGGTTGTACAGACAATGAATCACGAGTCAAATTTTGAAATGAATGAATGATTGAAATACGGAGTGCTTCTTTTTCCTATGAGATGTCCCCTTTAGTGCCCGATAGTGTGCCATTGTTCTGTGTTTGTACAGCCAGTGTATTGTTTCCTTCAGGGGGGAAAAATTGGCATCCGATGCCAAATACAAAACTAATTTCTTGTGAATTCCAAGCATTCAATGCTAAACTCAGAAAGCAAATATAACCCGTGATGGAAATCATTAATTGCATTACCAGCCTTGAGCTGTACCATGAATGAAAGAAATTATTATGTACGATCCTTATTTTTCTGTGATGTATTTCCGATGATTGGGTGAAATTAAGTCCTCCTTCAAGAATTTGTTTTGGAGGAAATTACTAAATCATTCATCATCGTTGAAAACATTAGCGACGCAGTGGTGCTGGTTTCCAACGGGAACGGTGACGGATGCACCACACATCTCCGTCCTCCAGTTCCTGCGGACTTCCGCCGCTGGAGGTATAGGATTTTGGTGTGTGTGTGCTTTATCATCATTCCTTACAATGCTGTGTACGACAGTGATCGCAACTCCTACTGAAGTGTTCAATCAATCAATCAATCAATCAAGCACTTTATTCATCCCCGAGGGGCAATTTAAAGGGCGCATTACAATAGCTTTTTAAAAAAGAAAGGGGCACAATCAACGAAGAGACAAACATTCAAAGCTACTCTCTGCACCAACCGGTCGACCACACGAGGAGTGACCCGGCAAGGATTGGGTTGTCAGCAGCGATACAATAATAAAGGACACACAAAATGTAACACAAACATCCACCACAGCATTCATCACGTTGATGGCCGTTGGCTTGCTAGAAGCTCATCCGTCCTTCGACAGGTCTTGTTTTTGGTCCTGCTGGGGGTCCACAGCCCCCTCCTCACCTGGCAAACCAGGTGGGGGAGACGGTTTAGTTGCCAACTATCCGACCATGGAGCAGGTAGCACGGGATTACATGGTACCCGTGGCGGGGGGGAACTCCCCCCGACCTGACCTGCGAAATTGAGAATTGTTTCAATTACAAAATGTCTTTCCAACAGATCCCAATCCAAAAGTGCCTAATTAGCTATGAAGCACTTTGAAACGTCCCGGGATGGTGGAAAGTGGTGCAAACATTATATAAGGTAAGATATGCAGATAAGAATGGCATGGCCTTGGGGAGTGTTGTAGAGCAGAGGGATCTCGGAGTGCAGGTATATGGTTCCCTGAAAGTGGTGTCGCAGGCAGATAAGGTGGGAAAAGGAGGCTTTCAGTACAGCGCCCTTCATCAGGTTATTGAGTATTGAAACTAGGATAGACACAAAATGTTGGAGTAACTCAGTGGGTCAGCAGCATCTCCGGAGAAAAAATATAGGTGACGTTTCGGGTCTTGACTGAAGAAGGATTGCGACCAGAAATATTACCCATCCTTTTTCTCCAGAGAAGCAGCCTAACCTGCTGAGTTACTCCAGCACTTTGTGTCTATCTTTGGTATAAACCAGCAACTGCAGTTCTTTATTTCTACATTGAAGCTAGGATGTTATGTTACAGTTGTACAACATGTTGGTGAGGCTGCATTTGGGTATTGTGTTCAGTATTGGTCACCTTGCTGTATTGGACTGCACTCGATTGTTGGGGATCAAAAGACTTTCCATTTTATATTAATAAATAGCTGGAATGAAAAGGTCCACTCTTACAAACAGTAGGTGAACCAGTGGCCTTAGTACAGGACAGATGCCAAGCTTCTTACAGTTGACCGAGGCTTCTTTAAATCACAAAGTCAAGAAACCTTGTGGCTTGTCCTGTCCCAAGTCTCATTGAGCCCTCTATAATTCCAGGATTTTGGTCACCACCATTGTCCAGGAATGAATTCTCCAGAGATGCTGCCTGCCCTGCTGAGTTACTCCAGCACTTTGTGACCTTCTTTGTTTTGAACACAGGAACCAGAAGAGTTACTCAACCCATCCGGACTAACCTCCATTCAGTTAATGCATGAATTCTCTGTATTTCAACACCCTAACCTTAACCCTAACCCTGGTTCTGTGTTCCATCGCACACCAATCCAACAAAAAGCTATGTTATAAATTTCAACCTTACTTTCCAGTCATTACTGATTTTAGTGGGAATGGCTCCAGACTTCTTAATGAAGAGCGCTCTGAGATTATCCTGAAAATACTCTAATTTTAAGGCTAAGGAGCGAATGTATTGGTGTAAAAAATCATGAGAGGCATGGATAAGATGAATGCTCAGTCTTTTTCCCAGAGTCGAGGATTCTACAATCAGAGGGCAGAGGCTGAGAGGGGAGAGATTTATGATGGACCTCAGGGGCAATAATTTCACTCAAGAGTGTAGATCATATCTGGATAAAGTTGCCAGATGAAGCTATAGAGGTGGTATTGTTGCTAATGGAATGCAGCAAGGAGATCAAACACAATGTCACATTATATCTGCTGGCAGATGTATCCTGAAATATTGCTTTCATGACCAAAACGCAACAAATTTGTTGGGGATTAAGCAGATTAACTTATTTTTAAATTAAGTAACTAACAACATGGACGGCATGATGGGATTCCATATTTCTCTCTGCTTATTTTTAGAAGCAAAACACTGCCACCTGGTGCTGATGCAGCATTTAGCCAATAAATCCTGTTTCAATTTTAATTATTACTACTTGACATATACGAAGCAAGGCCCAGAGTAAAGGAAACAGCTTCCTGCCGAAGCTGAAGGTGATTTTAATTTATCCATCCAGGACACGCAACAAATGGTCTCCTCTCTCCCTTCCCTTCTGGATAATACATTCTCCAGGAACTCAACATTTCCGGGGTTAGTGGGACAGTGTTTTTAAAAAATAAATAAGGCAGCACAGTGGCACTCATAGCACCAGAGACCCAGGCTCGATCCTGAACCTCCGATGCTGTCTGTGTGGAGTTTGCACGTTCTGCATGTGACTGCATGGGTTTTCTTCGGGTGCTTCAGTTTCCTCGCACATCCCAAAGATGTCCAGGTTAATAGCTTAATTGGCCACGGGACAATTGACCCCAATGTGTTACATAGAAACATAGAAACTAGGTGCAGGAGGAGGCCACTCGGCCCTTCGAGCCAGCACCGCCATTCATTGTGATCATGGCTGATTGTCCCCTATCAATAACCCGTGCCTGCCTTCTCCCCATATCCCTTGACTCCACTAGCCCCTAGAGCTCTATCTAACTCTCTCTTAAATCCATCCAGTGACTTGGCCTCCACTGCCCTCTGTGGCAGGGAATTCCATAAATTCACAACTCTCTGGGTGAAAAAGTGGATCAGAAAGTGGTATGACATAGAATTAGTGTGAATGAGTGATCGATGGTTGGCCTGGACTTGGTGGGCCAAAGGGCCTCTTTACATGAGGTATCTAAAAGCCTCGAAGGATATGGAGGTAGCCCTGGAAAATACTGCTGACGTGGAAGATCAGCCAAGATCCTGAGGGATGTTGGGAGTAGGTTTAAAGGACAGTGTAGCCTACTCCTGCTTCTATCTCAGTTCATCCCTACTGCTACCTCTGGGGATTTAACTTCGGAACAGAGGGCTGTTCGTAATCTTCACTCTGCTCCATCATTTTGTCAAACCTTGGTCATCTGAAACTCAGTCCTGTTTGGCGTGAGACATCGTCTTAATAACCTTCACTGATAACTGAGAGAGATAAGAATTTGGACGTTAATACTATAGTCAAAGAAAGCAAGAGTTACAAACAGGACAGGCAGGCACACGGCAAAGAGAGGGGATAGTTTAAACTGCAATTTTTTCAACGCTAGAAGCTTAACAGTTAAGGTGGACAATCTCAGCATTTGGTTTGACTCGGGGCACTGGGATATTATAACCATGACAGAAACATGGCTGGGAGAAGGACAAGACTAGGAACTCGGTGTTCCTGGAACACGATGGAGATTCAAGGAGTGGGAAGTTTCAACTTCACTAATATTGACTGGGTCTTCCTTGCGTAAAGGACTTGGATGGAACAGTTGTTAAATAATGTATCCAAGAAAGCTTCCTCAATCAAAATATAGAGGACTTGCCTTCATTGAGAAGAGTATTGAGTACAAAGCTGGGGCATCATGATACAACTGTATAAGGGCGGCACAGTGGCGCAGCAGTAGAGATGCTGCCTTCCAGCGCCAGAGACCTGGGTTCGATCCTGACTATGGGCGCTGTCTGCGGAGAACATACAAGCTGTGGACCGCGTGGGTTTTCTCCGGGTACTCCGGTTTCCTCCCATATTCCAAAGACGTTCAGATTTATAGGTTAATTGGCTTCTGCAAATTGTCCCTAGTGTGTAGGATAGAACTAGTGTCCGGGTGATCATTGGTCATGGGAATTTGGTGGGCTGAAGGGCCTGCTTCCATGCTGTATCTCTAAACTAAACTAAACTATTAGTGAGACCACACTTGGAGTACTGTGTGTAATTCTGGTCGCACAGCTATAGAAAGGATGACATTCAGTTTGAATGGGTGCAGAAGAGATTCACCAGGATGTTACCTGGACTTGCAAGACTGAATTATGAGGAGAGGCTGGGACTTTTTTCCCTGGAGTATAGGAAGCTGAGGGGCGAACGTATTGAAGTGTACAAAATCACGAGAGACATGAATAAAGTGATTGCTCACAGTCTTTTTCCCAGAATCGAGGATTCTACAACCAGTGGTCAGAGGCTGAGAGGGGAGAGATTTATGACGGACCTCAGGGGCAATGACTTCACTCAAGAGAAAGGTTGAATAAGTTAGGTCTTTATTCTCTGGAGCGCAGAAGGTTAAGAGGGGACATGATAGAGGTCTTTAAAATGATGAGAGGGATAGACAGAGTTGATGTGGATCAGCTTTTCCCTTTGAGAAAAGGGAAGATTCAAACAAGAGGACATGACTTCAGAATTAAGGGACAGAAGTTTAGGGGTAACATGAGGGGGAACTTCTTTACTCAGAGAGTGGTAGCGGTGTGGAATGAGCTTCCAGTGGAAGTGGTGGAGGCAGGTTCGTTGGTATAATTTAAAAATAAATTGGATAGGCATATGGATGAGAAGGGAATGGAGGGTTATGGTATGCGTGCAGGCAGGTGGGACTAAGGGAAAAAAGTTGTTCGGCACGGACTTGTAGGGCCGAGATGGCCTGTTTCCGTGCTGTAATTGTTATATGGTTATATGGTTAAGAGGGAAGATCTTATCAGTAAAAAGATGTCAGATGAAGCTATAGAAGTGAATCGAATTACAACTTTCAAAATAATTTTGGAGAGTTATAGGGATATCAGACTTTTAGAGGGATATGGGCAAATGCAGGCAAATAGGACTAGCCCAGAAAGCCAACATGATAAGCTGGGCCAAAGGACCTGATTCCCTGCTGTAGAGTTCTATGACTCAATGATTATACGAACAGCTCTGCACTGTAATTCAACATAGGAAATGAGTCATGCTTGGGTATCTAAACTATGGTACTGCTGTTAAAGCATAGAGTCTGGTTTACGCTTTAGAAAGAGAAGAGCTTGCATGCATCTCGTCTCCACTATAAATAGTGCTCTATTAACAATGAACTATTCTTTAATGTGCGGTCTATGTTGGTACACAGGGAACACAGTAGCTCATCCACGTAGAGCAAAATGCTACCATTGATTAACTGGGACTCTGGCTGGAAATCCCCTGTTCTTCATTGAATGGTGCCATGGAACCATTTCAGTTTATATAGAAGATCCCATGGCTTTCTGTTACTTATTTGTTGTAATAACGAAGGATGCCATTCAACCTATCTGGTCCATGCCAGCATCCAATGGAGCAATCTCATTGGTTTCATCCCCCCCCCCCCCTCCCCCTTCTTTTTTACTTGTAACCCTGCACCATAATTTCTTTCAATTCAAGTTCAAGTTCAAGTGAGTTTATTGTCATGTGTCCCTGATAGGACAACAAAATTCTTGCTTTGCTTCAGCACAACAGAACATAGTAGGCATTGACTACAGAACAGATCAGTGTGTCCATATACCATTATATAAATATAGCCACACATGAATAAATAAACTGATAAAATGCAAATAACAGATAATGGGCTACAAATGTTCAGAGTTTTGTCCGAGCCAGGTTTAATAGCCTGATGGCTGTGGGGAAGTAGCTATTCCTGAACCTGGTCGTTGCAGTCTTCAGGCTCCTGTATCTTCTACCTGAAGGTAGCAGGGAGATGAGTGTGTGGCCAGGATGGTGTGGGTTCTTGATGATACTATCAGCCTTTTTGAGGCAGCGACTGTGATAGATCCCCTCGATGGAAGGGAGGTCAGAGCATTTGTCTACTAACCAAACTTTTGACTTAATTTCAGACTCAGTGCAATGTCTCCTTCCATACATCTGCACGATGATTTAGCCCACTGGTATTAACTGGCAGGCCCGGACATAAAGAGCAGCCACTGAGGGAGATGGACTATTCTGGGATGTCAGCAGCACAATATCTCCAGGAGAGCCAAGGAGGAAACTAGGTATAAAAGCCGAAACAGTCACACAAATGTTTGATGCAGTCGGAAGATTCCCTCAACAACTCTGCATTCATTTTAAATAAGTGCTGACTCGTCCTCTGACTGGCAGTCTGCTTTCTTGAACTTTCTACGGAATGTTCTCACATCACTCTCCCGCCCACGCCAAGACATTTCTCCCTGGCAGTTAAACACAATGGAATTCCTTTCCCTCTCTATAAATCTACAAGGCACGTGAAAACCCAACCTACAGATTGCATCTCCATTTCTCCCCATTTTCATCCCGAAAACACAATAGTTTGTGCATACATTGTGGTCCTTCCAATGCACCTCACACACAATTCCATGATTGGAGGATGGGTGACCAACAGCATGAAGCTTTTCCAGTTTTCTCCCCACTACAATCATTCTGAATAAGTCTTGGCATGAATCGTCATCTATCCATGTTCTCCAGCGATGTTGCCTGACCTGCTGAGGCACTTTGTGTCCTTTTGTGTGCCAACCAGTATCTGCAGTTACACAAAATTGCTGGGGAAACTCAGCGGGTGCAGCAGCATCTATGGAGCGAAGGAAATAGGCGACGTTTCGGGCCGAAACCCTTCTTCAGACTGATGGGGGGTGGGGGAAAGAAAGAAGGAAAAGGGGAGGATGAGGAGGAGCCCGAGGGCGGGCGGATGGGAGGGTGGGAGGAGACAGCTAGAGGGTTAAGGAAGGGGAGGAGACAGCAAGGGCTAGCCAAATTGGGAGAATTCTATGTTAATGCCATAAGGTCGCAAGGTCCCCAGACGGAATATGAGGTGCTGTTCCTCCAATTTCCGCTGTTGCTCACTCTGGCAATGGAGGAGACCCAGGACAGAGAGGTCGGATTGGGAATGGGAGGGGGAGTTGAAGTGCTGAGCCACCGGGAGGTCAGGTAGGTTATTGCGGACTGAGCGGAGGTGTTCGGCGAAACGATCGCCCAACCTACGCTTGGTCTCACCGATGTAAATCAGCTGACATCTAGAGCAGCGGATGCAGTAGATGAGGTTGGAGGAGATACAGGTGAACCTTTGTCGCACCTGGAACGACTGCTTGGGACCTTGGATGGAGTCGAGGGGGGAGGTGAAGGGACAGGTGTTGCATTTCTTGCGATTGCAACGGAAAGTGCCCGGGGAGGGGGTGGTGCGGGAGGGAAGGGAAGAATTGACGAGGGAGTTGCGGAGGGAGCGGTCTTTGCGGAAGGCAGACATGGGGGGAGATGGGAAGATGTGGCGAGTGGTGGGGTCACGTTGGAGGTGGCGGAAATGGCGGAGGATTATGTGTTGTATTTGCCGGCTGGTGGGGTGAAAGGTGAGGACCAGAGGGACTCTGCCCTTGTTGCGTGTGCGGGGATGGGGAGAGAGAGCAGTGTTACGGGGTATGGATGAGACCCTGGTGTGAGCCTCATCTATGGTGGCGGAGGGGAATCCCCGTTCCCTGAAGAACGAGGACATTTCCGATGCCCTGGTATGAAATGTCTCATCCTGGGAACAGATGCGGCGTAGGCGGAGGAATTGGGAGTAGGGGATGGAGTCTTTACAGGGGGCAGGGTGGGAAGACGTGTAGTCCAGATAGCCATGTGAGTCAGTGGGTTTGTAATGTTTGGTGGGTTTGATGCAGTTCCCTTTTGAACACAGTATCTGCAGTTGTTTGTTTCTACATTTCTGCACGATCAGAGAGATGTGTTTTAATGATTGGAAAGGTTGAGAGGAAGTGGGGTTGATGGCAGACGAGAGCTCGTATTGCTGGCTAATTCTACCTCTCACTGACAGGAACCTCTATAATGGAACCTGATTTTGAGATCAGTCAGAGAATCAAAGAGCATGGAAACAGGTCCTTTGGCCCAATTTACCTTGTGTTGACCAACATGCCCCATCTCAGTTAGTCCCATTAACCTGCATTTGTCCCATATTCCTCTAAACCTTTCCAATGTATTTGTGACACCAAAAAGATTTGAATTTAGCTAAAAAGGTTGGCGCATATCTGTGGAATTCACTGCCTCAGAGGGCGGTTCTCTGGATACTTTCAAGAGAGAGCTAGATAGGGCTCTTAAAGATAGCGGAGTCAGGAGGTATGGGGAGAAAGCAGGAACGGGGTATTATTGGGGATGATCAGCCATGATCACATAGAATGGCGGTGCTGGCTCAAAGGGCCGAATGACCTACTCCTGCACCTATTGTGTATTGTCTATTGTCTACGTAATTCCTTTCATGTTAACATTCTCCCCACCACCTTGAATGAGTAGGGAATGGCCAGTTAAAGGCAAACTGATGGTGATCAGATGATCTGTTTGGTAACATCCATTCAATATTAGCCACGAAAAAAAGGAAACCACCCTCCTCTCTTCAAAACGGTTTCATTGACCCACTAAATGAGGTACACTTTGAAGACAAGGCCAGGCCTTAGTTTAACATCTGATTGAAAGAAAGGCAGTGCAACACTTCCTCGATGGTTGGGAACAAGGGAGTGTCCACCCAGATTTCTCCAAGTGGTTATTCAATAAATTGAATGAAAACAATGAAAGAACTATGTTGAAAAGTGAGATGGAGATAAGCATTTGGAAAACAATTAATTTGACCTTGGAATTTAGCATAACCTGTCATCTGTTCTCATGTTAAGAATTTTTGGTGATTTATAGACAATGCAGTGCAGATAACAATTAAAGAGACACACACAAAGACACACACCAATGCAGACGCAGACACACGCACACATATACACATACATAGTCACACAAACACAGACACACACACAGATATACACTTAGACACAGCCACACGTAAATACATACATACAGACACGCACATGCACACATACATAGGCACACAAAACACAGACACACGCGCACACACGCAGATATACAGACACAGACACACGTAAACACACACAGACATGCACATGCACACATACACACACGGGTTCACACTTACAGACACCGGCACACACAGACGCACAGGAAAACACATACACGCACACACAAACAGACACATGCACACATACAGACACACACATACAGACATGCATACACACAATATGGCACAGATGAGCACATTGTACATGCAGTGGAACAGTAGGAACATGTTCTCCATCCGATCTGGACCTCCTCGTCACTGGTTCGAGACCTCACCCCATCATGTTAAAGGTTATCCCAAATTACAAGACATCACAAATAGGCAACTTCCACTCTTAAATGTGAAGTTCAAGACCTGAATCATCAGGGCTGCCATGTCGGGGTCTCACAGCACCATGACTGAACATCACTCCACTAAATTACTCAGGGAATTCATATGCTTTGACATTAACATTGAACCCCCCCCTCCACAAATGATACGTAATGGGTAGAGAATGGTCATCACAATTAAATAGATAGTCTTCTGAAAAGACAAACTGGGATGAGGCCCGACATCATGAACAAGTTGAAAAAGTGTTGGAGTAACTCAGCGGGTCAAGCAGCATCTCTGGAAGACATGGATAGGTGACGTTACACGTCGGGACTCTTCCACAGACTGATTGTAGTGAGGGGAGGGAGAAAGCTCAAAAAAGAGGTGGGGGCAGAACAAAGGCCTGACATGTGATAAATTGATTCGGGTGTGGGAGATATTGATTATTCAATGGGTGGACAAAGGTCAGAGATAAAAATCAATCAAATGTCTGTAAGATCGGGAGGGAAGAAATGTAAATAACTATTACTTACTGTGGCCATCAGCACAAAAGCCCATTGCTAGAAGCTATGGAAGTGGTGATGGAGGAGACTGTAGGGAAACAGGACTAGCTCTGACGAGAGGATGAAGATGCTGGGAACTGTTCTCTAACGTAAGCGATTTGAACACCAAGATGTTGGTGAACATAATGGAATGTGTAGGGAGGAACAGCAGATGCTGGTATATACTGAAGATGGACACAAGTGCTGGAGTAACTCAGTGGGTCTCTTTAGGGTCGGGACCCTTCTTCAGACTGAGTCCCGAATGCATCCAATGACTCAAGTGAGTCTGAAGAAGGATCCCGGTCCGAAATGTCACCCATCCTTTTTCGCCAGGGATGATGCCTGACACATTGTGTTACTCCAGCACTTTGTGTCTATCTTCGCGAACATTATAGACTTTAACCGAGAAAGGAAGTAGCTGGTTGATGGCGTAAGAATTGGAATCAGAGGACACTGATTTAAGATAATAATCAGGAGAACTAGTGGGAAGATTGTTTGCTTAAGAGCAAATCATTAAAACCCAGTCTGATGCTTGTGAAATATGACTTTCTTTCTGCATTGCTTCCCCTCAGGCATTTATCTGAACAGAAAGCAGAATTAATTCCTAACCTCATTCACGCATACTCAGTGTGTCTGTATGTACATGAACTTTCCAATGAAAGTTCGCCATGCAAGCTGTCCTAACAAAGTCTTATGAATTCAGCAGGGAGTTTCCTAGTCCCTAGCTATGGACATTTTAGCTGGCCTTCTCGCAAAACTAAAAGCAAAGACTAGGCTTGTATTCACTGGAGTTTAGAAGGATGAGGGTGATCTTATAGAAACATATAAAATTATAAAAGGACTGGACAAGCTAGATGCAGGAAAAATGTTCCCAATGTTGGGCGAGTCCAGAACCAGGGGCCACGGTCTTAGAATAAAGGGGAGGTCATTTAAGACTGAGGTGAGAAAAAACTTTTTCACCCAGAGAGTTGTGAATTTATGGAATTCCCTGCCACAGAGGGCAGCGGAGGCCAAGTCACTGGATGGATTTAAGAGAGAGTTAGATAGAGCTCTCGGGGCTATTGCAGTCAAGGGATATGGGGAGAAGGCAGGCACGGGTTATTGATAGGGGACGATCAGCCATGATCACAATGAATGGCGGTGCTGGCTCGAAGGGCCGAATGGCCTCCTCCTGCACCTATTTTCTACGTTTTTATGTTTCTATAACAGGTTTCAATTGGCAAGGCATTACATTAAACTTCAAGAAAAAAACTTTGTTTGACCACAAATATTGATCTCCTGATCACAAAAGGGACACAGAGGCTTTGCAACTATTAATCAATAGCACGATGCTAGAGTTGAGACTTTACATCTAATGGCACCTCGCGTTTTATGTGGGGGTTGTACGCATTAAAAGTGGCACGTAAATTAAACATATAGGCGACTACGCTGTCTGCAGTAAATATGAGCATGCTATTACGAATCCCGCTTGGAGTGCATACTGTCGTTGTGTCCTTGGGCAAGACACTTCACCCACCTTTGCCTGTGTGTGAATGTGTTTGAATGTGTGTGAGTGATTGGTGGTGGTCGGAGGGGCCGTAGGCGCAGATTGGCAGCCACGCTTCCGTCAGTCTGCCCCAGGGCAGCTGTGGCTACAGAAGTAGCTTACCACCACCGAGTGTGACTGAGGAGTGAATGAATAATGCGATGTAAAGCGCCTTGAGTATTAGAAAGGCGCTATATAAATCCCATCCATTATTATTATTATTATTACGAAAATATACGAGCACGTAAACCAAGCTTGCTATTAGACTAGATTAGACTGGAGATACAGAGTGGAAACAGGGCCTTCGGCCCACCGAGAGTGCACTGACCAGCGATCACCCTATACACAAGCACTATCCCACACACTAGGGACAATTTACAATTTACAGAAGCCAATTAACCTACAAACCCGTACGGGTTTGTAGGTTAATTGGCTTCTGTAAATTGTAAATTGTCCCTAGTGTGCATCATTGGAGTGTGGGAGGAAACCGGAGCTGCCGGAGAAAACCCACGCGATCACGGAGAACATACAAACTCTGCACGGAGACAACCCATAGCCGGGATTGAACGCGGGTCTCTGGTGCTGTAAGGCAGCAACTCTACTGCTGCGCCAACTCTGTGCTGCCTACTTAAGGACCGAGCGCATTATTTCAAACACACACAAACACGCATAAAACTCAAGGTGCCTGTATTTAGAAAGATGAAATAAGCTAAGGTTCCCTTTATTAAAGATGTCATTAATATAGTGGCCTTGATACTGTCCAACTTTCACGACCAAATTCATGACCTCTGCCGAGTTTGCTCTTGACTCATACTCGCAGCATGGTCGTCACGAGGTCGTAGGTAGGTCGTAGGTAGGTAGTAGGTAGGTCGTGATGCTAGTCGTAGGTACTCGTGGCATCCAGTAGGTCGGGCGTTTTTCTAGCCTGATGAAAAATGTCCACGAGTAAAAACGGTCGCGAATTACTTCGTGTGAAAGTGGGACGGGCCCTTCAGTAGATACAATTTTGCCTCTTGTGAAGGAATCCAAATTCAAGCCTCTCAATATCAGATCATCTTTAATAAATCCCATTGGGAATCCAGAAGAAAGTTCTTTCATTGGGAACAATAGCTCAGGAAATAGTTGAATTGAATAACAAAACTGTGTTCAATGGATTTAAAAATAAACACACAAGGAGGAAGTGGATGTTCGCCACGCAAAGACATGGATATGTCTGCAAGCTTTCATGAAGTAGGGTGGGAGAACGTTGTGGAACATAAACACACTTCCACAGAAAGGAAGCTATGTTGTGCAGTCAAAGACATTTCTCCAGTTTTTTTCCACCACTGTAAGGTCCATACACTTTGCTGAGGTATATACCCACAGGAGCCATTCAACCAGGCAGCATTTTCATGTGTTCCCCTTGCAATGTGAATAGTGTCAGATAGCGCGTATGATTCCAAGTGTATAGGTCCACCTCCGATTTTCCGGCACCCTTGGCTCCAGAGACTTGGCGTATTATCTGTTTGCTGGACCAACAGGCTGTGTAGGGCTGTGTAGGGCTGAGGCTGTTCCACACAGCCAGCTGTTCCACACAGCCAGCGGTGGTGGGCGAGATACTGGCCTGCAAATGCGGCCTCGGCTGTTGGCTATGGGAATGGATCTGCTGGCTCCAGCTGAGACAGACTGAAGGGACTGTCCCACTTTCACGAGGTAATTCACGAATTCTCCCGCGTTTTCCCCTTGATTCACACTCACAGAATGTTCGTAATGGGTCCGTAGGAAGTGGTAGGAGTTCGTAGATATATCGCAGCGGTTCGTTATGCCAGCCGTAGGTACTCGCGGTATCAGGTAAGTCGGGACGTTTTTTCCAGCCCGATAAAAAAATGTCCACGAGTAAATAAATGGTTGGGATGAAAGAAAATGCAACTTTTTACTCGTAAGGAGGGCATCGAAATAGTCGTGGGAATTCGTAGACATACTTATAGGAGTTCGTGAACATAGTCGTGGAAGGTCGTAGGAGTTCGTAGATCTTGATTTTTTTTTAGGTCCTTTAAACACAGCAGAGGTTTTGAATTAAGTCGTGAAAGTGGGACAGGCCCTTTACAGCGCCCCGACTAGCCGATCGGCCACGGATGTCGCGAGGGGGTTGAGATCGGCCGCCTCTGTTCATGTTTTTCAGTCTCTGGAAATCCTGACCCTTACCACCTGTAACGACAGGAAGATGTTAATGTAAAACTTTGAGATTAAAGTCTTCACGATGTCAGTTGGGTATCAGTTTGCAAAATCCTGGCCTCAGTGCCTAGAAAGTTCTGGATTCGAGTCACATTCCACGCATTGAGCATGAAGACCAGACTGACTGCCCTGTGTGTAGGGCTGAGGCTGTTCCACACAGCCAGCGGTACCATCCTTTAGATTAGATGATAACTGGAGAACAGCTCTGGCTGTGCACTTGGAAATAAAAGATCTGATGACATTAGGGTGGCATGGTGGTGCAGCGGTAGAGTTGCTGCCTTACAGCGCCAGAGACCCGGGTTCCATCCTGACCAGGCTCTGGCTGTATAAGTTTGTACGTTCTCCCAGTGACCGCGTGGGTTTTCCCCGGGCGTCCGATTTCCTCCCACACTCCAAAGATGTACAGGTTTGGAGGTTGAAGGTACACAAAATTGCTGGGGAAACTCAGCGGGTGCAGCAGCATCTATGGAGCGAAGGAAATAGGCGACGTTTCGGGCCGAAACCCTTCTTCAGGTTTGGAGGTTAATTGGCTCCAGTAACCATTGTAAATTGTCGCTAGTGTGAAGGATAGTGCAAGTGTATGGGGATCGCTGGTCGGTGCGGACTCGGTGGGTCGAAGGGCCTGTTTCTGCGCTGTATCTTTAACTCATTTTTCCGTTTTAGTTTATTGTCACGTGTACCGTGAAAATATTTGGTTGTGTTCTAACCAGACAGTGGAAAGACCAAACATGATTACAATTGAGCCATTCACAGTGTACAGATACATAAGGGAATGAAGTTTAGTGCAAGATAAAGCCAGTAAATTCCGATCAAACATAGACCGAGGGTCACCAAAGAGTGGTTCAAGACTGCTCTCTAGTTGCACGTCAGGATGGTTCAGTTGCCTGATAGCAGTTGGGAAGAAATTGCCCTTGAATCTGGGAGGTGTGCGTTTTCACAATTCTATACTTTACACAGAGAGTGGTGAATCTGTGGAATTCTCTGCCATAGAAGGTAGTTGAGGCCAGTTCATTGACTATATTTGAGGGAGTTAGATGTGGCCCTTGTGGCTAAAGGGTACAGGGGGTATGGAGAGAAGGCAGGTACAGGACTGAGTTGGATGATCAGCCATGATCATATTGAATGGCGGTGCAGGCTTGAAGGGCCGAATGGCCTACTCCTGCACCTATTTTCTATGTTTCTATGTTTCTATATACCCTTTTGCCTGATAGGAGAGGGGAGGAGGGAATGACCAGGGTGTGACTCATCCTTGATTATGCTGCTGGCCTTGCCGAGGCAGCGTGAGGCATAAATAGAGTCAATGGAAGGGAGGTTGGTTTGTGTGATGGTCTGGGCTGCATCCACAATCTCGCAAAGAATTAGTTTGTCGAAGAGGGGGGGAGTTCTGCCTGGTGGCCTGATTAACATTCATCCCTGAAATGCTGAAACAGAGGAGAGCTGGCCATTGACTCATTGCAGTCTGTGGGACATCGTGCACAAACTACCCGCCTTGTTTTCTGCTTAATAATAGTGGCTGCACTTCTAAAACGCTTCAATGGCCGGAAAGTGTTTGTGGATGCCCTGAACCTGCGTGAGACGCTGTGGAAATGATGTCCTTTTATACCAGTAATTGCAACAGAATCAATAAAGAAAGTTGGGCTGGACCCAAATACAAGAAGGGGAAGTTGCCTCCACTGCAGATCAATGTGACAGGAGCAAATTAATTCCCAGCCCCCAACCCTGCCTGAGGGCTGTAAATTAATTCAAGCGATGAAGTTTACACCTCCATGGGAGACCCACACTAACTTGAGGCATTGCCAGCGACATATTTCAATGCTGACAGGCCTGTAACTCGATTGCCAAGAGCTGTTACATTTGAGTCAGGACTTTTGACACAATGTGAGGGATTGTAATGGTCTTTTGGAATTCTGTTTGGGTCAGCTGTGTGATAATCCTATCTCAGTTGAAAAGAAGAATTCTTTTACGGGAGTTTTGAAAGAGGCCTTTTGTTTTTTGGTTGTGCAGTTCAAATTTTGCAAAGGACAAACTTGTCGTTTGCGGTTCGCTGGACTCTTACCGTCGTCGATTATTGCTCTTAATCTTATCTTCCACGTGCGCTCTCCACTTTCCCTCTCAAAGGTGCGGACTCTTATCATAGACTCGTAGAATCTTGAACAGTGCAATCATGAAGGAGGTCGAAGATAGACGCCTCTCTGTCCTGGGCTTGATGAAAACGACGGGGGTGAAGGGTTCACTGGTATCTATCTCAAAGACAGACAATGGTAAGATGGGCCGAATCACCTCATGTGATCCCTTCTAAGTATTTCACCTCTGCTATTAAAAATTGTTGCTCCATGCTGAATGTTGCAACAAGCTACAATTCTCGGTCCTGGATGGGTTAATGTAAATTCAGCTCAGCCAAAGTCCACTGAAAATGATCTAGATCAGCTGGATCCTTTGAGAAACAACTTAATGTCCATGAATGCATAAATAGGCTGGAGTACAATGAACTGACCGATTTAAATAATTTTCTGATACAGGAATCATTACAGGAATGTGCTGGTCCCATTAAATTTGGTGAAACTAATCTTCAGGTTTCTATAATGAAAGTAAAACATGATTATCTTGCATGGAATCCCAGTTAAAGTGGTTTCTGTGATCATTAACGTTTCCTAGAAAAGAGCTGAGTGAATGTTCACTCTTTCCCCAAAGTTCCTACAGTTTACAACTGAAATTATTCCACCACACATCCTTCTTGGGCAGTTCTATGGGATCTTTCCTCTACAGCTCTGTGGTTTCTGAGGTGGCTGACAGAAACCATTATAGGACCCACAGACTCTAGTTTCGGTTGAGAACACAGGCTTAAGGTGAAGGGGAAAACATTTAATAGGAACCTGAGGGGTAACCTTTTCACTCAAAGGGTGGTGGGTGCCTGGAACAAGTTGCCAGGGGAGGTAGTTGAGGCAGGGACTATCCCAACATTTGAGAAGCAGTTAAACAGGGACATGGTCTTAGAATAAAGGGGAGGTCATTTAAGACTGAGGTGAGAAAAAGCTTTTTCACCCAGAGAGTTGTGAATTTATGGAATTCTCTGCCACAGAGGGCAGTGGAGGCCAAGTCACTGGATGGATTTAAGAGAGAGTTAGATAGAGCTCTAGGGGCTAGTGGAGTCAAGGGATATGGGGAGAAGGCAGGCACGGGTTATTGATAGGGGACGATCAGCCATGATCACAATGAATGGCGGTGCTAGCTCGAAGGGCCAAATGGCCTCCTCCTGCATCTATTTTCTATGTTTCTATGTTTCTATAGGTAGGACAGTTTTGGAAGGATATGGTCCAAATGCTGGCAGGTGGGACTAGTGTAGCTGGGACATGTTAGCCAGTGTGGGCAAGTTGGGCTGAAGGGCCTGTTTTCACACTGTATCACTCTATGACTCTACTGCAAGGGGAACAGGAAGTGCTTAAATGTGCAGGTGCTGGGTGCCAGGGGAAAGCAGGTTTGCAGGTTAATTCGCTGCTGAAAATTGCCCTAAGTGTGTTGGGGGCGGATGCAAAAGTTGATTCCATAGAACTAGCGTGTGAACGGGTGATCAATGGTCTGTGTGGACTTGATTTCCTGTTTCCAAGCAGTATCTCTAAACTAAGACACCTCCAGATTCAGGGGCAGTTTCTTCCCAGCTGTTATCAGACAACTTAACCATGCTACCACAACTAGAGAGCAGCCCTGAACTATTATCCACCCCGTTTGGAGACCCTTGGACCATCTTTGATTGGACTTTACTGGCTTTATCTTGCACTAAACGTTATTCCTTATCATGTGTCTGTACACCGTGGACGGCTCGATTGTAATCAAGTAACTGCTGACTGGTTAGCACACAACAAAAGCTTTTCACTGTACCTCGGTACACGTGACAATAAACAAAACTGAACTGAAGTAGCTCACCCATATCATGAGACTGTGACTCCTGATCCGAGACACCCCAGCCTTGGGAGGCTTCCTCTCTGCATCCTCTTGTTGCTTCCATACTACAGTGAGCTGGAGAGTCATGAGATAGTCACATAAACACCATTGTACGCAGATGCCGAGTAGTGCGTTCAGCTCTGGCTGAACAGTTTCTAATCTTGCGTGTGGACTCGATAAGTAGACCAAATACACTCAGTTCCCTGGTAGTTGCTGAGATGTCAGATAGTTATTCTTGTCATTCTTCAAAACTGAATTTCATCTTTGATGAGCAGAAGCACAAAGTCATCTTCCGTCAAAATAAAACGTGTGCTTTAATTGGAAAGCATTTGACTGTACTTCAGTAGAGTCATCCAGTGTGGAAACAGGCCCTTCAGCCCAACTTGCCCACACACAACCAACTAGTCCCAGCTACACTAGTCCCAGCTGACATAGGTGTTCACACTGTGTTTTTGATTTTCTGTTTTTGGATTGAATTCTGTTTTTAATTTGTGTCTCTGTGATGTATTTTTTACTTGTTCTATTCCGATTATAAGTTTTTATTCCGATTACTATGTAAGGTGTCCTTGAGATGTCTGAAAGGCGCCCATTAAATAAAATGTATTATTATTATTATTATAGGTGGCCTTAAATGGAAAGTGGTTCACAATGAGAGCAAGGCCAATCGGGCATATTTTAGGAGTGAGTGGGAGAGGAATTGAGTGATGAGAACAAAGTTGAGGGTCATTGAACCATCCTATTGAGGAATTGAGCTGTGGAGGGAACTGAGTGTTTATGGCATTCTTCTTGTTGAGTCCACACACAAGATTAGAAATTGTTCAACACACTTCTCGGCATCTGCACACAATGGTGTCTGTCTTGTCGCTTCTTGTGCTTCTTGTGCGTGGTGGTGGAAACAGGGACTCGATGTGAACGCACTTTCCTTGACCCCAGTGTTTATGGTTAAAAGACTTAGGAAACTGTACAAGTCTTGAAGTGCTTGTGTGGGCAGGTAAGAAATCGCTCGAAAGGAAGAGAGGGCACAGTCAGAGTAGTTTCATCAGTCAGAGTATTGGCTATAGAAGTTGGGAGGTCATGTTACAGTTATGTAAGACATTGGTGAGGCCACATCTAGGGTACTGTGTTCAGTTTTGGTCACCATGTTTACAATGTACCTTGCAAGTTCTTCTTTCAAGGCCATGTTATTTTTGAAACAAAAGTTGAAAGCAAACATGTATTATTTTATGTTAAAAAATTGCATACCTCCTCCTGGGGAAAGAGAGCTTGTGGCAAAGGTTCCCCAATTTGGAGTTAGTGACATGCAATTTCCTGTCCTTCTGGTCGGTTTCATAACACCTTGCAGGGGCAAAAGAAACTGACAGTAAAATATTTCCAGTCAATTTCTTTATTATATGAATTCGAGACCCAAGACAAGTTGAAGCGCATCGGAGTAAAACAACAGCTCATTAAATTCCAGGCACATCCAAACAGGGGAATTTGAAAAACAAATCGCGAAAACAAGAAGTAGATGTTGCTGGGGGGTTGGAGTGCAAGAGAGGAGGAAGTGTGGCTGAACCAAGATGTCTTGAATCTCCTTCTGCACAGGCTTGCTGAAATGAAGCCATGGCCACTGCTTTTCAATTGAAGAGAATCCAAGTAGGGGATGAAAGAGGCTTGAGAAGACCGCAGGAAACGAGGATCAGAGTGGAGTGACGGCATTAAGCTAACGCCCAGCAAGGACAGGCAGGATACTGAGTGAGAGGTTTGGTAAACACTGATGAAGAACATGTATCCTTACGTAGCTTGACAGAGTTGAGGCTTTGTTGATACTTCCCCTGCCTGTGGTGCGTCTCGAAGCAGCGGTCACGGTCTCAAAATAAGGGGCCAGCCATGGAGGACAGAGTGAAGGGGAAGTTTCCTCATAGAAACATGGAAAATAGGTGCAGGAGTAGGCCATTCGGCCCTTTGAGCCTGTACCACCATTCGATATGATCATGGCTGATCATCCAACTCAGTATCCTGTACCTGCCTTCTCTCCATACCCCCTGATCCCTTTAGCCACAAGGGCCACATCTAACTCCCTCTTAAATATAGCCAATGAACTGGCCTCAACTACCTTCTGTGGCAGAGAATTCCACAGATTCACCACTCTCTCATGCAGAAACACTTGGACAGACATATAGATAGGAAATGTTTCAGAGGGATATGGACCAAATGCAGACAAATAAGACTAGTTTTGGATGATGTGGCATGGTTAGCATAGGCAAGTTGGGCCGAAGGGCCTGTTTCAATGCTGTATGGCTCAATGTCATAGATTCCACTTAAAGAATTTGTGCTGAATGACTCATGGCAGAAGGTAGTTTGTCTTTGGTTCCACCACCCACGAAGATTGTGGAAGCAGTGAGTATATTCATGTCAGAGGTGGGTAGATTTTTCAGAGGGAATCAATGGGGTATTGTGTGTGTGTGCGGGGCAGAGATACTAAAAGGATCATTTATGATCGCATTGAATGACAGAGTAGGCTCAAGAGACGGAGTGACCTGCCTTTGATTCCCTTTCTTACATTATTATGCTCTTATAAAAGGTGACAGAAATTAGATTAAGCAATTCAGAAAGAGGAAAGAGAAAGAAAGAAGATAGTTAATATATATTTAGTTTCGTTTAGAAATACAACATAGAAACTTTTGGCCCTTTGGTCCACCAAGTCCACTCCGCCCATCGATCACCCGTTCACTATAGTTTTATGTTTTCCCACTTCCTCATCCACTCCCTGCACAATTTTGAGAGGCTGATTAACTTAGAAACCAGCATGTTTTTGGGATGTGGGAGAAACCTGGAGCACCTGGAGGAAACCCACACGATCACAGGGAGAAGGTGCAAACTCTTCACAGAACAGCACCTGAGGTCAGGATCAAACCCCGCCCTCAGGCGCTGAGAAGCAGCGGGCTCGACCAACTTAATGATTGATCATTTCCATGGGAAAGCCTGAATCAAGTGTAGTTTTTGAATGTGTTAAAACATTTTTATGCTCGGTATACATACAGCTGTTGTTGCCCTGAGGGGTAGCTGGGGTTCCTGAACTATTCACTCCTTGTGGTCATGCTAGTTACTACAATAAACACTCTGTTTGCCGGTCTTTATTATGCCCCATATCTGCTCCACTCCACCTACTGCTCAGGCCTAGTTTATCTTTATATTTGACTAAACCTTGCATCTAAATGTACAAGAGACTTCCCTGCCAAATCAGTTTAAAACTCCCTGGTAGCACAAGCAAACTCCCCAGCAAAGTGTTCAAGAAGGAACTGCAGATGCTCGAAAATTGAAGGTAGGCAAAAGTGCTGGAGAAACTCAGCGGGTGCAGCAGCATCTATGGAGCGAAGGAAATAGGCAACGTTTCGGACCGAAACCCTGCTGTACCTGCTGAGTTTCTCCAGCACTTTTGTCTACCTTCGATTTTCCAGCATCTGCAGTTCCTTCTTAAACACTTTGTCTACTCCATTGCGAAATCTCCTCAAGGTATACCTACTTAGAAGAAGTTCTCCTCTTCCCTCCTAAGACAGTTTTAGAGTCTGAAGAAGGGTTTCGGCCAGAAACGTTGCCTATTTCCTTCGCTCCATAGATGCTGCTGAACCCGCTGAGTTTCTCCAGCACTTTTGTCTACCTCCCCAGCAAGGTTACTGGAGTAGCACAACCTATCTGTATGTAAATTGGCTGTTGTGTTTTCTAACTTATACAACGACTTCAGTTTAAAAACAATGTTTTTGACGTTAATCGTTTTGGAATATCCTGAGGTCAAGAAAGGCATTGAATAATAAATGGAGATGTTTTCTTAATTTCTTCACTGATACCATGTCTTTCCTTAAATCCTATGTGCTTACTGCCTGGAGACAGTAAATATTCTGGGATATTTGGCAAACAAGGATTCAGTTGGGTTAATCCACATTTGACAAAACTTTGTGATGCCTTGTAAGATTAGATAAAGTGCATTATAAATGTTAACTCTTTATTTCCTTCCATTTTCCACATTGATGGATTTAATTGGCACTTTGACATCAGTGGTGCTACATTTCAGAAGCAGAGTACAAGGTGTATCCTCCAATGTGTAAGAAGGAACTGCAGATGCTGGTTTAAACCGAAGATAGGCCAGGAACGATCTTCAGAGATGTGCACGCCCAGGAATTTGAAAGGGTCAAGAGCTTCAAATTCCTGGGCGTGCACATCTCTGAAAATCTTTTCTGGTCCGAGAACACTGATGCAATTATTAAGAAAGCATATCAGCCCCTCTACTTCCTGAGAAGATTACGGAGAGTCGGTTTGTCAAGGAGGACTCTCTCTAACTTCTACAGGTGCACAGTAGAGAGCATGCTGACCGGTTGCATCGTGGCTTGGTTCGGCAACTTGAGCGCCCTGGAAAGGAAAAGACTACGAAAAGTAGTAAACACTGCCCAGTCCATCATCGGCTCTGACCTTCCTTCCATCGAGGGGATCTATCGCAGTCGCTGCCTCAAAAAGGCTGGCAGCATCATCAAGGACCCACACCATCCTGGCCACACACTCATCTCCCCGCTACCTTCAGGTAAAAGGTACAGGAGCCTGAAGACTGCAACAACCAGGTTCAGGAATAGCTACTTCCCCACAGCCATCAGCTTATTAAATTTGGCTCGGACAAAACCCTGAACATTAATAGCCCATTATCTGTTATTTGCACTTTATCAATTTATTTATTCATGTGTGTATATATTTATATAATGGTATATGGACACACTGATCGGTTCTGTAGTCATGCCTACTATGTTCTGTTGTGCTGAAGCAAAGCAAGAATTTCATTGTCCTATCAGGGACACATGACAATAAACTCTCTTGAATCTTGAAAATGCTGGAGTAACTCAGTGGGACAGCCTGTCCCGCTGAGTTACTCCAGCATTTTGTGTGTATCGTCCAATATTGTGTGCTTATAAGAAAAGTATCTGAGGATGAATTTTGATCCAACAGTCCTTAAGAGACAAATAACAGATAATGGTATTAAAGGGAATTATGGAAATTATAAGAAATTTGGATGTTTATAATAGGTTTAACCCAAGACCTTACATACTAGAGAGGCATGATGGGAGAAAAGGCCAACACAGTGAAGGCACCTTAAGGTTCTTGATAGGAGAGGCAATAAATAGATTTAGGATGCGTTTAAATTGCAAGGCGTATCTAAATGGAGCAAAGGTGAACATAGGATGTTGTAAACCAAATGAGGGCAACAAAAATGATCATGAGATAAAATGTCACTTCATTGCACCCATTTGTCAGACAGATGGTGAATGCTTTTCTAAATGACAGGGAACAGAGGTTAAAAATAACTCAAGGGAAAAGAAAACAAGGAGAAAAGACTACAAATAAACGTCGATCACTGATGAATTATTTCAAAAATGTAAAATCTTGTGTGGAATCTGGTAAAGGCTGGAATCTGGTAAAGGCTGGAATCTTGCACAGAACACCACCTTAGTCACATCTTCCCCTCCCCACCCATCCTCACCTCTTTCCGCTTTCCATAGGGACCCCTCCCTCTGAAACTCCTTGGTCTGTTCGTCCCTTCCCACCCAAAACTGCCTCTTCCCCAGGTACTTTCCCCTGCAGCCGTAGGAGATATAAGAGATGCTGCCTGGCCAGGTGAGTTGTTCGGGCACTTTGTGTCCCATGTAACCATTGTGTTGCAGTGTACAAAAAGGCTGTGAGTCAATGAAGCACTTTGGGTCCCAGAGTGCTTCCCAGTGTGCACAGATAAGACCTTGAATAAACCAAGTTATTTGAGAAAATAACCACTGCTTTACGAGATTTTCGTGGTACGCTGTCCATGATCTGAGCCGTTATTAAGACGGCAACTGGACCCCACGTGAAAACCAGATACAGGGTACAGTTCAAACACACATTTCATTCCAACATACATCTCTGAAGACCTTTCCTGGACCGAGAACACTAATGCAATTATCAAGAAAGCTCATCAGCGCCTCTACTTCCTGAGAAGATTACGGAGAGTCAGTTTGTCTCTCTCTAACTTCTACAGGTGCACAGTAGAGAGCATGCTGACCGGTTGCATCGTGGCTTGGTTCGGCAATTTGAGCGCCCTGGAGAGGAAAAGACTACAAAAAGTAGTAAACACTGCCCAGTCCATCATCGGCTCTGACCTCCCTTCCATCGAGGGGATCTATCGCAGTCGCTGCCTCAAAAAGGCTGGCAGCATCATCAAGGACCCACACCATCCTGGCCACACACTCATCTCCCCGCTACCTTCAGGTAAAAGGTACAGGAGCCTGAAGACTGCAACAACCAGGTTCAGGAATAGCTACTTCCCCACAGCCATCAGCTTATTAAACTTGGCTCACACAAAACTCTGAACATTAATAGCTCATTATCTGTTATTTGCACTTTATCAGTTTATTTATTCATGTGTGTATATATTTATATAATGGTATATGGACACACTGATCGGTTCTGTAGTCATGCCTACTATGTTCTGTTGTGCTGAAGCAAAGCAAGAATTTCATTGTCCTATCAGGGACACATGACAATAAACTCTCTTGAATCTTGAAAATGCTGGAGTAACTCAGTGGGACAGCCTGTCCCGCTGAGTTACTCCAGCATTTTGTGTGTATTGTCCAATATTGTGTGCTTATAAGAAAAGTATCTGAGGATGAATTTTGATCCAACAGTCCTTAAGAGACAAATAACAGATAATGGTATTAAAGGGAATTATGGAAATTATAAGAAATTTGGATGTTTATAATAGGTTTAACCCAAGACCTTACATACTAGAGAGGCATGATGGGAGAAAAGGCCAACACAGTGAAGGCACCTTAAGGTTCTTGATAGGAGAGGCAATAAATAGATTTAGGATACGTTTAAATTGCAAGGCATATCTAAATGGAGCAAAGGTGAACATAGGATGTTGTAAACCAAATGTGGGCAACAAAAATGATCATGAGATAAAATGTCACTTCATTGCACCCATTTGTCAGACAGATGGTGAATGCTTTTCTAAATGACAGGGAACAGAGGTTAAAAATAACTCAAGGGAAAAGAAAACAAGGAGAAAAGACTACAAATAAACGTCGATCACTGATGAATTATTTCAAAAATGTAAAATCTTGTGTAGAATCTGGTAAAGGCTGGAATCTTGCACAGAACACCACCCTAGTCACATCTTCCCCTCCCCACCCATCCTCACCTCTTTCCGCTTTCCATAGGGACCCCTCCCTCTGAAACTCCTTGGTCTGTTCGTCCCTTCCCACCCAAAACTGCCTCTTCCCCAGGTACTTTCCCCTGCAGCCGTAGGGGATATAAGAGATGTTGCCTGACCAGGTGAGTTCTTCGGGCACTTTGTGTCCCATGTAACCATTGTGTTGCAGTGTACAAAAAGGCTGTGAGTCAATGAAGCACTTTGGGTCCCAGAGTGCTTCCCAGTGTGCACAGATAAGACCTTGAATAAACCAAGTTATTTGAGAAATAACCACTGCTTTACGAGATTTTCGTGGTACGCTGTCCACGATCTGAGCTGTTATTAAGAGGGCAACTGGACCCCACGTGAAAACCAGATACAGGGTACAGTTCAAACACACATTTCATTCCAACATACATATCTGAAGACCTTTCCTGGACCGAGAACACTAATGCAATTATCAAGAAAGCTCATCAGCGCCTCTACTTCCTGAGAAGATTATGGAGAGTCGGTTTGTCTCTCTCTAACTTCTACAGGTGCACAGTGGCTTGGTTCGGCAATTTGAGCGCCCTGGAGAGGAAAAGACTACAAAAAGTAGTAAACACTGCCCAGTCCATCATCAGCTCTGACCTTCCTTCCATCTAGGGGATTTATCACAGTCGCTGCCTCAAAAAGGCTGGCAGTATCATCAAAGACCCACACCATCCTGGCCACACACTCATCTCCCTGCTACCTTCAGGTAGAAGGTACAGGAGCCTGAAGACTGCAACAACCAGATTCAGGAATAGCTACTACCCCACAGCCATCAGGCTATTAAACCTGGCTCGGACAAAACTCTGATTATTAATAACCCATTTTCTGTTATTGCACTTCATCAGTTTATGTATTCATGTGTGTATATATTTATATTATGGTATATGGACACACTTATCTGTTTTGTAGTAAATGCCTACTATGTTCTGTGTGCTGAAGCAAAGCAAGAATTTCATTGTCCTATACAGGGACACATGACAATAAACTCACTTGAACTTGAACTTGAACTTGAACAGGTACAAAGCTGTCAATCTGCCGAAATCTGACATCTGAATAATGAAAAGATAGATTCTTGATATTTTTACATTTCTGTTAGTCTTTAGGTTTGGCAAAATATTGGGATGTTTCACACTTTCTATATTTCAATAGGTTGACATTGGACAAAGAAGCAGAGCCTTGAAGGAAAACAAGCTCCAGGAAGTTTAAGAGAGTTTAGCGGGCAGGCAAACTGAACGCATAGGGAGTATAGAAATCAAGAAAGTCGAGAAGTGTTAAAATTAGAGGAGAGATGGGGAGGGGAGGGGAGTGGGAGAAGAGAGGTTTGAAAACAGAGATAACAGTTTCAAAGTAGAGATCAACACAAGACTTATAGAGTAGGAAGGAACCGCAGATGCTGGTTTAAACTAAAGGTAGTCTCAAAATGCTGGCAAGACAGTCAGCATCTCTAGGGAGAAGGAATGGGTGACTTTTAGGGTAGAGACGGTCTCAACCCAAAACTTCACCCATTCCTTCTCTCCAGAGATGCTGCCTGAGCTACTCCAGTATTTTGTGTCTACAATGCTTATTGAGGCAGGAGTGTGACTTTGGTTCAGCTTAGAGATACAGCCGGAAACAGGCCCTTCAGCCCACCGGGTCCGCCCCAAACCAACAATCACCAATAGACTAGTTCTAACCTACACACTGTATATAGAATACAATTAACCTACAAATCTGTACGTATTTGGAATGAGGGAGGAAACTGAAGCACCCGGAGAATACCCATGCGGACACAGGGAGAACGTACAAACACCGTACAGACAGCACCGGTAGTCAGGATCGAACCTGGGTATCTGGCACTGTGAGGCAGCAACTCTACCACTGCTCTACTGTCCAAGAGGTCCTGGGAATGTGTTTAATAGAGAGGGTCCATAGACTGTGGCAGAAGATTTGGCGTTATGTTATTGATTAGAAGAGGTCATACAAATGAAACATTTATAGCAAAGGATTCTTGTAATATTTATTGCTTGGATGGATTTTTGTAGTACAATATTAGGTCTCAAGAGTTCCCAAGAATATGTTGGTAATTACAGGGATTTCCTAAGAGCATGTCATTAACTACAGCGCCTTCCAAGCAGTGAATCCTTAATAATAAGTCATCTGAGGAATATGTCAATACTTACTGGCAATATGCCGGTCGTGAAATAGTCTTGCACTTCTATGTGGCTTTTGAACCCAAATTGAAACGAAGTGCGATCTAGGCTATAAAGTACTTTTAGAAAATAGTCATTGTTTGAAACACAGGAAACAGAGGCAGGAATAAGCAATTTGGTTCCCCATGTGTGCCCCTCTATTCAATAAGATCATGGCTGATCTCATGATGACGTCAGTATCACTTTCCTGTACTAACTACATATTTCCTTTATATCAAAGCATCTTTATTATGAGAGGATTTAAATCCAAGACTAAATATTTTCTACTACAATTACATGGGGCCTTGATCTAACCATACATATAGTGTATTGTTTACAGCTTTGGCCTCCCCAGCTGAAAAGAACATCCTTGCTTTAGTGAAGTCCAGCAGACCAATTGTTAGAGTGTCTGTTACATAAGGAGGGGTTGAGTAAGTCAGGGAAGCGGTATCACCGCATGGGGCCACATGAGGAGCAAGGATGGGAGGTAAAATTGTGTAAAGACCCTGTAACAAAGCATTGAATGTATGCATAGTCTCTGAGAACGTTGGAAGAATTTTTGCACATTACCTATTTTGTATATATTTTTTACTTTGAATAAAGTTTCATTTTATTTTATTTTTAAATCAGGCCACTATTCTCTTGAGTTTAGAACAAGGAGGGTAACCTGTTGAAATGTAGAAAATTCTGAAAGGACCAAAATAATGTTGCCTTCTCCTCGCTAACAATGATCTATTCTGCGTTTTCCTTGATCTTCATTCCCTTTATCTCGTTTTCACACCTTACACTTTCTTATCTCTGTATCTCCCTCTCCCCCGACTAGTTCCGAAGAAGGTACACAAAAATGCTGGAGAAACTCAGCGGGTGCAGCAGCATCTATGGAGCGAAGGAAATAGGTAATGTTTCGGGCCGAAACCCTTCTTCAGACTGAAGGGTTTCGGCCCGAAACGTTACCTATTTCCTTCGCTCCATAGATGCTGCTGCACCCGCTGAGTTTCTCCAGCATTTTTGTGTACCTTCGATTTTCCAGCATCTGCAGTTCCTTCTTGAACAGTTCCGAAGAAGGGTCTAGACCCGAAACTTCGCCCATTCCTTCAATCCACAGATGCTCTGCCTGTCCTGCTGAGTCACTCCAGCATTTTGTGTCTACTGTACTGAATGTTCCCCTGGTTAATAGGTTTAAAGCTAGGGGGGGCATTTCAGGCATGGAATTTGTGGTAGCACGTACGATAGCAAAGTTTAAGAGGCATTTAAATGGCCACATTAACAGGCAAGGGATAGAGGGACATAAATCACATGCAGGCAAATTGGCATAATTGTTGGCACAGACATAGTGGGCAGAAGGGCCATTCCTCTACTGAACCATTCTATGTTCAGATTGACATGAAGAGAAATTGATAGGTTATTGGAAAATTGTGGAAAAATCAAAGGCAATGGGGAAAGGGCAGGAAATTGTTGTTTCGGACAAGATCAGCCATGATCTTGTTGAATGATGCGGCAAGCTTGGCAGGCTGATTAACTTACTCTTGCTCCTATTACATAAGGTATGTTAATTATCTATGACTTACTGTAAATATATATACTGTTATATACTGTAAATATACTGTAAACAGGAGCCTCAGGTCTCGTACCAGTAGGATGAGGAACAGCTTCTACAATCATACCGTCGCATTGCTGAACTCGGAGTCCCACCGATAGATTCCTCCGGTCCCTCCGTCCCCATTGTTTAATTATTCTGCATTTTTTATTGTTCTGTATCCTCTTTTTTTTAAATTTCTATATTGCACTACTACGGACTGACGCAAAACTGCATTTCGTTGTACCGATACTCAGTATTTGTGCAATGACATTAAAGTTGAATTGAATTGAATTGAATATATCAGATGACTAAGCTTTCTTTTCTCTCTTGAATAGGGATAGGTGCAGCTGGTGGAGCTGCAGTCTCACAGTGTCGGGGACCCGGGTTCAATCCTGACCTCGGCTGCTGTCTGTGGAGTTTGTACGTTCCCCTCTGTGACCGTGTGTGTTTCCTCTGGGTGCTCAGTTTTCCTCCCACATCCTAAAGACATGTTTAGGTTGGCTTAGTTTAGTTTATAGTCACGTGTGCCAAGGTACAGAAAAAGCTTTTTGTTGCATGCTATCCAGTCAGCGGAAAGACTATACATGATTATACATGTGGGTTTGTAGGTTAATTAGTCTCTATAAAATTGCTCTGTGTGTAGGGAGTGGATGCAAAAGTCAGATAACATAGAACTGGTGTGAATGGGTGATTGATGGCTGGCATAGACTCAATGGGCCGAAGGGCCGGTTACCATGCTGTATCTTTCAAGTCCAAGTCATTTCCTCTGGGTGAAAAGGTTTTTGTTAGTCTCTTGGTTATTTGGGGGCTGTGCTTTGAGACAAACCAGCCAAAAAATCATCTACCTCCAAAAATCATTGCAAAAATGCAAAGCCAATTTGTGCACAGGAGTCTCCCATGAAAAGCAAAGTGGCAATGAACAGATAATGTAATCTAGCTGAAGATGCACAAAATGCTGAAATGGAAAATAATAGGTGACGTTTCAGGTCGAGACCCTTCATCAGTTTGATAAAGGGTCTCAATCCAAAACATCACTTATTCCTTTTCTCCAGAGATGATGCCTGACTGGCTGAGTTACTGCAGCATTTTGTGTCTCTCTTCGGTGTAAACCAGCATCTGCAGTTCCTTCTTACACATGTAATCTAGCTGAGCTGGTTGAAGGATGATTATTGGCCAGGTCAACCTAACTCCTGTTTATCCTTCAGTCGGAAGAAGGGTCTCAACCCAAAACGTCACCCATTCCTTCTCTCCAGAGATGATGCTTGTCCCGCTGAGTTACTCCAGCTTTTTGTGTCTATCCTGCTTCTCCTTCATTCGTCTTTGGATCTTTCTGCTTTCACATTTGCTGAAAGATCTCATCTCAACAACCCTGCTGTCTTAACATCTGCTGTTAAATGTGAACATGCTCTCCAATATAATCCCATTCCCGGAGGCGCTGGCCTCGATCGAGCTGGGATGCCGTGTCCCTCTTATTTTGTGTCTCTCCCACTACTGCCCGGTGACATGGAGAAAAACAACTGAGAGGAAACATTTGGCCCAAGAGGGGTTGTGGATTGGCTTTATTACACAGCTGGGGCAGGCTGAACAAAGATGAGTCAAAAGTTAATTTAATAAAAATAAAAGTTCTGCAATTTCCTGCCAGTGTAGACCTTCAATGTAAACAGAAAATAAAACACAGTTGTCTCCATGCCCCACCCCTAGCTCCCTCCACCATGGACTATTCATTTCCTCGACTTGTTTTTGCAACAGGGCGGGACCACGTGGTGCGGGAAGAGGGGGGCGGGACCTCAGGCACCGCCCCAGGCGCTCTGATTGGCGAGGTGACGTAATCCCCAGGTCTGTGATTGGCCGGGTCTGTCTCTTTGATGGGCGGGCTGACAGGTGATTGACAGGCCGCGTCCGGGACTTGGCTAGGCGGCGCCAAGCGGAGAGGAGCAGTAGTAGCAGCACCGTAGTGCCGTGCCAGTCGCGCCCTGGCTGCTCCAAACATCACACAGCTATTAAATGCAACAGTTAAGAGCCATCTTTTCAATTTCAAATACCTGTTCAAAAGTTTAAACCCAGTGTCGCCCATTTGGAAGTGCATGCATGGTTTTATTTCTCCCCCATTTGTGGAAGGATATTACTAACTGTTGCATAATTGCATCTGTCATTAACATTAGATAGGCACAAAAAAAAAGCTGGAGTGCATTAACCATTGACTGGTTTCTTTCGGGAACATTTTTCAGGTGGATGCATTTGGAATCATATCTCTTTTGGTCACCGACGATGTGCGCCTGCAACTCCGCCTTTACAAAGTGAACCAGCTTGCAAGGAACTGGTGGGTGTTCAAGAGATGCCTCCTAATTGCAGGCAACTGCTCGTCGGAAGTGAGCGAGGGATTGTGAAAGGA
This sequence comes from Amblyraja radiata, assembly GCF_010909765.2. Taxonomy (NCBI): domain Eukaryota; kingdom Metazoa; phylum Chordata; class Chondrichthyes; order Rajiformes; family Rajidae; genus Amblyraja; species Amblyraja radiata. Next base: position 8,175,004 of record NC_045982.1, on the reverse strand, counting down.
CTGTCTCCTTCGGCGAAATTGTGAGTACTTGGGTGGATGGATCTCAGCGCCGGGCTGTCGCTCCCCTTGGATCCATCTCGATTCTCCAGAATAATTTACAGCTGAATTTCCAGCTCCTTCGCTGCGAAGAGTTTAAAGGGAATGAAAGTTTGTGTGTTTTGCTTTCTCGTTTTATCTTGGAATAATGATTGCATGGGGTTGGGCGCTGAATTAATCTGGTTAATTCAGAGGCCAGATTAACCGCTCAAATTCCAACAGGGGCAGAATTAAAAGATGAGAGAAGATCTTGCATTTTGTTTTCATGTGTTTCCCCACGGCTTTTTTTGCGGCTAAAGTTTGCCTTGTATGAAGGGTAGGTAGTCAGGAAGTGTGGCATCCGAGATGGAATTTTTTTGGTAGGAAACGTGAAAAACGTGCTACTTTTTGGAAAGTGCGAGTCTACTCAAAGTTCTTGGAGCTAGCAGACTCGTAGGTCAAGACCCCCTAGTTTATTCCAGTCTGTCTGTGAGTGTTATTCCTGTTCTCACTGTGGTTATGTGGTTTCCTCCCACATCCCAAAGACTTGTAAATTGGAAGGTTAATTATCTAATGTATATTTTACCCCAGTGTGGCTAAGGGTCAAATCCAGTTTATTATTTTTTGCATATATTTTATTCATTTGAATATATATTGTATTGTATCGTATGTGTTCTGTATCTCTCTGTATCACTGTCTATATCTCTCGTTTTCCTTTCCCCTGATTCTCAGTCTAAAGAAGGGTCTCGACCTGAAACGTTACATAATTTTCTCCAGAGACGCTGTCTGGCCTGCTGAGTTACTCCAGCTTTTTTGTGTCTATCCAGTTTCTTCTCATATACACATAAGATAGTGAGGCTCAGCTTGAAGAGTATGAGAGAAGGTCTCCCTCAAATTGAGTGGAGCAGGTTATTTGAGGGGGGAGGAACTTCGACCAAGTCTGATGTTTTTAAATGTGTGCGGATGAAAGCCCAGGATATGTACGTCCCCGTTAGAGTGAAAGGCAAAGCAGGCAAACGCAAGGAAGCTTGGCTGACGAGGGAAATTGAGGCGTTGGTCAAAAACCAGAAGGATGCATGGGACAGGCATAGGCAGCTGGGATCAAGTGGAGTTTCAGGAATTAAGGAGTAAACTGAAAAGAGAGATCAGAAGGGCAAAAAGGGGCCAGGAGATAGCTCTGGCGGGTAGCATTAAGGACAATCCCAAAATATTTTATAAATACATAAGGGGGAAATGGGTAACTAGAGAGAGAGAGAGTGGGACCTCTCAGGAATCAAAGCAGTCACCTCTGTAGAGCCACAGGAGATGGGCAAGGTTCACAATTACTATTTCTCCTCTGTATTTACCGAGGAAAAAGACAGTTCTAAGGGTGCTGGATATTGGAGTGTTACAGTGGTCACTAAAAGGTGTAGCGGGGAAGTAAAAAAACAAACTTAAGTGATGAAAATATGGAACTGATGACCACAGGGAATGATTGAAGCAACAAGTATACGTGTACTTAAAAGGAGGGAAAAAACAACTAAAGGGTTGCACTGAAAGTTTTAGATGAGGACTGATAACAGGAGACTTGACTGAAAAGTAATGTAAAAACAAGGAACTGCTGATGCTGGTTTTCACCAAAGGACAAAGTGTCGGAGTAACTCAGGGGGTCAGGCAGCATCTCTGAAGAGCATGGATACATGACGTTTTTGGGTCGGGACTTTTCTTCAGACTGATTGTGGGGGGAGGGGTGAGGACCACAATCAGTTTGAAGAAGGGTCCCAAACCAAAACGTCACCTATCCACGTTCATCGGGGATGCTGCCTGGCCTGCTGAGTTACTCCAGCGCTCTGTGGCCTTATAATTGAAAAGTGACATTGCCAAATGGTCTGTTTTTATGCCGTGTAAATTAGTGTGACCATTTACAGGCAATTAGTCTCCAACATGATAGTTGCGTTCCCAAGAAAGCTTGTATTACAGGAAATCGCTTGATAAAAACAATTGTTTCAATAGGGAAAAAGAGGTTAGGATCAAGGAGTATCAGGCTTTCAATAACAAAGTTATTTGTTTTCAAAAATAAATAATCTTTTTAATGACCAAGTTTATTTTTGTTTTTGAAAGTTAAAAATACTAGATACTGATGTATGTTACATTATTTAACAGAGTATCATTGCACAAGTGCCAAAGAAGTGATTGCTTGTCAATTTTCAACATTCCCTTAAATGCTGGAGTAACTCGGTGTTTAAGAAAGAACTGCAGATGCTGGAAAAATCAAAGGTAGACAAAAATGCTGGAGAAACTCAGCGGGTGAGGCAGCATCTAAGGAGCGAAGGAATCGGTGACATTTTGGGTCGAGACCCTTCTTACGGTTAATTAGCTTGGTTTGAATGTTAGCTGTCCCTATGCTGTGTGGTATAGTGCAAGTGTGCGGGGATCGCTGGTCAGTGCTGACTCGATGGGCCGAAGGGCCTGTTTTTTGCACTGTATCTCTAAACTAAACAGGGCTCCAATGAGTTTAATAGGAGCATGGGGAATGTGGCTTCACGGAGCTAGAAGGGCCTCTGGAATGGGGACCCTTGTGGTTAGAGGGAGTGTGAGCGAGCTATATGTGACTCGGGAAATGGGGTGTTGATGAGGTTAAAGGGAAACAGATTTGGGTGTCACAGATGCCATAACGATTGGGATTTCCAAACAATAGGCTAGCAGATTATCGACGTTGCTGTGCCTCGTGTTGATGAATTTTCATTATGATCTTTTCCCGAAGTGGAAATAATTTCCCTGACTCCATTCCTTCAAAACCCGCTTCATCATTTTAAACGTGCTTTGTGTGGATTCAACACCCTCTTTTATCATGTGAAGAAGAGAGACGGCCTGTGTATTTCACGTTACGTCCATGTAAATCATCTCTGGATCCTTTCTGTTTCCGTATTCTTTCTCCAGGGTGGTGATTAGAACAATACGCAGAACTGTTCGGTGTGGCCTAGTCATGGTTCGAAACATGTTTAGCACGCTCAATCCCTTTGGAAAGAAACTGCAGTGCATGCTGTGGTTCCATCCACCTTGGCCAAGCTGCCGGGTGTAACCCTCATTGAATGGTTTTGTGTACTCCAAGATCCCATTTGTCACACCCCACTCTCCCACCCTCGGGCAATTGAACCATCCTACCACAACGAGAGAGCAGTCCTGAACTACTGTGCAACAAGGAACTTCAGATGCTGGTTTAAACCAAAGATAGACACAAAAAGCTGGAGTAACTCAGCAGGACAGGCAGCATCTCTGGGGAGAAGAAATGGGTGATGTTTCAGGTCGAGACCCTTCTTCACTAGACCCTACTATGTACCTCATTGATGACCCTCAGACTATCTTTGATTGGACTTTACAGGCTTTACCTTTCACTAAACGTTAATCCCTTATGTACCTGTACACTGTAAATGGTTTGATCGTAATCATGTATTGTCTTTCCGCTGACTGATTAGCACGCAACCAAAGCTTTTCACTGCACCTCGGTACGCGTGCCAATAAACTAAACTGGACTGAAACTAAACACCACCCTATCTCCACTGCAGGTTTAAAGTTCTAAATAACCTCTCAGTTCTTCCATTCAAAATATATTCCCTTGCATTGGTCGGCATTGAACTTTACAGGGCTCTCACTTAACTTTTTTTCCGTGTTGCCAGCTGGGCAACCTTGACAGCTTTTTAGGTTGCCAAATGACAGTTTAGGTTGTCATTTAAGACGGCATGACGCGTGCGATAATGTGCTCGGACGAAGTGCGAGGTTACCATTCGGAATTATGCTCAATGAAGCATTCACATATTATATTCAAGAAGGAACTGCAGATGCTGGAAAATTGAAGGTAGACAAGAGTGCTGGAGAAACTCAGCGGATGCGGCAGCATCTATGGAGCAAAGGAAATAGGCAACGTTTCAGGCCGAAACCCATCAGTCTGAAGAAGGGTTTCGGCCCGAAACGTTGCCTATTTCCTTCGCTCCATAGATGCTGCCGCATCTGCTGAGTTTCTCCAGCACTTTTGTCTACATTCACATATTATTTCTGCTTCAAATAACTCACAAACTAACCATATTCACCAATCAAGACATGATATATACCACAATGACATGCAGCAAAATTATAATACAATATCTCAACTCTTTTTACACAATGCAATTAATGCAAATTCTATTAGTTCCTTCCACTTCCAAACAAAAATGTGGTTGGATTATTCAGCATATGATCAACCTGTGTCAATAAATCCTGGACCATGGTAACATATATACTTAACCATGCACACTACAGATTGATGCAAGCATGTTTTTTGTGAAGGATCGAAAATTACCATGAAATGGCCATAGCATGGGGTCGTTATTGCTATTGGCACAGAAACACTCTCGCTTCCCACATAATTTATCCATAACAAAATATACAGGTTGCAAGGACATTTCTACAGGCATTTTATGATAATAGCTGTTCAAACCGATTATACCCATCTGACATTACACTGACTGACAAGAGATGGCCAAAGGACATAACTGCAGCAAATGTTCTTTTGGTAGTATGTTTAAAGGAGGAGTCGGTGGAGCCGCTGTTCGGGGCTCGTCATTCACTCCGACCCTTCGTCGCCATGCTGGGCAAGATGACTCGGCGTTTAGGTTGCCCGGCGTCACTTTGGGTGATCAATGGCACCCGGGCAACCGCTAATTTCGTGACCTGCTTTATCTGCCAGTTATTTGTCCATTGTCCAAGCTTAGCCATGTCCTATACTTCATTGCAGTGATCCTCAGTGCTGACTGTTTCCTACACACGCACGCGCGCGCGCACACACACATACACACACTCGCGCATATTCTCACTCAACCACAACTTTAGAAATTGTGTTCTTGACTCCAGAGTTTAAACCATCAGTGTAGATTGTGAATAGCACTGATCACAGTGGCATGCCACCTTTAACTACATTTCACAACCATTCTCTGCTTTCTGTCTTAAAACAGCCAGTACAGCAATCCGGTTTGCTCTTTTATTTTCCCTTGAATTGTCTGGTGTTCAGCAATCCATTTTGTGGGTCCTTTCTAGAGGACTTCCAAAGTCTAGTAGGTATTAAATACATCAATGTCAGTATGCTCTCTCTGTTATCTATTCGATAATTAACAAAGATTAGTCAAGCAAGATATTTCCCTTTAATGTCCCTGCTGACTTCATTACAATTCTTTTGTTTCTTGATGTTCCTCTCTCTTTAGTGGGGAATCTATTATTTTTCCAAACACTGGCTCTGTAATGTCCTGGGAGCTCGGCGGCTCCCCCCTTACAGGCCACAGCCCACCCAGTCTCTCTGCGTCTGGCCTTTCTGCATCCGGTCTCTCTGCGTCTGGGTTCCCTGTTCCGTGGTGGACGAGCCAGACTGCTGTCTGGTATGGCAGCGGCTCACCGGGATCCTTCTCGTCCAGATTTACCGAAGCTGTCTACATTCTGTGGCACAACACCTTTTCCTGGTGATTTATTATTATATTTATATTTGGAAAGACAGCACGAGGAAGGTCACGTAGAAGATGAGTAGGCGGAATGTGCAGGAAGGAACTGCAGATGCCAGTTTACACCGAAGATAGACACAAAATGCTGGAGTGCTGCCTGTCCTGCTGAGTTACTCTAGCATTTTGTGTCTACAGATAAGTAGGCGGATTGATTTGGTTGGATATAGTGACATTATATTTGCTGTGTATCCTATGCAATATATGTGCACAGTGGGCTCAACAACAGAAGGTAGAATGAATACAACATAACTCTTTAGTGATGTTGTTGAGGGCTAAATATTGACTGCAGACCACTGAGGAAACTTATTTCTCGTCTTAAATAGTGGTATTGAATCCTGACACCCTGCGGGGGGGATGAATGTGAGGATGAGAATTTTCAAACGGAGGCATTGATCGATTTTGCAGGCTTGAACACTTGTGGTAGAACAGTTGGTTTCTGCAGTAGGGCAGTGTTCTTCCAGAAAGCTGAGTCCTTCTGGGTTGAATTCCCTTGATTACCTAGACTTCATGAAAGTAGTTTCCCTTTTAAGAAGTGGGAGGATGACTAACGGAGTTTGGAGTTGCCTCTATTCCTGCTGCTTCTAGTGGAATTTAGTGACATTACTTCTAAGATACTTAAATTTAATCCCAAAGTGTTGAAGCGCCTGCTCTTTGAGTCTGGAAAAGTTGAGGAATAGTAATTTTCCCCTCATTTGCACGTGACCCTTTGAAGCAACTACCTGTCAAACACTTTCCTGAGATTTCTATTTCAATTTTAAAACTGTTTCTGTTTGATCATTTATTTTAAATTTCCTTTTAAATCTGTTGCCATTGGATTTTCATCTCTTTGCATTTTCTTAAATCAAACAAAATGTCTCCATCTTCCTTTTTTTTAGCCAATAAACTGATTGCGATTTGATGCTGTTTCTTCTTCTTTCCTCGCAAATTTTCAACATCTCCAACAAATGTCCCGTCAGCATTTTCAATTCCCAAGATAACAGTTCCACTTCTCCATTTCTTCACATTATTGCAGTCGTCTAAAACTTTGTTGCGGTCATATTTGTGGTATTGTGTGCCAGTTCTGGTTGCTTCATTACAGGAAGACTGTGGAGGCTTTGGAGAGGGTGATGAGGTTTACCAGAATGCTGCCGAGATTAGTCAAGTCAAGAGTGTTTTATTGTCATATGTCCCGCACGGGACAATGAAATTCTTACTCGCTGCAGCACAACAGAATATGTGAATATGTAAACATTGTATATAAAGGGAGTTCAATAAATAAATAACAAATATAGTGCAAATAACATATAATAATATAGTAGGTACACAAAAATGCTGGAGAAACTCAGCGGGTGCAGCAGCATCTATGGAGCGAAGGAAATGGGCGACGTTTCGGGCCGAAACCCTTCTTCAGACTGATGGGGGGTGGGGGGGAGAAGGAAGGAAAAAGGGGAGGAGGAGGAGCCTGAGGGCGGGGGGATGGGAGGAGACAGCTCGAGGGTTAAGGAAGGGGAGTAGACGGCAAGGGCTAGCAAAATTGGGAGAATTCAATGTTCATGCCATCCGGACGCAAGCAACCCAGGCGGAATATGAGGTGCTGTTCCTCCAATTTCCGGTGTTGCTCACTCTGGCAATGGAGGAGACCCGGGACAGAGAGGTCGGATTGGGAATGGGAGGGGGAGTTGAAGTGCTGAGCCACCGGGAGTTCAGGTAGGTTATTGCGGACTGAGCGGAGGTGTTCGGCGAAATGATCGCCCAACCTCCGCTTGGTCTCCCCGATGTAAATCAGCTGACATCTAGAGCAGCGGATGCAGTAGATAGTCTTTTGCAGTTCAGAGCTCATAGCTTATTCGTTGTGTTTAACAGCCTGATGGCTGTGGGGAAGAAGCTGTTCCTGAACCTGGACGTTACAGTCTTCACGCTCCTGTACCTTCTTCCTGATGGCAGTGGTGAGATACGTGTGTGGCCAGGATGGTGTGGGTCCTTGATGATTTTGGCTGCCTTTTTGAGGCGGTGACTACGATAGATCCCTTCGACGGTGGGGAGGTCAAAGCCGGTGATGGACTGGGCAGTGGTCACAGCTTTTTGTAGTCTTTTTCGCTCCTGGACGTTCAAGTTGCCGAACCAGGCCACGATGCAACCAGTCAGAATGCTCTCTACCGTGCACCTGTAGAAGTTTAGGAGAATCCTCTTCAATATGCCGAGTCGCTGTAATCTTAGCTATAAGGTATTAGCTATAAAAATACGTTGGACAAACTTGGATTGTTTTGTCTGGAGCGTTGGAGTTTGAGTCGAGTCCTGATAGAAGTTGATAAAATTATCAGAGACTTAGATAATGGTCATATAACAGAGATAGTCATTGTCTTTTTCCCAGGATGGAGATTTCAAATACTACACCACAAAACTATAAGATGAGACGGAGAAAGTTTAAAGAAAAGAGAAGTTTCTTGCAAAGTGCTTGGAACACATTGCTGGGGGGGGGGGGGGGGGGGGGGGGGGGGGGGGGGGGGGGGGGGGGAGTGAGTGGTGGAAGCAGTTACAATCAATGCATTTAAGAGGAATATGGGCATATAAACATGTTGGGAGTGGAAAATAGACACAAAATGCTGGAGTAACTCAGCGGGACAGGCAGTAATGGAAGATATGGATCACGAGCAGGCAGAAAGGATTAGTTTAATTTAGCATTATTTTCAGCAGACATTGTCGACCGTAAGGGCTTGTTCCTGTGTTCTGCTGCGTTCTGATTCGAAGTGAAGTCGTTCATCCCTGGCTTTGATGCATCAGTCATATTAGACATTTAGTGGAGAGTTGATTGAATATGTGGTGGTGGTTTATGAACATGGCAACTGGTGACTTTGCATCTGCTGACCACGCAGTGATAAGGAATTGATTAGGATTGTTATCTTTTGTTGCAAGGGGAACTGAAGGCAAAAGTAGTGCTGTTTAATAGTGAAACCACGTCTGGCTGCTGTGTTAAGTGTAAGTCTCCCTATATAAGCTAAGGATATTAACAGTTGGGAAACGGTTTAAAGATGTTTTACAAGGTTTAATGCTGCCTTCTTCTTCTTGCGTATGTCATGCACAGCCTAAAGTTGTAGATCAAGGGCAGACATCCAGGCCAGGACAGCATCAGTTACTGGGCTTTGATGCCCCCAGGGAAAAGCCTCAGTGAGCAGTCATTCACAATGTGTGGGATGGCCTGGTCTGGATGTCCGCAGTCACAAGCAGGGCTGTCTGCCATCCCCCACTTATGCAGGTGATGGGCTGTTCTTGCACGGAGGGTGCGGTTTCTGTTCGGGGTCAGCCATTGCTTGCGATGGAGGTCAAAGTCTAGTGGTTTCACTGTGGGATCTGTGATGACCTCTCCGTTGTTAAGGTTGGCATCTTTCTAGGCTCTGTGCCACTCGGTCTTGGAGTCAAAGTCTTCCAGGGATTTAACGGAAGACCAGAAGGGTTTGTGGGACTTCAGGCGCATGTGGGGCGGATTGTTCAAGTCGGCATGGATGGTAAGGCCAGGGTTATCCTTGATGATGCACCAACCTTTCAACATCCTCTCCCTTCTGCATATGCTGGGAGGGACGATATGAGAGAGGACAGGGAGCCACTGCAAAGGTGTTGACTTAAGCGTCCCTGTGATGACCCACATTGCATAGTTAAGGACAGTGTCAACTCGTTTGGTGTGGCAGCTATTAGCCCGGCTGTTGAGTAGACTAGGGCTAAGCTTGCGGTACGGAGGGTAAGAAACATAGAAAAATAGAAACATAGAAAATAGATGCAGGAGTCGGCCATTTGGCCCTTCGAGCCTGCACCGCCATTCAATATGATCATGGCTGATCATCCAACTCGGTATCCTCTACCTGCCTTCTCTCCATACCCCCTGATCCCATTAGGCACAAGGGCCACATCTAACTCCCTCTTAAATATAGCCAATTAACTGGCCTCACCTACCTTCTGTGGCAGAGAATTCCACAGATTCACCACTCTCTGTGTGAAAAATGTTTGTCTCATCTCGGTCCTAAAAGATTTCCCCCTTATCCTTAAGCTGTGACCCCTTGTTCTGGACTTCCCCAACATCGGGAACAATCTTCTTGCATCTAGCCTGTCCAACCCCTTAAGAATTTTGTAAGTTTCTATAAGATCCCCCTCAATCTTCTAAATTCTAGCGAGTACAAGCTGAGTCCATCCAGTCTTTCTTCATATGAAAGTCCTGCCATCCCAGGAATCAGTCTGGTGAACCTTCTCTGTACTCCCTCTATGGCAAGAATGTCTTTCCTCAGATTAGGAGACCAAAACTGTACACAATACTCCAGTTGTGGTCTCACCAAGGCCGTGTACAACCTCCCTGCTCCTATACTATAAGTGCATTGAATCCCCAGCTGTTGCCTGGAATGGCTGGACGTCTTGTGTAAAAGTTGGCACATGCTAGGTTTTATTTCGAGACCCTTCTTCAGACTGGTCCCTTTCCCCTGACTCTCAGTCTGAAGATGGGTCTCGACCCTAAACGTCACCTATTCTTCTTCCCCAGAGATGCTGTCTGACCCGCTGAGTTACTCCAGCTTTTTGTTGCTATCTTCAGTTTAAACCAGCATCTGCACCTGCAGTACACTATACTTTTATTTGTTGCTTAGGAATGAACCATATAAGACATCTGGGTCTTAACAGGATGGATGCAGAAAGGATGTATCACCTGGGACAATGTAGAATTGGGGTCAATTAACATGCATATAAAACAGAAGTGAGCATTTTTCTCTGAGGGCCTTGATTCTTAGCAACTTTTCCTCAAAGGGTGATGGTAGCAGAATTTTTTTAAATCTTTTTAGGTCAGAATTACATGGTTGCTTGATTAATAATGGAATCAATAGTTATTGGGGATTGACAGATGTGTAGGGACTGATGATCTATCAACTATGACGTTAGCATCATTGGGTGGTGTAGCACAGAAATGGATACTTTGGCACAATGCCTCCATGCCAAGCAAGATCTTTTGTTGTGTGGTAACTAGTCAGCTGAAAGACTATACATGATTACAATCACATCATCCACAGCGTACGGATACATGATAAAGGGAATAATGTTTAGTACCATATAAAGTTGAGTAGAGTCTTCTATTAATGTATTTGTCCAAAATGTCTTGTAAATGTTGTGATTGTAATCTTTCAACCACTCTCTGGCTACTTATTCCATAGTGTGGGCGCCATCTTGGGGCACGGCTGCCTAGCCAGCAGCTGTCTGTCTTTTTCACTCTTTTCCTTAATTTTTAGTGAGTTTTGTGTTTTGTTTTTAGGAGGTCTAGACTTTTTTTATGTGAGGGGGGGAAACTACTTTCTAGGTCCCTACCTGGTCGGAGAGGCAGCTTTTCTCCGGGCTGCACCGTCGACCTGTCCTCGTGGCCTACCAGCGGGCTTGGAGCGGCGTTTTCCTGTGGGACCGCCCAGCACCTTTGGCTTCGGTGGCGGCACAGCGCTGGAGCGCTGGAGCGCTACCGCGGAGCGGAGCGGGCGATGCCTCGCCTGGGTCGCCGCGCTGGAGCTCCGGTGAGCTGGGACCGCCGAGAATAACATCGCGGGTCTGTGGAGCGGGCAGCTGCGGGTGGAGGCGCTGTCTTTAACATCGGGAGCCTGGGATCTCTCGATGGCCTTGTCGGCTTCGGAAGCCACGGCCTCCAGTACGGAAGCGGCCATTCCAGGGTTCCCAAGCCGCTGTGAGGACTCCCGACGCCGGAGCAACAGCACCCGGCGAGAACGGCCTGGAACATCGGGCCTCCGTAGAGGCAACTGTGGAGGCCTCAATAGGCCCGACTATGGGTGAACTGGGGTTGGGGACTGGACTTTGTGCCTTCCCTCATGGTGGAAACCATCGTGGGGGGATGTTTCTTATGTTAAAGATTCTTATTGTTCCGTTTCCAAGATGGCTTCCGGAAGGGAGAGTGAGCGCTGGCGCGATTAGCTGCCGCTGCTCTCTCTTTGAATTGTGTATTGTTGATGTCTTTACTTTTTTTATTTTTTATTTTTTTATTTTGTTTCATTCCGCTTACATGTTTTGTAATCTGTTTACTAAATTTTGTAAGGTGTCCTTGAGAGTCCTTGAAAGGCGCCCATAAGTATAATGTATTATTATTATTATTATTATTATTATTCCATACAGCCTCCACCCACTCTGTGGAAAAAGTTGATCCTCTGGTTCCCTTTTAAATCTTTCCCTTCTCACCATAAATATATACCCCCTAGTTCTTGATTCCCAACCTTTGGAAACAAACTGTTTACAATCACCTTATCTATGCCTGGTATAATTTTAGACATATCTGTGAGATCACCCCCTGAGTTTCCTAGGCTCCAAGCAATAAAGTCCCAACCTGCACAAACTATCTCTGCAACTCAATCCCTTGAGCCCTGGCAACATCCTCAGTCTGAAGAAGGGTTTCGGCCCGAAACGTTGCCTATTTCCTTCGCTCCATAGATGCTGCTGCAGCCGCTGAGTTTCCCCAGCACTTTTGTCTACCTTCGATTTTTCAGCATCTGCAGTTCCTTCTTGAGCTACATCTCACAAATCTTGTCTGCACTCTTTCCAGCTTAATGGCATCTCTCCTAAAGCAGGGTGATCAAAACTGAACGCACGACTCCAAGTGTGGCCTCACCAATGCCTTGTACTGCTGCAACATACAACATCTTTTCAAATGGTAGAGCAGACCTGAGGGTGTGAATGATCTACTCCTCATTTGCGTGCGTGTGTGTGTGTGAGTAAATATATTCATAAAATAATACAGAACCTAATTCAATAAAACAAACAATTCCAGCGTGTTCATGCTCTGCATAATTTGCTGACATCATCAATGTGACCTTTCCTGTCCTTATCTAACTTTTCCTTAAATGCATACAAAATATAAATGTTGCTGTGATACGTATCAGTGCTGAAGCATTGGTTGGGAGGAGGCACGAGGAACTCAGCGGGTCAGGTAACATCTCTGGAGAACATGGATAGGTGATGTTTTGGGTCGGGGACCCTGCTTCAGACAGACATTGTGATCAGATCAACCATATTCTGAGATTTGGAGGGGTAAGTGAAGGGTTGGAAGTGGTTCAGTCTTGTATTTTCTTGGAGTGCTCCATGATGATAATTTCCTGGTTGTTTGATGTTACTCTTGAAGTCCAGCCAGGCATTTTCAGGAGTAACATGTGTGTGGATTGCAATTCATCAAACAGTACTGGCTTTGGGCATTGCAAAGGAAGCTGGACAACATTTATTTGTAGAGGGTTCATAACTGGGAACTCTGAGCACAACCTGACCTTCCTGGGGAAGGTAGACACAGAATGCTGGAGTAACTCAGCGGGACTGGCAGCATCTCCGGAGAGAAGGAATGGGTGATGTTTTGGATTGAGACCCTTCAGGCTGAAGGTCCCAGTCCTTAATCTTCAGACCTTCAGACTGAAGAAGGGTCTCGACCCGAAACATCACCCATTCCTTCTCTCCAGAGATGCTGCCTGTTCCGTTGAGTTACTCTGGCATTTTGTGCCTTCGGTTTAAACCAGCATTTGCAGTTCCTTCCTGGTGCAGGGCTGGACTTGACCCTTGTTGGGTGAGTCCTACCTCCCCTGAAATCTGATTGAAGCCGCAAGACCCTGGCTCTTTCCCTGAGCAACAAGGTTCCAATGCCTTCCTCCCCCCCCCCCCCCCCCCCCCCCCACCCCAACCCACAGCACAGACCCAACTGGCTGCTGGCCAGCATAGACAGACCATTCACCCTCCCCAACATGTGCAACACCTATTCATCCACCTCTAAGACCTCTGATATTTGCAGTGGGAGCCCAGCGACCAGAATAACTGTTGGACCTCCACTGCAGATCTTTTTATCTGTACTGAAAGCACTAGGTCAGGAAGTAATAAACAGTAGAGATTGGGTAAACCCAGTCAGCAACTTGCTGATGAAAACACGGCTAATCTCAAAACAACGACACATTCACTCAAAGCTGGGATAGATTTCAAAAGCAAAGTCAGCTGTGCAGGAGAATTCGGCATACGGTTCCAAGAGCCATACAAGGAGGCAGGGCATGTTTGAGAAGGATTGTTTCATTTATTAGGGACCCAGGTTAAAGGCACTGACTCCGAAGCGCAAATAAACGGCAACTCTTTTTAGTGGTGACGGGGTTAGTAACAAGAGGACAAAGAATTAAGGCGACTGGCAAAAGAACAAGAGGCAACATTTAAACGCGGACGGTGATTTTGATTTTTACTGCAGCGCAGACTCGGTTGTGGCTGACAATTGGGTGCTGGGTGAACACATAGTAAAAATTGTCAAGTCAAGAGAGTTTATTGTCATGTGTCTCAGATAGGACAATGAAATTCTTGCTAGCTGCAGCACAACAGAATATTGTAGGCATAAATACAGAACAGATCAGTGTGTCCATATACTATAGAATATATATATGTACAGGTATATGTATATAATAATATGTGTATATATATCTATGTGTGTATATGTATCTGTGTATATATGTATGTGTGTGTGTATATAAACAGATAAAGCGCAATAGGCTGTTATAGTTCAGAGTCTGTTTGAAGTTGTGTTTAATAGTCTGATGGCTGTGGGGAAGCAGCTGTTCCTGAACTTGGATGTTGCAGATTTCAGGCTCCTGTACCCTCTACCTGATAGCAGCGGAGAGATGAGGGTGTGGCCAGGATGGTGTGGGTCCTTGATGGTGTTGGCAGCCTTTTTGAGGCAGCCCCTGCAATATATCCCCTCGATGGTAGGTAGGTCAGAGCCGATGATGGACTGGGCAGTGTTTACAACTTTTTGCAGCCTTTTCCGCTCCTGGACGCTCAAGTTGCCGAACCAAACCACGATGCAATCGGTCAGCATGCTCTCTACTGTGCACCTGTAGAAGTTAGAGAGAGTCCTCCTTGACATACCGACTCTCCGTAATCTTCTCAGGCGCTGATGTGCTTTCTTTATAATTGCATCAGTGTTCTGGGACCAGGAGAGATCTTCGGAAATGTGCATTGAAGGGAAAGAAGGGGGGGTAAGATTGACTGATTGTTCCTGTTGGCCAACTGAGACAATGGATCAGTTGGCCAACAGATTCTGCAACAGTGGGTGGTGGATTTAGGTGGGCATCCAATGGGGGAAATGTTGGTCGTACAGTTATACGCACCATGTGTGATGTGGGATTTTTTTTGTCACAAACACAGACAGGATTCCATCAGAGGTCTCACCTTCCTTTTTAATAAACATGGGAAGAATGAGGGTATGGGGCCCTTGGTAGGAGAGGTATTGTTTTAACCGCCTGTATACTAAGTATTATGTGCTGTAAACAGTCTTGTAACCATGGTAACAGAGGTCTTTTTTCCCCCCCATGATGGATTCTGTATTGTATGGCCTTTAATAGACCGAGACATGGTGCAAATACACAAGCGGAGAATGTGGGAAAAAAATACACAGAAGCATAATAGACTTTGCATCTATATTGTGCTCACACATACAATGAATAACTTGCCAACACTGATTACGTGGAGGGATTAATTAAAAACTGAGAATGATGGAACTGGCCAAGGGGAGCATTGATGAAAGGGAACAAGAGTTAATGTTTCAGGTTTTCCACAGATACTGATAGTTTGCAGCTATGATTGCAGATTTCCAGCAGCGTTAGTTTTTTGATTTCCAGATACTTTTACTGGGGTTGACGTCCCTGATGTTTAATTTTAGAAAAATGGTGGATTTTTGTTTGTACTCGGCTCCCTCTCGTCCCGGCACACCATGAAATAATCTGCTTGCTTGACCGAATGCCCAATAGACCGGCAGGTCATTGCACCAGGCTGTGCTTCTAGTGTTGATTTGCTCGATGAGTGGATTTCAGGACTGGTTCAAACTGGGCCAAGGTTGGTGCTCTACCTATTTTTGCTGTGCACCGTTGGTCTTATCTATTTTATTGATTCAACGGGTGTGGGCTTCCGGCATTTAGTTGCCCATCCCTTGTTGCTGTTAGTCAGAGCATGAAAGCAGGCCCAACTTGTCCACGCTGACCAAGATGCCCCACCTACGATTGGCCAAAGATTGGCCAATATCTTTCGAAAATATATCCCTGTCGAAATATCATTTAAATGTTGCTATAGTACCTGCTTCAAATACCTCCTCTGGCAGCTCCTTCCAGATAAACACCACCCTGTGGAAAAATCTGTCCGTCCAGTTCCTATTCATTCTTAAGAAGGAACTGCAGATGCTGGAAAATCGAAGGTACACAAAAAAGCTGGAGAAACTCAGCAGGTGCAGCAGCATCTATGGAGCGAAGGAAATAGGCAACGTTTCGGGCCGAAACCCTTCGGTTTCGGCCCAAAACGTTGCCTATTTCCTTCGCTCCATAGATGCTGATGCACCTGCTGAGTTTCTCCAGCTTTTTTATGTACCTCCTATTAGTTCTTCCCCCTCTCACAAACCGATATCCTTTGGTTCCCGATTCCCCTACTCTGGGTAAAAGACTGTGCATTCATTTTATCATCCTATTCCTATAGCAGGGTGACCAACACTGAACACAATACTCCAAATGCAGCCTCACCAATGTGTTCTTCTTATCGAGTCCACACACAAGACTAGAAGTTGTTCAGCCAGAGCTGAACACACTTCTCAGGCATCTGCGTACAATGGTATCTGTCTGGCGCTTCTTGTGCGTGGTGGTGGAAAGATTTGTGGAAACAGGGCCGTGACGTGAACGCTCTTTCCACCACAGCAATAACACAACATCACAATCTCCAGCAAAACCTCCATTCCCTGACCTTTGAAGGCCAATATACCAAAAGCATTTTTGACCATCCTATCCACTTTCATGGAACTATGTACCTGTTCCTAGTTTCTCCCCTTGCTGTATACCATTCCCCAAGGCGCGACCATTCACTGTGAAGGCCCTGCCCTGGCTTGACTCTTCAAAATGCAACACTTTGCACTTATCTGCATTAGCCACACCTCAGCCCACCTGATCAAGATCCTGCTACAATTTATGATAACAATCAACACTATTCACCCAGTTTCACTCCGTGTCATCTGCAAACTTGCTAACCATGCAGTTTACATTCTCACCAAGATCGTTGATATAAACCACAGACTGCAATGGGCCGAGCAGTCACATCACTAGTCACAGGCCTCCTGTCTTAACTAAAACAATCATCCACCATCACCCTCTGCTTCATTCCATGAAGCCAACTCTCTGTATTCTCTTGCACTGCAGTGTGATGTTGAATAAGGAGAGCATTGGTTTGAGTGCTCAATTAGCTCGTCAATTGGAGATTAGTAAAGTAGATGAAGTACACTGCCTGAATCTGGAAGCACACTTTTGTACCAGTCCAGACATCATTTTGGAAAGTGTATGGCAAAGAAAATTACCACAGCGCTTAATAACTTTCTGGTACTTTCATCTTGAATGGAATGTACCACCATTTTTCAAGGACCAATGTATACATTGGTTTAGTTTAGAGATACAGGGCAGAAACAGGCGCCTCGACCCTCTGAGTCCGCACCAACTAGCGATCCCTGCACAACCACGCATGAGGGACAATTTACAATTACACCAAGCCAATTAGCCTACAAACCTGTATTTCTTTGGAGTGTGGGAGGAAACCGAAGATCTCAGAGAAAACCCACGCGGGTCACGGGGAGAACGTACAAACAGAACCTGTAGCCGGGATCGAACCCGGGTCCCTGGCGCTGTAAGGCAGCAACTCTGCCGCCCAGTGTGTGGACGATTGAGAGGAGGACAATCATTTGGTAAATTGAAGGTGAACTTCAGCAAACATCAACCTTGGTAAAAGTCCAGTTTCCCCTGAATCATCCTGTGAGCACCGGCATCCCTGATCAGATGTGTCCCTGTGATTCTCTCGCATGCTACCAGTATCAGTTATCGGGCTTGAAAGACCTTGAATGCATTGTGTGTTGTATGGGTGAGGATCTGTTCCAACTAATTTTGTTTTCTTAGCTGTCAAGCATGATGATCAAAGGACGGAACTGGATTTAAATGAACTGCAAGAATTAATAATGACCTAAAGATCCAAATGCCCTTCAGAAGTCAGGGAACCAGCCAAAGGCAACGAGCAGTGGGGAGATGTTTTGGGGACAACAGCTGTAGGCAGTAGAATAACTCCTTCTGTTCTGCTGCTGCTGCTGCGTTGAATTTTGTTAGAGTTATCTATTTGGGACCACTCTTACCTCTCATTCAGAGAGCAGAGCATCTAAAGTTATAGTTGATCCTTAACATGGCACCAAACCAGTGCTGGACTGTCCGAGGTGCTATCGTTTGGAAAAGCCATTAGTCCAAGGCCGCATCCGTAGCCTCAAATGGACACAAAAGATCCAGTGGCAACTTTTTTTAGAGAAGAACAGGCGTGTTTGTGGCCAATATTCAACCTTTCGATGTTTCTAAAGTAGCTGACCAGTTCTTTATCGTGATAGACACAAAAAGCTGGAGTAACTCAGCGGGACAGGCAGCATCTCTCTGAAGTTGCTCCAGCTTTCTGCCGTTCCTTCCTACGCAGTTCTTTATCGTTCCCTGCACGTGCAAAAAAAATGCATGTCCTTTATTGTGGGGGTGGCGGTGAATGACAAAGTTGCCCCGCTCGTTTGTAATGTTGTGAATAGTATTTGCCTTTCCTTGATCTCAGAAGACGCATATTCTGAAAACACATTTATTTGACATTATTGAGTAAAAATTGTGCTTTCCTGCGTTGCAGAGCGTTTGTAGTGGCCATGATTCTAGTTTTTCAGGTTAAATATAGACTGTTGTAGATTCTAAGGGCTTCCTGTACTTTCTGTTGTAGTGAAGCTAAATGAAAGACTCCACTCGCCGACCTAATATTTCTCAGTCATTTTCTTTTCTCCCATCCACATTCCCAAGCACAGCTTTTAAACAAGTTGAACCAGTCTGATATTCACTACTTGGACAAAGAGAGAGACCATCTTCCCTGTGTCCCGCCTGCCCCTCTTTCCCTTCCCACTCTCCTCCACCCGTCCCATCTATATCCTTTCCTCTGACTTCACACTTCTCTTTATCTGACAACCTTTTTGCTCCTTTTAATCTCAAGAGTCAAGAGTGCTTTATTGTCCTTTGTCCCAGATAGAATAATGCAATTCTTACTTGCTGCCTGTATCCAGCCTTTATCTCTCGCCTTTGTCCACCCGTCTGCTCATCAAAAACGCCCCTCGCCTGTATCCACTTGCCAGGCTTTGTCCCATCCCCATCTCTTTTCCAGCCTTCTCCCCTCGACGGCAATCAGTCTGAATAAGAGTTCTGACCCAAAATATCAACTATCCATGTCCTCCAGAGATGCCACCTGGCAAGACACCACACGGGAGATTATTAAACAAAATCAGAGGCATGGTATTTAGAGTAACATGCTTTTCCGCTTCTGGAGGAGTTGGAACACAGTCTAGACTCTCATTCAGATACCTGCAAAGCACACGTCCCTACCCCAATCCCCACTGCTTTTCCTGACAATTAGATTTAGCCCACGTCAGTTTCCAAATGAGATACTCGCAGGTTGGTGTGGTGTTGCTGCATTCAGTGTTGGTCTCTACTGAAATCCTTATTCATGCCAGTTGCCAGCCATCAATAAGGTCCACAGAAGAGAGATTCCAATGCTCAGTAATAGGAGTGTGAGGATTGGCTAATGAATGGGGAAGAGAGCAGGAACCCCATTCTGTAGGGGTTTTGCGTTTCCCTTTTACTCCACAAAAAGGATTCCCCTAGGTTCTAGACCTCGGAATTATGGTGGGATATGATAAAAAGGTTGAATTGACCAGAGTGTGCCGATGAGAGAAAACAGAAACCAAGATGGACTCAAAGCAAGTCTAAATTTACAGGCTTTATTATACAATGAGAAATCGAATCTCACCAACACTACACAATACGTGGCTAAACTTATGCTTTAAACTAAGACTATGGACGGAAAACTATCGGGCACGTCGTGAAACTTACTTTAACACAATTTTACTTGCAAGCATACTCCCCCTTGACCTTTCTCCCCTCAACCTCCTATTTCGGGAACTTCACCAGGTCACCAGGATACTCACAGCTAAGTCGATGCAGGCCCACGAGCTGTCCAGCAGAGCAGGAAGAGCAGGAAGAGAGAAAGAGTTCTGGCTTGACTTCGGCTTTTATACCTGAGATTTCTTTGAAACCCCCAGGTGGTCCTCTGGATAGAAGGGGTTCTTTTGATGTTTCCCAGTTTCGATCTGGCATGAACAATAGGCTTCCGATGATAAGGGGTTTGCTGATGTCATGATCCCTCAGCCTGATCGTTATCATCCCCGATGGTGATTGTGCTTCTGTTGGCCTGTTTACCAGCGTCTGCTGAGGCTTGGTTCCTTCCTTTGTGTATCCAAGAGAATCTCGTTATCTCCGTCTCAGCCTTTCCTGTTCACACCGTTGTGTGATGTCCAAGTCCACAGGCCAGACGGGTTTGAAACTTGAAACTGATTCTTTCTGTGGATTGGGGGGGAGGGGGTTTTCCCTTGCAGCCAGCAAATTAGCAAGCCTATTTCAGCGTGGGGGACCATGACTGGTGGACTGCTGCTAGGACCCAACTCTTCAAGTTCATGTCAGTAATTTTGAAGAGGGGGATCAAATGTAATATGTATCCCAGCCTGTGAGCAGTGTGGATGCATCGAGGCTTCGGGGGATATAGATGGGTTAAGTGTATGAACAAACACAAGCAGGTGGAAAAATAGAAACATGGGCTATTCATTTAAACGGTGTGAGATTGAAAGGTTTGGTGTTCAAAGATACTTGAGTGTTCTTCTCAATGTCCTGGGGGCATTTAACCTTTCAACCAGTCTCAGTAAAAACAAATCTAGTCATTACTGTTGGCAAGACCTTGGTGCACTCAGCAATCAGGGATGAGCAATAAATGTAGGACTTACCAGCGATCCTGCATCAGTAATACCAGTAATACCAAATGCAGATTGTACATTATGTAAGGACCAAGCCTTTAAAGAAGGGCATCGGCGATGTACTGCTTTGGGATATCCTCTGCTGATGTAAGGAGCACTATCAACACGAGTGCTTTGCTCAACTCACCACAAATGAAGTTACAATACTACGACCTCCCATGGTTGAAAATGTAAGCCACATTTATAGTATTGTGGATTCAGATTTAAATTTCGACAGTCACATCAAATCAGTAACAAAATCGGCCTACTATCACCTCAAAAACATAGCAAGATTAAGAGGACTCATGTCAGCTCAAGACTTAGAAAAACTTGTACATGCCTTTATTAATAGTAGGCTAGATTATTGTAACGGTCTCCTTGCAGGTCTTCCAAAAAAAACTGTCAGCCAGCTACAGCTTGTTCAGAACGCTGTTGCTAGAGTTCTAACAAAGACCAAAAAATTTGAGCACATTACACCAATTCTTAAATCCTTACATTGGCTCCCTGTATGTCAGAGAATTGATTTTAAAATCCTGCTGCTCACCTATAAATCACTACATGGTTTAGGGCCAAAGTATATCACTGACATGCTTCCACTATATAAGCCTTCTAGACCGCTAAGATCTTCTGAAACCAATCTGCTAGTGATTCCCAGAGTAAATACAAAACATGGGAAAGCAGGATTTAGTTACTATGCATCAAATAGCTGGAATAAACTTCCTGAAGATTTAAGACTTGCCTCAACTTTGACCACTTTTAAAACAAGACTGAAAACTTTTATGTTTACTTTAGCTTTCAGCTAAATCTTAACTACATTGCACTTTTAACTTTTGCACTTTTTATAATGCATTTTTAATTTTGCTTTTCTTTTCTTTTAGTTCTTCTATTTTATTTCATTTTATTATTTCATTTATTGTATGACATGTTTTTATGTGAAGCACTTTGAGTCTGCCTCGTGTATGAAATGTGCTATATAAATAAAGTTGCCTTGCCTTGCCTATTGTGTTCAGCTTTGGGCACATGTTATGGGAATGATGTCGTCAAGCTGGAAAGGGTGCAGAGAAGATTTATGAGGATGTTGCCAGGGCTTGAGCCAAAGGGAGAGGTTGAGTGGGGTAGGACTCTATTCCTTGGCGGGCAGGCAGATGAGGGGTGATCTTATAGAGGTGTACAATAGATTGGGTAAACGCACAGCCTCTTGCCCAGAATAGGGGACTCAAGAACCAGAGGTCATAGATTTAAACTGAGGGAGGAAAGATTTATTAGGAAACTGAGGGGTAACTTTTTCACGCAAAGGGTGGTGGGTGTATGGAACCAGCTGCCAGAGGAGGTAGCTGAGGCAGGGACTATTGCAGCGTTGAATAAACATTTAGACGGGTACATGGATAGGACAGGTTTAGAGGTATATGGGCCAAATGCAGGCAGGTGGGACTAGTGTAGATGGGACATATTGGCTGGTGTGGGCAAGTTGGGCCGAGCGGCCTGTTTCCACGTTGTAAGACTTTATGACTATAACCTAATATAGAGTATAAATGATTTTTTTTTTCCTCTCAAATTGCAGATACCAGTGTTTGTGAGATCTCCAGCGTTACGTTGAGCATGGCAACGGTTGTGATGGAGCAGATTGGCAGACTCTTCATCAACATCCAGCAGATCCGTCAGATCCCCAGCCTGGTGGAGCAGTCCATTCCCAGCCTGCCGTGCACGGTGAAGGACTGCGAGGTGCCGCAGATATTCCGGGAGCCCTACATCCACTCCGGCTACCGGCCCGTCAAGCAGAGCTGGCGCTACTACTTCTTCACCCTGTTCCTGCGGCACAACGAATCCGTCAACGTCTGGTCCCACCTCTTCGCCGCGCTGATCGTCCTCCTCAAGCTGCAGGAGTTCTCCCAGACGGTGGACTTCTGGTCAGATCGGCACGCGCTGCCGCTGCTGATCCTCCTCCTGACCGCCTTCACCTACCTGGCCTGCAGCTCTCTGGCCCACCTTTTGCACGCTCGCTCCGAGCTTGCCCATTACTCCTTTTTCTTCGTGGACTACGTCGGCGTGGCGATCTATCAGTACGGCAGTGCGTTGGTCCACTACTACTATTCTGCCGAAGAGGAATGGTACCACTTCATCAAGACCTTCTACCTCCCTGCAGCCACCCTGCTGGCTTGGTTGTCCTGTGTGGGATGCTGCTATGCAAAATCCAACGCCAAGCAGCTTCGCCCCATGTCTCGCAAACTCTACCAGATAGTCCCGGCAGCACTGGCCTACATGCTGGACATTAGTCCCGTGCTGCACCGGATATACAGCTGCTATTCCTCCAGTTGCACTGACTCCTCCATTTGGTACCATGAATGCCAGATCGTCTTCTTCCTCATAAGTGCTCACTTCTTCTCTTGTCCTCACCCGGAGAAGTGGCTCCCTGGAAAGTGCGACATTTTCCTGCAGGGGCATCAGATTTTCCACGCCTTCATGGTCCTCTGTACCCTGGCCCAGCTGGAAGCCATTCATTTGGACTTTAAGCACAGGCGACATTTCTATCAGACTTGGCACAGCAACTCCACCTGGACTGTGTTGGGCTGTTTTGCCATGGTCATCTTCTCCAGTGTTATCACGGTGGCTTACATGAGGCACCTCATCAGAGTCAAACTTGGCCTCAAGGAGAAATGAGGATGTAAAGCATCGTGGCTGTGCAAGGAATTGTCAACGTAGTGCTGAACACCTTCCTTCTTTACATAACATTTAAATTGTACATGGCAAATGTGTGCTGGTTCATGCAAAGCTGACCAATTGAGGTCATGGCCCACTGCAGAATAGAGTTTGGGTGCTGGTCGACTGTTAACTTTGGGTATCTTTCTCCATCTCTCTTCTGTTCTGATTTGGAAGGAACTGGTAACTTTTTTCTCTTTACACACATGCTGGCTGACCAGCTAACGTTTCCAGCATTTTCTCTTTTTGGGGTATTTCTCATTTGCCTTGTTCTCAAACTACCTGCAGTGGGCCAAGACTGGCCATTGGTCGCACCATGACCGGCAACCAACCTTAACTATTACCTGTTCATGTAATTTGTCCATATCCACTTGAATCGCACTAATATATATTTTTAATAATATTCACAGTTTACATTGCGATGGTTCTAAACTTGAGTGTTGGCTGATGCTGACTATCATTCACCTTGTGTGCATCAAAAGCTAACATTTAGAAGTGTCGGGACATGACATAGTCACGTTACTATTGCTGATGTGGAGAGAATACGTGCTATCCACCTGTTTATGGTGGAAATGAAGTACGGCAGCAAAGCTGTTCAGCGAGAATTAATGCATCCACACCCCAGCAGCCAGAACACTTTTAATTATATGTTCCATTCTGGCTTTTCCTACTCCTCACTGATCAACTGAATAGCATTTGGCTGTTTTCCGTACGTCCACATTTCCTTCTGACAAATACAGAGACCATTTGACCCATCGAGTCCATGTTGACTCTTGGAATAATTCCATTCACCAACAATTTTCTTTTCTCCTGTGAGCTATCCTCGCTTGTTCCCATCACGTTCCCCCCTTTTAGTACACACCCACACACTGGGGGCAGTTTACACTGGCCAGGTGACCCACTAACCCTCCTGTTTCAGGGTGTGGGAATGAATTGGAGCATCCGGTAGAAACTCATGTGGTTACAGGGAAAGCATGCAAACTCCACATCAGCTGGGTCGTTTGGCTTGTTTTGGCTGTCGTGTGTCTTCATTAAGGGCAGGTGGGGTGGAATTGCAAATTTTCAGACTGGACATTTTTTTTAAACTCCCCTGCCCTGCAAATGGTGCCATAGTATATATTTTTAAATCTGGACAATTCTGACATTCCCCAACACCTCTCTGGTTTGAGAGAGTTGCTGCCTGTCCTGTCTCAATGTCACATATTGATGTGACAGGTGGTTGATGCACGAGACTTCTTGTGCTTTCACGGCCCCAAACTTTCTGGAAGTGAAGGAACATGTGTAATGTTGTGTTTACCGACTTCAGTTTGTTTTGTGGAAATTTGTATGTTTTAGCGGCATGCCGTGATTTAAACGCCCCCTGTGTAATTCTGGCCATTTGGTGCTCTTCCTCCCGCTGGGTGTGAACTGTACCTGAAGCACGCTCCACCTGTCCCATGTGTAACACCGACTGATAAATGGTTGCTTCTAAATGATGCATCTAGCCAATGAAGGAAAGCTAGACGTTGCAAAATAGGAAAACAGAAACATGTGCATGGCAGTGTAACAGCTAGCTAGATAATCTAATAACATGGGTTGAGAGATACTTTGACATAAATATCATGGAATCCTTTACATCCACCTGAGTTTGCATCACAACCAGAAGATGACGCCCTCAAAAGTCTAGGGTGTCATCCAAGTGTGTTTGATGTATGATTTCTTGGCTCAAATAAGAGTGCTACTCACTAAGCCAAGAATGATGAGGTCAGCCTACGATCGGCCAGTGAAGCAGTCAGAAGCCCCATGCCGGATGCACTGCATTTATTGACCACTTGAGATCATTGTTGATGAGGAGTGAGAGGTTACAACTGAATGTCCCCTCTTTTCTTCCTCATTGTGTTACTTTGCAGTAATCCCTCAATGATGTTGGAAAATGAAGTATGTGGCTGCTCCCCGTTTCTTAATCAAGTGGTGTTTTCTCGGGTGGGGTGGACTAAGCCAGCAGAGTTTGTGGAGAAGCATTTTCAACACATGTACCACACAAATAAAATTGTATCCAGTGTCTACGGATCTGTTGTGAAGATTTCTTGTGCTTCATTGAATGTGCATCACAGCAACTAGTTGTGATTAAAATTCTAATGACTTGCTATCTGTTTCTCTGACCTTGAGTTTGTAGATCGGCTCAAGCCAATAGTACCGTAGTCGGGATCAAACCTGGTGTTGTTATGCAGCAAGTCTACAGCTGCACCACCGTGCCCCCCCTCTCATAGAACACTTTCCCCAGGGATGATTATTGGAGAGGTAGAACAGCAATATTTACACTAATTTCCACTGCTGCTGCCTGGCCCACTTTGTTCCTCCAGCACTTTTACTCAAGATTCCAGCATCTGCAGTTACATAGAAACATAGAAAATAGGTGCAGGAGTAGGCCATTCGGCCCTTCGAGCCTGCACCGCCATTCAATATGATCATGGCTGATCATCCAACTCAGTATCCTGTACCTGCCTTCTCTCCATACCCCCTGATCCCTTTAGCCACAAGGGCCACATCTAACTCCCTCTTAAATATAGCCAATGAACTGGCCTCAACTACCTTCTGTGGTAGAGAGTTCCAGAGATTCACCACTCTCTGTGTGAAAAATGTTTTTCTCATCTCGGTCCTAAAGGATTTCCCCCTTATCCTTAAACTGTGACCCCTTGTCCTGGACTTCCCCAACATCGGGAACAATCTTCCTGCATCTAGCCTGTCCAACCCCTTAAGAATTTTGTAAGTTTCTATAAGATCCGCCCTCAATCTTCTAAATTCTAGCGAGTACAAGCCAAGTTTATCCTGTCTTTCTTCATATGAAAGTCCTGACATCCTTGGAATCAGTCTGGCGAACCTTCTCTGTACTCCCTCTATGGCTTATGTCTCCATCTTACTGCTCCACTACAAAATCTCTTCAAAGTATGCCTACATTGAAGATGTTCTCTCTCTGATGGTAGTTCTGTGAGACTTCTCTCACTGCTTCCCCCTCTGTGATTCCTTCTTCCCTCCTGCTTTTTAACATGTCTGAAGAAGGGTCCTGACTGAAACATTGCCGATCCATTCTGTCCACATATGCTGCCTGACCAGCGGAGATCCTCCAGTACTCTGTGTTCAGCTTTAATCTATAGTGGCTGCACTGATCCTGTTGGACAATGTACAAGAAACATGATGAACGAAAGTAATGAACTCAGCATGTGTGGGATTATGGTGGATCTTTAGCTGGAGTGTGAACTTCATAATGGCTGCCACATTCCCATACACCAATCCCAACCCACTTGTTATACATTTTGATCAGTAATCCCTTCTGCATAGTGTAGGAAGGAACTGCAGATGCTGGTTTAAACTGGAGATAGACTCAAAAGGCTGGAGCAACTTAGTGGGTCAGACAGCATCTCTGGAGAAAATGAATAGTTATTGATTCGGGTCGAGACCCTTCTTCAGACTGAAGAAGGTTTTTCTTTAGAAGAGTCTCGATCCGAAACGTCGCCCATTCCTTCTCTCCAGAGATGCTGCCTGTCCTGCTGAGTTACGCCAGCTTTTTGTGTCTATCTTTGGTTTAAACCAGCATCTGCAGTTCTGAAGAAGGGTTTTGGCTTGAAACGTTGCCTATTTCCTTCGCTCCATAGATGCTGCCGCACCCGCTGAGATTCTCCAGCACTTTTGTCTACTTTCTGCAGTTCTCTCCTCCACGAGGGTTATCCATTCATACCACACTAGAATAGGAAATTCTGACTACTGCAATGTAAACACTTTAAAAATCCTGTTTTACAATCCTGTGAAGGGTGGAGTAGCAAATGACAGAAGTGAACAAACATGTCACACAGAGAGATTCCAGGAGGTGCAAGTATGACTTCCAGTGACATGCCCAACTTAATACACTTTTTTCCTTTCCCACTTATGAATATGATGTGCAAGTATGTGTTTAGATTGGAGGCTGAAATGAGTAGATTTTCTCAACTGTAGGGTCACACACACACACACACACCCTCCTCTACCTACCTCTCCACCTCCATCTGGCCCATGTGCTGATTTGAGTTAAGAGTTATGTGAGAAAGAAGAAGGAATTGACTGGATATAAAAACTGAACATTCTGGAAGCATCTGTGGGGGAAAATAAAACAGTTAAACTTAAAGTCAAAGTCCATTTGTCAGAACTGGAAAAGGTAATAAAACAAGTTTTAAGTTGCAGTGTGGGTGGTGGAGGGAGGGGCAGGATAAAATAAATCACTTTGGTTAGGGTGAGGCTTAGGTAACCATGGTGACAAGGTGTGATCAAGCTATTTGGTTGATAGATTAATGAGGGTGATTACAAGGAGGGAATACCAACAAGACATGTGAAATGGTGCCACGCAGGGCTGTAGGTAAAGCCTAGCAGGTTAGACCTTGAGAGGTAAAACAGAGTGATTTTGGAAAGATGACCTACTGCAGAACTGGCCATTTCTGAGGCAAACAAAGGGGGGTTTCCAGAAATTCTTACTTAAGGAACAACAGCTCAGCTGCCTAGGTCTGTTGCAGCCTTCTGGACTCCAAATCAAATTCAGTCACTTTTTCAATTTTCAAGTCGCGTGCATCTGGAGTCAATGCTCTGCCAGTAGAATTACAAAGATGTTGAGCAGAGACCCAGGTTTGATGCTGATTCCGGCTGCTGTCTGTGTGGAGTTTTCACCCCCCCCCCCCCGCCCCCATGTGACTACGTGGGTTTCCTCTGGGTGGGGCGCTTCCATTTCCTCCCACATCCCAAAGACGTGGGTTTGTGGATTCAAGATTGAAGAGTTTATTCTCATGTGTCCCAGATAGGACAATGAAATTCTTGCTTTGCTTCAACACAACAGAATATAAGTAGGCATAAATAAATACAGAACAGAACAGGTCAGTGTGACCATATACCAATGAATATATATTTACACACATAAATAAACAGATAAAGTGCAAGGAACTGCAGATGCTTGTTCACAAACAAATAGACAAAGTGTGCACCTGCTGAGTGACTCCAGCACTTTGTGTGTCTGGGTTGTGGGTTAATTGGCCTCTGTACATTGCCCCTACCTAGTATGTCGAAAGCCAGTGGGATAAAGTAGACCCAATGGGAACAGGTGATCAATTTTCTCCGTGGACGAGGTGGGCCGAATGGCCCATTTCCATGCTGTATGTCTGGGACCAAATACTTAATCACAAAACCTTATGCCTAAAAATATTTAATCACTGGCATTACTTCACCATTATAAACTGAGGAAACAGGCTTGGCAGGAAGGCATGTATAGTTTTCATTGTCTGATGATACCTTTCATCACCTGTATGGTCCTGTGCCGGAACGGACCTGCCACGTGAGAGTGCGTATGCCTGAGGTGTTCAATCTTCACCTGACCTCCTGACACTTGTGCAAATCCCTGCTAGATTTATTCCACCTTGCTCCCCTCCAGGCTTCTATGCACCTCCCACATGCTCGCCTATTGTGTTGCATCAGCTCCCGTTCTAACAAAGTCTCAAGTTCAGAATCCTCACCTGCTTTTCAAGTGCTTCTCAGGCCTTTCTTGAAAGGTATGAGTCACCGGTTTAGCATGGAGTATTATTTGCCTCCATGGGTGCAGGGTGACTGCCAAGGCTTGGTAATTGAATGATATTTGCAGTTGCTTGCAAAGGAATGTGAGATGATCTCATTCCATTCCATCGAAACAATGTGGTTGAGTTTTTAAATTCCAATCAAACCCAATCATTTGGCACTACCACAATGTTTAATACTATCACAATGTTTAATAAACATTTGGTACTATGACAATGTTTCAAAAACATTTGGACAAGTACATGGATAGGATAGGTTTAGAAGGATATGGGCTGAACAGGCAGGTGAGACTAGTGCAGATGGGGTATGTTGGTCGGTGTGGGCAAGTTGAGCCAAAGGGCCTGTTTGCATGCAGTATGACTGTCAGAGTATAACACAAATGGATTAAAGAACCATAAGCTTATCATGGGGAAGGCAAGAGAATGGGGTTGAGCGGGAAAGATAGATCGGCCGTGATTTAATGGTGGAGTACACTTGATGGGAAGAATGGCCTAATTCTGCTCCTATAACATGAACTATAAACTATATGTTAACAAAAGCAAAGTTAAAATGATTTGTGTTAAGTTTTGTTTTAATCATTTGAGCACTAAAGCTGGGCAAGTGGCTCATGGCCATCACTGAAAGACGTCTTGCTATGGGAAGCGGAGCTAAAGCTAAAGATACTCTGTTGGAGCTACACAAAGAAGACCCAGGCTTACATGCTGAAGATAGACACAAAATAATCTAGTAACTTAGCTGGTCAGGCAACATCTCTGGGGAAAAGGAATAGATGACGTTTCGGGTTGAGACTAAGTCTGAAGAAAGCAGTCTAAAGAAGTGTCTTGATCCGAAACACCACCTATTCATTTTCTCCACAAATGCTGCCTGTCCTGCTGAGTTACTCCAGCATTTTGTGTCTATTTTTGGTGTAAACCAGCATCTGCAGTTCCTTCCTGACCCGAATTTAATCAACTGATCTCATCTATGGCCCGAAACGTCGCCTATTTCCTTCGCTCCATAGATGCTGCTGCACCCGCTGAGTTTCCCCAGCAATTTTGTGTACCTTCATCTATGCAATAGTTGGGCAGAATCATTAATTATAATTAAAACAGGAATGTTTTCAGCATTTTCTGGTTTTAATTTAGATTTTCATTACAGTATTTTTGGATTCGGGTAGAGCTTGCTGCCTCACACTGCCAGACGACCGGCTTCAATTCTGATCTCGGGTGCTGTCTGTGTAGAGTCTGCACGTTATTTCTGTAATCACGTGGGTTGCCTCCGGGTGCTCCAGTTTCCCCCCACATCCCAAAAATGTGCATTTTAGTAGATTAATTGCCCTCTGTAAATTGCCCCTGACATGTAGGGAATGGATGCAACTGTGTGGATTACATAGAATTAAAGTGAACCTGATCGATGGGCGCCGTGGGGCGAAGGGCCTGTTTCCATGCTGTACTTCTAAACTAAATAATTCATTGAAGTGTCACTTGCTTAATGTCAGGTATTATACTATTATAACATTAGAATATAATTTTAATGTCAATTTCAAATTGCTTGGAGGTGTTGGGGTAAATGGGTTATTCACAGATTGACAAGCAGCAACTGCTGTGGTGCCACAAGGATAAGTGCTGGACCTCAACTAATTACACTCTATATTAATGACATGGGTGAATGGGCCTCACACCCTTGTAATTGACTGTTCGAACTACTTCCCTCCGGCAGACGTTACAAGGCCTTCTACGCCCGCACCTCCAGACTCAGGAACAGCTTCATTCCCAGAGCTATAGCGGCTCTGAACCGAAACGTCGCCCATTCCGTTTCTCCAGAGATGCTGCCTCACTCACTGAGTTACTCCAGCATTTTGTAACTACCTTTGATTTAAACCAGCATCTGCAGTTCTTTCCTACACAAGATAGATTAGATAAACAGTACATAAGGCAAATATAAACTATGAGCAATAAAGTGGAAACACAAAAGACCGCAAGGCATCTGGAACAAAATACAAGCTGCCGGAGGAACCCAACAGGTCAGGCAACATCTGTGGCGGCAGTATTTCTCTTCACAGAATTTGAACAAAGTACACGCAACACCCCATAGTATCGTGCTTTTGATTTCAACCCATATTTGCCTTTTGTTAATGACTAGGTGATTATCTGTTACCCTCCCTTCTCTCTCAAGTCCTGCCTTGTTACAGATCTGAGGGTGGCCACTCCTTGTACAAACTCAAAGCAACCAGCATGCTGCCTGGTGAGACTACTATCTTCACTGAGACTACATTGTAGACACATTTTTCTAATGAGGGGGTGGGTGTGTTACTGCATATTGATCAACCACAGGAACATGTTTTAATTGTTGGCTGCCTCTGTTCCATCCTAACCTCTGCTTACGCATGAAGCCGCTCTCCTGTCAGTGTGGCTCGGGTTAGTTAGTTTGGTGGATAGCTGGAAAAGCCTACTCTGCCCAGTAATACGATGGTAAGTCCAGTAGCCCCTGTCCCACTTAGGAAACCTGAACGGAAACCTCTGGAGACTTTGCGCCCCACCCAAGGTTTCCGTGCGGTTCCCGGAGGTTGCAGGTGGTTGCCGGAGGTTGCAGGTAGTGGAAGCAGGTAGGGAGACTGACAAAAACCTCTGGGAACCGCACGGAAACCTTTGGTGGGGCACAAAGTCTCCAGAGGTTTCCGTTCAGGTTTCCTAAGTGGGACAGGGGCATTTACAGTCATGTGGGTAACTGCAAGTAGAACATGGTGCAGTACACATCACAGAAACAGGCTCTTCAGCCCACAATGTCCTTGCCAACATGATGCCAGGTTGAACTTGTCTCCTCTGCCTGCATGGGATCCATATACCTCCATTCCCTCCATATCCACGCACCATTCTAAAAGCCTCCTAAATGCCCCTCTTGCATCTGCTTCCACCACCACAATCCCTCCTGGCAGCCTAAATAAATGGTGCAAATCCATTGTACATTAGCACGTGTCTTGGTTTGTTCAGTGCACGTTGCAGCCCATGATGTTTTTTAAACAGTGGTCACTAGTAATTTGTAAAAGCCTTAAAAAAAAAAGCTATGAAGTAGGAGCTTTGTGATGCAGTTTTACTGCTAGTAGGATTGGTAACCAGGGGACACCGATTTAAGACAATGTGTGAAAAAATTGATTAGAGAAAAGGAGAATTGTTTCAAGGCACCAAGTTGCTATTATCTGCAATAAGCTTTCACAAGCAGATGCAAGTACTTGAGGTAATTAAACCCGGCTAATTGCCTAGTGCAGAGTGTTCAATAGTTAACAGTGACGCCCTCCAGTGGACATTGCAGGCTGAAGCCCTGAGACACGTTTAGTTTAGAGATACAGTGTAAAAACAGGCCTTTCGACCCACCAAGTCCACATCAACCAGCGATCCCTGCACACTAACACAATTCACACACACACACGCACGCACGCACACACACACACGCGTACACACAGCAATTTCCGTTTCTACCAAGCCAATTAGTCTACAAACTTGTACGTCTTTGGAGTGTGGGTGGAAACATGAGCACCCGGAGAAAATCCACGCAGGTCACAGGGAGAATGTACAAACAAACAAACATAGAAAATAGGTGCACGAGTAGGCCATTCGGCCCTTCGAGCCAGCACCGCCTTTCAATATCATGGCTGGTCATCCAAAATCAGTACCCCAAAATCTGGCTTTTCCCCCCATAATCCTTTGATTCCCTTAGCTCTAAGAGCTAAATCTATATATGGCGAGTTCTCACGGTGCGACCTGAAGCAAGATGTCACCCGAGTGAAGTGGTCGTGGTCCAGCACGAGTTCCGCACGATAAAGTGTTCCCACGATAAAGAGTTCCCACGGTACTCGGCAATTCTGTCATTTGTGCGACTGACTTGTCCGTCTCCCGATCTTTCCCGTTAATCGTGAATGAACATCGTGGACTGTAGTGTAGTTAATCACGTGGCACAAATGATGTCACTTTTTTTTCACACGCTATATAAATATCCTCCGTTCGTAGAATTGTCTCATTTGCAGAAATGCCTATACAACGTTGGTTCGAGTACAGGCTGGTTGTTATTTTCATTGACGTGCTGTATGCATTAGCGCAACATGTGCATCGAAAACGCTTGCGTGAAGGCAGAAGGGTGAGATTAATTAAAAAGAGAATTAAGAGGAAGTCTCACTGGGTTAAGCCCATGTTTCAACGGAGACCTCAATTAGGACAATATGAGCAACTGCTTAATGTGCTGTGCGAAGAGGATAAAAGTGCATTCAAAAACTTTGTCAGAATTTCACCCGAGCTCTTTAATGAGTTAAAGAATAATTTGGGACCTCATGCATAATTTATTTTATGGCTCTAAAAGAGACATGATTCCCACTTCAAACGAAGAGGGTGTAAAAGCTGTCTGCCACTACTTTTACATTGCAGCTGCAGGGAACAGACAGACTTATAAGATAAATTAAAGGTGACTGCAAAAACAGCACTTTTACATCTGTAGCATTGTATGTTTTAAAATCATGGATAACATTAAATTGTTCTCCTGTACATAAACTAATATATTGTTATAGTTACTCACATGAGCACCGGGGATACTCAGCAGCCTTCGTCTCCAGCAGGTTGCGCTTTCTCTCCCTATTTCTATAATCCTCTCTGGATTTGTCATAGAGAATCTCATTGAATTGGTACCACTCCACCAGTTCACCCTCTTGTTCCCTGTTGAAGTTATATGGCTTTACCTTCTGCCATCTAACCTTTATGTTCTCGTCTGCTGAGAATATTGTGGAGGCAACAGCTACTGGGGAGGCAATCTCAAATCCACCTTGATCACCCTCTCCCTGCTCCAAGGAGCCCACAGGCAGTGGTATCTCTGGCATCTCCTCTTGCCTCTCCACCTGTCTCTCTTGCTGAGTTTCCTCCTCATTTACCTGCATGGCTAAAAACTTTCCGACTTTCTTTGACCCCTTTCTTTGCGATTTTCTGAGAGGCATCTCTGCAAGTCTTACTGTGAAAAAGATTCTCAAACAATGACAATTAGGTGGGACGTCCTCGATGGACACATGGTCCATTGGCGATATTGAGACCACCTCTTTTACTCGCCTTATGTCCCTTCTGTCCAGCTTCCGGGTTTACCGTTCGCAGGAGTTCCCACGGTATTCGCAAGTGTCATTACGGATATCGCACGGATATCGCACTGGCATCTGCGACCATACAATGTTGCAACGCTGCTCAAGACACTCTTGGAGAAATTCCAAAATGTTTGAATTTTCTCCCGACCTTACCAAGTCACACGACTACCTGCCGTTAGCGCCACGGAGGTCCTCGGTGGTCCACGAATGCCGTACTGCTATCGCAGAAGGTTCCCACGATGTTAAATCTTGTTAGGTCTTGCTTCAGGTCGCACAATGAGAAAGCCCTTTAACTCTTTTGAAAACATCAAATGAATTGGCCTCCACGGCCTTATGTGGCAGAGAATTCCACAGATTCACAACTCTCTGGGAGAAAAAGTTTTTCCTCATCTCAGTCCTAAATGGGCGACCCCTTATTCTTAAACTGTGACCCGTGGTTCTGGACTCCACCAACATCAGGAACATTTTTCCTGTATCTACCCTGTCCAATCCTCTAAGAATTTTATATGTTTCTATAAGATCCCCTCTCATCCTTCTAAATTCCAGCGAATACAAGCCCTGTCGACCCTTCTTTCATCATATGTCAGTCCCGCCATCCCGGGAATTAACCTGGTGAACCTACGCTGCACTCCCTCAATAGCAATATGTCCTTCCTCAAATTAGGAGACCAAAATTGCACACAATACTCCAGGTGCAGTCTCACCAAGGTCCTGTACAACTGCAGTAGGACCTCCTTGCACATAAACACAAATCCTCTCGCAATGAAGGCCAACATGCCATTAGATTTTTTCACTGCCTGCTGTACCTGCATGCTTACTTTCAGTGACTGATGTACAAGCACACCTTGTTGCACCGCCCCTTCTCCTAATCTGACGCCATTCAGATAATAAGCTGCCTTCCTGTTCTTGCCACCAAAGTGGATAACCTCACATTTATCCACATTATACTGCATCTGCCCACTGACCCAACCTATCCGTCTGTGCCACCGTGCTGCCCAAGTTAAAGTCACCACTGTTGGAAAGGGGAAAGCAAAGGGCCTGTCCCACTTAGGCTATTTTTAGGCGACTGCCGGCGACTGTCATAGTCGTAGCAGGTCGGTGAAAAAACGGCGACTGGACCCCCCTTCGACATATAATTTGAAATAGAATAATTACTTTAACAAAAAAAACAAAGTCAGCACCGTCGACAACCTACATTAACCTGGCGACAACTACGACAGCACCTACGTCAGGAGAAGTCAATCTACACTCATTGGCGTCAAACCCACTTTCGCCGACTGTCTTCGAAAATGTTGCAACATGTTGAAAATCCAGCGGCGATCAAAAAGACGCTACGACTCTTTGGGCGACTGAGGAGACGACTGACGACCGTACAGGCGACACCCTGGCGACCAGGTGGCGACAGCCTAGTCGCCTGTTGTCGCCTAAAAAATAGCCGAAGTGGGACAGACCCTTAAATCCTCATGTATGTCTTTAATGGGAAATTCCTTCATTTAAAACAGCAATTCTCACAAGAGTACATCCTCTCCACATACATCCTGCCAAGATCTCTCGGAGTCTCACTCTTCCAAACTGCAGCAGCACCAACCTTTCCTCAGCAGACAACTTGTCCATTCCTGTTGTTAACCTAATGTGACTCTGAACTGCTTAGAATGCATCAATGCCATTCATGGAAATAAGAAGACTGTTATTATACAAAGTCCTACAGATATAATCTCACCAATGCTGGAAAGAGTGCAGAGAAGATTTACAAAAACGTTGCCAGGACTTGCGGGCTTGAGCTCTAGGGAGAGGTTGGGCAGGTTAGTCATAAATTGCTTTAAAAAAAATAAGGTCATAAGGTCAGTGACAGGAGCAGAATTAGGCCAAAAAACGAATTCCTTGGCCTCCACAGCCATCAATGGCAATGAATTCTACAGATTCACCACCCTCTGACTAAAAAAATTCCTCCTCATCTCCATTCTGAAGGTGCGTCCTTTTATTGTGAGGCTGTGCCCTCTGGTTTTAGTCTCTCTCACTACTGGAACCATCCTCTCCACATCCACTCTATCTAGGCCTCTCATTACTTGCTCACAAAGAATAGTGGAAGTTCAGAAATCACTTCCCCACACCAATCGAGGCTGGGTGAGGGAGAAAGTATAAAATTTTGCAGAACCAAGATAAGTTTTAAATTTAGTATAGAAATACAGGGTGGAAAGAGGCCCTTCGGCCCACCGAGTCCATGCTGACCTACAATCACGTACACTAGTTCTATCCTGCACACTTAACTAGGGACAATTTACAGAGGCCAATTACAGAAACCGGAGCACCCGAAGGAAACCCACGCGGTCATAGGGAGAATGTGCAAACTCCGTACAGACAGCACCCTTGGTCAGGATCGAACCCGGATCCCCGGCGTTGTAAGGCAGCAACTCTACCGTTGCTCCTCTGAGCTGCCCTTGTGGATGGAGTAAAGGGCCAGTCCCACTTACGCAATTTCTTTGGCGACTTTCCGGCACCCGTCATAGTCGCGGAAATTTTTCAACATGTTGAAAATCCAGCGGTGGCCAGAAAAGGGTACGACTCTTTGGACGACTACTCATGTCCGTACAGGCGTCACCCCGCGACATGTCGTGAGCAGTCGACCTTTTTCTGGTCACCGCTGGATTTTCAACAAATTTACGGCGATCTGCTGCGACTGTGACGGGTGCCGGCAGTCGCTGAAAAAATCGCGTAAGTGGGATTAGGCTATGACACTTTCACACTGAGCGACAGGAATGCGTTTGAGTGCATGAAAGTTCTCCTGTCCCTGAGACAACGGCCGTTAATAATTGATAAAATATAAGGAAATAAAAGTTTTAAAAAACTGCAGACACATTCTCATCAGGACTTGGCAGTGAAGGTACATTTTCAAATGAAACTCATTGGGTTTAAAAAGTTATTGCCAATTCTCGCTAAACTCTTGATTTCATTCAGTGGCTGCAAAATGAATTGCCTGGTATAAGTTTATTTTCGCTAACACCTGAAGCCAATGTTTGATGTAACTGTGTGTAGCTAAGTGCCCCACCCTTGCGTACGGCTTTGTGAAACACAACTACATTTTCAGATTAATGTACTCTGACACCGAAGGTAATCTTTCAGTACGGTCACTTACTATAAATAGCAGCAAAAGGTTCCTCGTTCCTTGTTCCTTGTTGACTCCCAGAGAGGTGTTTTATTATTGGTTCTATCGAGAGTCTAAAAAGAGGAGTATAACTTCATTCTTGTCGAGTCAGCCTCTTGCTTTGAATTCTTTAAAGGGGTGCATGAACTGGCGACGCATCTGAGATTCCTCGCCCTTCCAATATATAACCAGCTGGTTCCACATTTAGATCATTACTTGGTTGTGATTTGAAACAGTGAGAGACAAGACAGACAGGTTTGTCGTGCGGAGTGAACTTACAGTTGGACCCAGAAGTTAAGGTGAGTTTAAAAAAAATCCAAATCATTACTGTACGTGGAATGAAAGACTAATTGTGGTCACTGTGAAAGAATGAAAGAAAGGCTTGTATTCACACAGTTTTGGTAGAGCCAGCAGAGTACTTGATTGAACTGTAGTAATGTATGAAAGGCAATTTGGGCAAAACAATCTCCCAGAAACGACAATAAGAAAATGGCCAAAGAGTGGATTTATTTGATTGATAAATTTTGGCCCAGGAGCTGGAAATGAGCGGCTTCCTTTTAAAATTGTGCCCAAATATCTTTCAGTCTACCTGAGGGGAGATGTGGACTCTAAACTCTGAGGCTGGTCCAAAGGACAGCCTAGCATTTCAGACGATGCCATGCTCCTGTGGTACTGCACTGGAGTGTCAGCCCTGAACCAAGTGCCTGAAATCACAGCCTTCAGACTGTGTTGATTTTTCGATATTATGTGGACAGTCTGCCATAGTCAATATTCAAAACATACAACTACAGATAATTGGAGACACAAGAGACTGCAGATGCTGGAATCTTGAGCAAAACACATAGTGCTGGTGGAACTCAGCGGGTCAGACAGCATCAGTGGAGGAAATGGACAGGCGACGTTTTGGGTCAGGATTCCCTTTCTTTGAAGAAGGGATCCTGCACAGGTGGAGGGGCAGAAATGAAGGGGGATGTTTCATTGGGACTGCCACGTCGAGTGGTTCAAAATTGATTGAGTGTTAAGTTGCTATTACTGAAGGTAAGCAGCAATGTCAACAGGTCAATACTAAGACAGTGCTATATAGTTAGAGGGGCATTTCCAAGAGGATACTTTATCAACACTGACTCAGTGAATATGGAGCATCACACTGTCCAAGTGTCAGTAATAGAAAACTGAGGAAATACTGCAGTGTCAGAAGGGCTATGTGAAAGGCACACTGCAAAGGTGTTGGCTCGGTGCCATGATGTAGTTTCCTTTGTTTAACACAGAACAGATTTAGTTAGCTTAAGATATTCAAAGTAGTTCAATGCATGTGGTTTATTAAATCACATAGAGACATAGAAAATAGGTGCAGGAGGAGGACATTCGGCCCTTCGAGCCAGCACTGCCATTCATTGTGATCATGGCTGATCGTCCCCTATCAATAACCTATGCCTGCCTTCTCCCCATTCGGGACGACAGATGGCACAATGGGCTAAGTGTTCGGCTGGCGACCGGAAGGTAGCCGGTTCGAATCCCGCTTGGAGTGCATACTGTCGTTGTGTCCTTGGGCAAGACACTTCACCCACCTTTGCCTGTGTGTGAATGTGTGTGAATGTGTGTGAGTGATTGGTGGTGGTCGGAGGGGCCGTAGGCGCAGAATGGCAGCCACGCTTCCGTCAGTCTGCCCCAGGGCAGCTGTGGCTACAGAAGTAGCTTACCACCACCGAGTGTGACTGAGGAGTGAATGAATAATGCGATGTAAAGCGCCTTGAGTATTAGAAAGGCGCTATATAAATCCCATCCATTATATCCCTTGACTCCACGAACCCCTAGAGCTCTATCTAACTCTCTCTTAAATCACCTGCCTAAAATATTTAATGGAAGATGAATTTTCACACTAGTGTAAATTTATGATTCCTTCATTCTCCATCAATCATGAATCATAATTTGTCTGTTGATGAAGTATTAAAATTAAACATGCAAGCACACATAGTTCACACAGGAACAATTAAGGATGAGAAACTTTGGCCTGATCCAATCATACCTGCTTCCCATCAACTGAGGCGGGTTAAAATGACTATCTATCTAAACTAATGGGAATAAACAAAATAGATTTTTCTTATCATCTTTAATGATCCTCAGGACGTTCTCATCAATTAAGTATTTTTTAAATGTCTTCACTCGTGAGCAATGTAGGGAAATGGCATTGTGAACATGCTCAAGAATGTGAGCAATAGGCTTGAGTGCGGCAGGCACATTAAAGGGAATGAAACAAAGAGAAGTAAATGGCACAAAGGTATAAATTGGTCATTATCTAATTGAATGAGAGGGCTGGCTCAAAATTTGTTATCCTCACAGTTTGCCCTTATGATGGACAATTGCCATTGAAACATATTGAAACATATAAGATTATTAAGGGATTGGGCACGCTAGAGTCAGGAAACATGTTCCCGATGTTGGGGCAGTCCAGATCCAGGGGCCACAGTTTAAGAACAAGGGGTAGGCCATTTAGAACGGAGATGAGGAAATCCTTTTTCACCCAGAGAGTTGTGAATCTGTGGAATTCTCAGCCTCAGAAGACAGTGGAGGCCAATTATCTGGATGCTTTCAAGAGAGTTAGATAGCGGAGTCAGGGGATATGGAGAGAAGGCAGGAACTGGGTACTGATTGTGGATGATCAGCCATGATCACAGTGAATGGCTGGAAGGGCTGAATGGCCTACTGCACCTAATGTCTATAGTCTACTGAGTGGCTAAATCAATGCCGGGTGAGACTCTGAAAGGAATCTGGAACCAGTGGAATACACAGCACCCATGTGAGATTGTATCCCAATAGAAATCAGCACCTTCAAGAACAGAATGGCAAGATTAGAACAGTTAAAGATAGACACAAAATGCTGGTGTAACTCAGTGGGGCAGGTAGCATCTCCGGAGAGAAGGAATGGGTGATGTTTCGAGTTGAGACCCTTTTTCAAACCATTTGGAGATTTGAAGCCTTTTTGTAAACATTGATTAAATAAGTTTTTTCCCCAGCGATCTTAACCTTATAATATCTTAATGGGGCAGAATAGTGGCGTAGAGCTGGTAGAGCTGCTGCCTCACTGCGCCAAAAACCCAGGTTCGACTTTGATCTTGAGTGATGTCTGTGTGGCGTTTGCACACTCTCCCTGGGTACACGAGGGTAGATTCAGGGAAAGCTGCCAGAAATAAATTGGAACAGTCATCTCTAAAGATAGCAAAGGTCAGGGATGATCATTTCAGCGGAAAATGAGGTGGGAAAAGACGGAGTGACACAAATTGCAGAGTTAGAAATACTTCAATAGTCCTTTATTGTCATGTGTACCCTGAGCTACAGTGAAATTTGATTTTACCATAGTCATATCAAAAAGAAAGCAACAAGATACAAAATTACATTAAAAATAAATATTAACAGCCACCAGTGTGAGAATCCCCAGGCTCACAGCAGAAGCGGAGACCCACAGCCATCAGTGCAATGTCCGGGCCACACACACGATCCACCGTGATGTGACTAGAGTCGCACCGACCGCTTGCCGCTCTCTCTGCAGTCCCTGTCCGCCCGAACAGTCAGAAAGCCGTCCGCACTCGCACTAGACTCCAAGACACTCCCGTGGCACATCACGGTGTGTGGCCCAGACATTGGACTGATGGCTGTTGGTCTCCGCTTTTGCTGTGTGTGCCTAGGGATTCTCACACGCCGCTGTGGTGGCTGTTTATGTTGACACCAAGGTTGTGAACCATCCGGATCATTACTAGACATTTACCTTGAATAAGGATGAGGGAGCACATTTTATGACTGACCAAACGTAATGGTTTGGTATTTCCCAAAATATAACGAGAGGAGATTTCTGCTGAAGATGGACACAAAATGCTGGAGTAACTCAGCGGGACAGGCAGCATCTCTGGAGAGAAGGAACGGGTGACGTTTCGGGTCGAGAATCTTCTTCAGGCCTGAAACGTCTCCCATTCCTTCTCTCCAGAGATGCTGCCTGTCCCGCTGACTTACTCCAGCATTTTACGTCTATCTTCGGCTTAAACCAGCATCTGCAATTCCTTCCTACACATAGAGACTTCTGCTCATCCAGTTGTGGATATTGGTTCAGGCAATGGTGGACAGAGGAGACAAAATTCTCCGTGAGGTAGAACTGGATGCCATTTGCATTATCAGCCAGAAGGGCCTATTGATCTTCCATTCCAATAAGTAATGCCCTTTAAATTTTGAGTTTACACAAGGAGAATAACTGATACAATTCAATGTTTGTTCCTCCTGGAGCAAAGGAAACATGAACCAGAATTCACAAACTATTATTTATTTTTAAACACTATATCTTCCTCCACTAACACAAGTTTCTATATCAGCATGCAACTTGAATAATTGACTGATTTTATCTCTATTTGACAGCATTGATCGTGCCTGTTTGACGACAAAAACACATTTCTTCTCCCCTCATTATTTTGGTGATCTCCTTTAAAAATCAATCCATTGAGACTTTAAACGACAGAAAAAAGAAGAATATGAACTAAACATTTTAGTGGAAATAAAGGAGTGGACAGAAGCTTGATAGTGAAACTGTCTCAGAAAAACCAGTTCTTGTTTAACCTTCAATCCTGTGTCAATATAGTTTCCTGTACACCAGTTTAAAGGTAAACTGATGAGCAATTGTTTTCTTAATATTACTGGGATCATTATGTGTTTTCTGATTTTTTGAAATCACCTGTTCATATTTCAGACTCTGAAATAAGTGGTGAAGTTAGTGGAGGGGGATGGGGGAAATTGAACCTTTACTTTGGGGAGGGTGGGGGGGAATAAGTTCTATCCCTTTGGAAAACTGTGACCTGTTGTTTCAGGAAAGAGATGAATGCTGAATTTCTTGTTGAAATTTGTGCAAAAGCATTATATCCTGACTGCCTATGAAGGGACTCGGTTGAATGCAACGCCCGAGAAAATACATGGACTTTGTTGAATATTATTGACGTTGGCCATTCCCCTCGTATTTCTTTTGTTTATTGTGCAATACAACTGATTCAAACTTGGAATTTTAAGGAGGAAGTGGTGGAGAATAAATGGACTTAATTTTATTCACCTAGTCCAAAATGGCCATCATGTTTTGGCTGTTTATTAAACTGAAGTTCAGTTTACATTGACTTAGTTGGTTGCCATGGTTTGCATAAGATATTGCAGATAACAAAGCTCGTGCATCCTAAATGATCTGGTTTCTCATTATTATCTGTTTATCACTGCTAGAAAACCTACAAACTTTAGTGTGATGTCCCATTAGTTAAATAATTTCATAAGACTTGTTGTGCTTCGGCTTGTACTCGCTAGAATTTAGGAGACTGAGGGGGGATCTTATAGAAACGTATAAAATTCTTAAGGGGTTGGACAGGCTAGATGCAGGAAGATTGTTCCCGACGGTGGGGAAGTCCAGGACAAGGGGGCACAGCTTAAGAATAAGGGGGAAATCCTTTAAGACCGAGATGAGAAAAACATTTTTCACACAGAGAGTGGTGAATTTCTGGAACTCTCTGCCACAGAGGGTAGTTGAGGCCAGTTCATTGGCTATATTTAAGAGGGAGTTAGATGGGGCCCTTGTGGCTCAAGGGATCAGGGGGAATGGAGAGAAGGCAGGTACGGGATACTGAGTCGGATGATCAGCCATGATCATATTGAATGGCGGTGCAGGCTCGAAGGGCCGAATGGCCTACTCCTGCACCTATTTTCTATGTATCTATGTATCTATGCATGTCCAAAAGATTTGAATATGGGATGTTTGAAGGACACCTGGAGACCTTTTTTTATAAAGTACGTGCATTTATGTTAATTTTCAAAACATTTAGATGGTTTAAATTGCTTCACAGCTAATATAAACATGGCAAAATAAAAACACTGTTGTAATTAAAAGCAGTTTGGTTAATTATCAGTCAATTTGCTCACAAGCAGTGAATGCTTAAGGTGGGTAAGCTGTGAATCAAGAGAGCTGCACATTCCTAAAGAATGTTTAAGAAGGAACTGCAGATGCTGGAGAATCGAAGGTAGACAAGATTGCTGGAGAAACTCAGCAGGTGCGGCAGCATCTATGGAGCGAAGGAAATAGGCAACGTTTCGGGGCGAAACATTGCCTATTTCCTTCACTCCATAGATGCTGCCGCACCCGCTGAGTTTCTCCAGCAATCTTGCATTCCTAAAGAATGTTGAACCTCTTAAATATTATCCGATCTGTCTCTATTCAGATAAGTGAATGGTGTTCCAT
This sequence comes from Amblyraja radiata, assembly GCF_010909765.2. NCBI lineage: Eukaryota > Metazoa > Chordata > Chondrichthyes > Rajiformes > Rajidae > Amblyraja > Amblyraja radiata. The sequence continues at coordinate 8,131,862 of NC_045982.1, read as the reverse complement.
AGAATTCCTGATGTATGCCTTTTAGATATTGGAAAAGATAAGAGGAATCAAAAGGAAAGGTACTTGTCACAAAATAGGCTGCTCCTTTCATGGTAGTTTGGAGCAAAATGAAAAGTGCTGAAGTAAATCAACAGGTCAAGTGGCCTCTTTGGAAGGAACAGACAGGCAAAGTTTCGGCTCAGGACACTTTTGCAAGCTTCTCCAAACTGAAACATCGCCCGTCCATTCCCTCCAAAGACGCTGCCTGACCTGCTGAATTCCTCCAGACTTGACTTGAGAATTAAGGGACTGAAGTTTAGGGGTAACATGAGGGGGAACTTCTTTACTCAGAGAGTGGTAGCTGTGTGGAATGAGCTTCCAGTGAAGGTGGTGGAGGCAGGTTCGTTTTTATCATTTAAAAATAAATTGGATAGTTATATGGATGGGAAAGGAATGGAGGGTTATGGTCTGAGCGCAGGTATATGGGACTAGGGGAGATTATGTGTTCGGCACGGACTAGAAGGGTCGAGATGGCCTGTTTCTGTGCTGTGATTGTTATATGGTTATATGGTTACTTTGTGCTTTGCTCAAGATTCCAACATTGCAGTTCCGTGCGAGTCCAATTTAGAGTCTGGTCAATGGTAATCCTCGGAATGTTGTTGTGAGGGAGCCAGTGATGGTGAAATCATTGCATGTTCTCACTAGGAATGATTTAATGGAACTGGTATTTTTTATTTTCTCAGGTCTCTACGTAATTGGATAGCACTGGGGACCGTGCTCTTCATGGCTCCTGATCCAACGAGTGGGATGTTTGTGGCTGGAGTGTGGCAATTTCCTCAGTTGTTCCTGGCGTTATCAATTGTTTCCTTACTGCTTCTCATCCAGGTCATGATCGTCTGTGCTTTCTGGAGGAGGTACAACCTTGGAATTTTTGGGGGGAACTACATCTTACAATCTTTCTCTGTGCATGTGCACTTTTTAAAGAAGGGGATTTCAAGATTAGATGTTGTTGTACCACATCCCAACGGCACCTTTTGAAATCGCCTCTTTAATTGCACGGGTCTTCTCAAAGCAAGTTACAGCCAATGTCATATTTTTTCTGAAGTTTAGTCACTAATGTGACATGGAAAATATGGCAGCAATTTGTGAATAGCGAACTACGGCAACCCACGATGTGACAATGACCCGATGATGTTTTACTTTTTGGGAAGTTAACTGAGGGTGAATATTGCTCAGAGCCTCGTTGTGTGAATTTGGTATCCTGTCCAACTGGGCAATCCATGGGTGTTAACTTTTATTGATGTAGGAATGTGCGAGTTTAGTCTTGCATTTATGCAGTTCTTTCTCATATCTTTACAACCAGTGCAAAACTCAAAAGCACGTTCACCACTGTTCTGCACTTTTAAAGTAAGTGGCCTAAGTTAGACTTCTACCTCAGGAATTTGTTGGGGGGGGTTTGTAATTTTCTACAAAAATTGGTGTTAACTAGTGAACTAATATAGATACAATGTTGTTGATGTTGTATTGTTTTGTTTTACCTCTAAATCCTCATTATTTCCTGCTTACCAGATTTTCTGAAAGAGTGAGAGGCCATGACAGACAACTCAAAGTGCTGTTTATAGTAAGTAAGAATCACTTCATAGGTGAAGATAATAGCGTAAATGAGTGCTTAATGCAGGATTGATGCACCCCTCGAGATTGGCCACAGGGCTTGTTTCTGTATGAATCTGATTCTATGCCACACAAGGGCAGCACAGTGACACAGTAGTAAATTTGATGTATTTTATATAGCGCCAGAGAATCGGGTTCAATCCTGATTATGTGTTCTGTCTGTAAGGAGTTTATACATTCTCCCTGTGACCGTGTGGGTTTTCTCCGGGTGTTCCGGTTTCCTCCCACGCAACAAAGACGTGCAAGTTTGTAGGTTAATTGGCTTCTGTAAATTGTAAATTGTCCCTATTGTGTAGGATAGTGCTATTGTACGGGTGATTGTTGGTTGGTGCGAACTTGGTGGGCCAAAGGGTCAGTTTCCATGGTGTATCTTTAAAGTCACATGGACCATTCAGCTTGTCAATAGATAGCTTCAAGTTTGGGAAGGACATGTCTTTATGTAGCATCTTTGGTATCTTAAGATAACTCAACATGCTTAACAGCCAATGAAGTACTTTTTGAAAACCAGTCACTTGTGAATTTATTACACAACACAATGGAGATATTTGACCATGAAACACATCTTTGGGTATCAGTAGACTGGACATCATGGAAGAATCCTCTTTCCTTATTGAAATTTCGTTCAGACCGTAAGGTCTGAATGACAATAAAGGTATTCAATTCAATTCAATTCAATTCAATTCCTTCTTCAAATAATGTTACTTATCCTGTTATCTGAGGAGGGAGAGAGAACCTCAGTTTAACAGAGACGGAAAAACTGATCCTACTCAACAATATTTGAAGAAGGCCGGTAGGTTCTCACTGGCCACTGATTTTGGCAGCACAGTAGTGCAGCTACTACATCACACCACCAAGGGGCACTATGTTCAATCCTGACCTTGCATATTGTGTTCCAGTATCTTCATGCTCTGAGGGTTGAGTCAGATAATTGGCCAATGTAAATTGCCCCTATTGTGTGGATGAATGAGAGACTATGAAGGCAGTTAATGGGAATGGGGGGACAATGTGTATTTAATATGTAAATTGGTGTAAAAATGCTTACTGGACAGTGTGGATGCAATGGGCCAAAATGTCTGTTTCCATGCAGTATCTGTCTATGACTCTTTAATAAAGAGATTGTCAATGCTTTGTGCTTAAATAACTCCTTGCTGCCATAGTACGACCTGGATATTGTCTGTATGGTGTAACTTAAACTCAGAACTTTATTCTAGGGTCAGAGTGCTACACACTGAGCTAAAACTACAATTTAATGTACCGACATAACTGAATATACCTAATGGCAAAAGCAATTTCATGCAGTTTGATTAACATCCTTGTTAGACTGGTTTTGAATAATGCAGGTGAGAGGATCGAGGTGATGGCACAGATAACCATTTTAGATTGATTTTCATTAAAAAGATCAATCAGGAAATAGTGACTGAAACTTTCAAAAAGTTGTTGCACTTTTGTTAAGGTGCAATAAGACATTGAATGGTGAGATTTATAGTTTAGACCTGGTTGTAAAGAACAAATTAAAATAATCCTAGGGAAGCTTCATTGTTAATTATTAATGAGAAAAATCAAAATAATTTTCAAAACTTCTCTATTCTTTTTGCTTTGCAGAAGAACCACACTGATGCTGTCCCACACATGCCTGATCTTGACACGACAAATGAAAATGGAAAGATTCCAAAGATAGTTTGTATGTAATGGTCACTCTATCCCCAAAAAGATGAGAGCTCCAACTAATGTAAAATAAGAATGTTAAATAAGAACCATTGATATGTGTAGCTAGATAAATATAGAAGTATTGGACTGCAGTGGACAAAATAAAGAAAGTGCGTATCTGACAATCTGTTTGGAGAACCCCCAAGTGTTTTTGCTCAAAACATCAGTTGGAGCTCCCCCTGCTGGCAGTAGTTATGACAACTTATTCAGACTTGGAATTTTCTGTGGAAAAAAAGAGACAAATGCTGGAGTAACTCAGTGGATCAGACAGCTGATGAAGAAAGGTCCCAACCCAAAACATCACCTATCCATGTTCTCCAGAGATCCTGCCTGACCCGCGGAGTTATTCCAGCACTGTGTCTTTGCTTCTACTTAAAATGTTCTTGTATGCAATTCCTGACATATTTGTGTGTTGGTTATAAAATGTTCTCCTTGTACCTTGCACATTAAAATACATATCCAGTTATGGCATAATGTATAAAAAATTATCATGAACAACCAAGTGGCTGTGCAAGTGATGAAAACAAAAATCATGAATTAAACGTCAGCTCATAGAGTCAGGCCCTTCGGCCCAACTTGTACATGCTGACCAAAATGCAGCATTTAAACTAATCCCATTTTCCTCCCTTTGGCCCATATCTCTCCAAAACGTTCCCCTTTTGTGTATTGTCCAAGTGTCTTTTAAATGTTGTAATAGTACCTACCTCAACAACTCTACCTGCCAGCTCGTTCCACCTTGAAAGACAATACATCTTGTAATTATCCATGTGACTGCTATATATTTTTGCCTTGATCACTTGAATGCGGAATGACTTTTGTTCTTCCCACAGACCAGCAGAAAGTAACAGTGATCGATGAATCACAAGTTGTCCAAGATACCCCCGGAATTCAGTTGACCAGTCTTGTGGAGAGCGACAAGGGCGATGACGACAGTTTGTACGAAGTTGTGAGAGACATCCAAGTGAGTGGTTGGAATTCAAATGAGGGAAGTCAAAGGGAACAGAAGATGGATTGTATGACCCAATGTGAGGAAGTACCCTCAGCAGAAGTACCCTCCGCAGAACCAGGTCAGAAGGATGAATATAACACTGAAGTCAGGGAGTCTACCAATGAACAACCACAAATACCGATCTATGCAAAAGTAAGAAAACAGAAAAACAAGCAGGTTCAGGTGAAAACTGGAGTTCAAGATGAAGGAGACAATGATGAGCCTCCACCAATCCCAGACAAGCACTTGGATGATGAAGATTCAGTTCCGTGATAAAGATATCAGGTAACAAAAATTGTTCTAAGCGTTTATCAACTGCTACACCATCCACCATCAATAGAACCAGGGCTATGGGCACACGGGATGCAAGAGTGCTTTTGAGTTGCCCACCAAGGCCTGAATTGATACGCGTCTGAAGGAACTATTTAGTGGACCATCACAAATCTTCCTCTTGAACTGCAGCAGTGGTTTTTATATGACCCTATGAAGGGTGGAGATCTAAGATTCTGGCCTTGTAACGATAAAGGAACTACTGCAGTTTCTTCAGATCAGTGATGGTTACGTTACTTGTAATCTATGAAGCTTGGGCTAACATGTGAAGCCAGGTCTATATGTGACTTCAGATCCACCAATGTGGTGTGCTCCCTGTAATGTCAACTAAGTTGAAATGTCTGGAATTGACCTGGGCAACGGATTTGGATTTTGCAAAGCCCTGCTCATAACCTCAGAGGACTGTTGTTTAAATTAGGAGAACTGTCAGTTGTGCAAGACATTGCTGAGGCTGCACTTGGAGTATTGTGTTCATTTTTGGCCACCCTTGGACAGGAAAGATGCCATTACGCTGGAGGGAGTGCAGAGAGGATTTTATGAGGATGTTACTGACTTGAGGTTGGGCAGGCCAGGAGTGCTAAAGGGTCATCTTAGGGAGGTATATGAAAATTATGAGAATGGATGGGGTGAATTAATGCAGTCATTCTTTCCCCAGGGTAGGGGAATCAAGAACTAGAGGGTAAAGGTTAAAGTTGAGAGGGGAACGATTTAATAGGAACCTGAGGGGCAGCTTTTTCACCCAGAGGGGACATTCCAGAGTTGGAAGGTGTAAGTATTAAACTGGCTGGAGTGAATACTGTATGTATTTACAGATTGATGTTGAACTGAGTGTTGCTGTATTCCAGGCGAGTGGTGGGTATTCTATGTGGAGAGTTTCCACTCGTGGGAGAGTCTAGGACTAGAGGTCATAGCCCTAGAATTAAAGGACGTTCATTTAGGAAGTAGATGAGGAGGAATTTCTTTAGTCAGAGGGTGGTGAGCCTGTGGAATTCTTTGCCACAGGCCTAGTCAATGGATATTTTTAAGGCAGAGATAAATAGATTCTTGATTCGTACGCGTGTCAGGGGTTATGGAGAGAAGGCAGGAGAATGGGGTTAGGAAGGAGAGATGATTGAATGGCGGAGTAGACTTGATGGGCCGAATGGCCTAATTCTGCTCCTATCATTTATGACATGATTACAATCCAAATTTGCAACTTGCAGGTGAATCACTTGCTGTTGAATATTTGACCTGTTTATGGCAGGCCCAATTGTGTTTTGGGTTAATGGTAACCCTCAATATGCTGCATTTGACAGTGGTCATGTTTTTAATTTCCTGAGTGCTGATTATTTTGGATGGGGTAGAGGTAATTTGCGCTTGCTTTGGTTTCCCCTGTCCGAATAAAAGATGAATAGAGTCTGCAGGATGATCCTGGACTCGGCCAAACAGACCTCCCCATTTCTTAAACACGAGTGTTTGGTCTTAAACAAACATGTTCATGGAAAACAAAATGGACTAGAAATTGCTGTTTTCCCCCATTTTTGAAATCAAAGCGCGGCACAGTGGTGCAGTGGTGGAGTTGCTGCTTTACAGCGCCAGAGACCCGGGTTCAATCCTGAATAATGTCTGTACGGAGTTTGTACGTTCTCCCTGTGACCACATGGGTTTTCACCTGGTTTTCCGGTTTCCTCCCACGCGCCAAAGACATAGGTTTGTAGTTTGGCAGATGCAGACAAAAGTCGGATTTTTTAATCAAGTTTTATTCACAAACTGTTCAACGACAACGAGTCTAACAAACGCTTTGAACACAGGTCTAGCCACAATGGTGGTCTCGATCGACTGACTGGGCACAGCCCAGAAAACGCACGAAACCCGAACCCTCCCAGAGTCACGTGTTCGAGGAACCCAACCTCGGGGTTCGATTACATGCGAGCACCAGCAGGTGCCGCTACAGTAGGTTAATTAGCTTCGGTAAATTGTAAAATTGTCCCTAATGTGTCCAGGTTAGTGTACAGGGTGATCGCTGGTCTGCACAGACTCGGTGGGCCGAAGGGCTTGTTTCCGTGTTGTTTCTCTAAGAGTAAAAGTAAAACAGTATTGCAGATCACACACAGTATGTTTGAGAACACATGAAGAAGGGTTTCGGCCCGAAACGTTGCCTTTTTCCTTCGCTCCATAGATGCTGCTGCACCCGCTGAGTTTCTCCAGCTTTTTTGTGTACCTTCGAGTTTCCAGCATCTGCAGTTCCTTCTTAAACACTTTGTGTACTCCACTGCGAAATCTCTTCAAGGTATGCCTACCTTGAAGAAGTTCTCCTCCTCTCTCCGGAGACAGTTTCACAACCTCCTCTCTAACTGCCCCCTCTCTGTGATCCCCGTCTGAAGAAGGGTTTCGGCCCGAACCGTTGCCTTTTTCCTTCGCTCCATAGATGCTGCTGCACCCGCTGAGTTTCTCCAGCATTTTTGGGTGCCTTCGATTTTCCAGCATCTGCAGTTCCTTCTTATACACCTTAATTGTTAGGCCAGTTCTGTTTCAGTGCAGCATTCATTTTTTAATGTGTTATAACTTGTTTAGCATGTAGCTCATGTGAAACGATCTTTGCAGCCACCTCTTAAAGTGTCAGCAGGAAATGGATGGGGCCTCACCACCCACAGTGCGAGGGAGCCACGAATGTCCTCCAGGGACACAGCCAGGCACTCCGCACATGGTTGCTAGGGACGTCCATAAGATTGTGAGCGCATTCTTTAAATGCCTATTCTTTGGGGAATTTGGGGTAAGCTTGTGAAGAGAGAAGTGAGAAGCAATTTGCCAGATGTGGCAGAGTTCAACTGCAATGGGCGGGAGTCATCCTGAGATATGGAAGATGTGAATAACCACAATCCTCTCCTTGATGGGCGAAACAATCAAGGCAGACAAGGTTGCATGCTAGGTTTTAGGTCACAGATCTTAATCAGTATAAAATATGCAGTTGAATCTTGTAAATGTCATCGTTGCGGGAGAAACAGGCCTAATTAAACACAAAAATCTGTAGAAAACCCACCAAAAGGTGAGATAGACTGTCCAATGGGTGCTACTAAACCAAGAGTTGTGTACCACCTGCTCAACCCAGAGCAACGTTATCTTTCAAAAACACAGTTGTTTACCTAGTGAATTGTGGAATCATTTTTTAAAAACTTATTTAATGCTCTTCCCCTTACATTTTTCCCCAATTCGTGCTCACAGAATATCCAGGGCATTAATCTTCATTTCCTGGAGACATTGGATAATCCTGCAGAGCTGGCAACCCTGCTGTTGATGTACTCTTGCGATCAAAGCTGCGGAGAGCAATGTGAATGTCGTGAGGAGTTGGTGCCACTTTATTCCATTTGGGTGTTGTATCTTCTGTTTTTTTTACAGTTGTATTCCCAAACGACGCACTGATCCAGCAGATTGAATGAACATTTAGTTGTGACTGCTACACTTTCACAGTGAAAGTAAAGGGGCATTGAATTGAATAATATATTTAGTACTGGAGTTAAAATCACATAATACTACATTAAACTGCCCCGACATTTCGGCATTTACTGTTCACCTCCGCACCTTCTGCTGTATAAACATGTCCAGTGAAGTTCAATCTTGATATATTGTCATATTTTGGCTCATGTTCAGCCCTGAATGAGAAGAATCATTCCAGGACTTGGCAATATAATTCAGACTGACACTCTGCCTGCAACATTGTCGGTGAAGTACTTCTTTGGATTTTGAAGCATTCAATCACATCCACGTAGATACTGAAGATCATGCAGAACATTTCAAAGAAGAGGTAGTAAGTATTTTCAAAGTGTCAATCTTCCTCTTCGACTATAATAAGCAGGAACACAGTGACTTGTTATTCATTTTTGATGCTATTTGTGGGATGTTGCTACAAGTAAAATGTTTGTTTTATTTGTGTACATTTACTGGATGGTGTATTTCAATGTAATACATTGCGTATAGGATACTGAAATGCAATAATGTGATTAAATCATTGAAAATACATTATATTTATGATGTGCGTGTTTACAGCTAGCTGCTTGTGACCAAGCCCTGCAGGGATGGGATGATTCCAAATTTGTTCCTGCCCTGTCTTTGGTTACCTGATCTGAAGTACTGGTGAAACACTTGCCTTTAGCAACTTGCATGAAGGGAACAGAACTCCTGCTATTGATCATCTTTGTTTGCACACTGGGTGCAGACAAGATCAGACATGATTTTTGGTTGAACTGCTTGTTGGTGTTCAGTGCTTTGGCTGAGGTGTGAGAACATGATTATTGGGTGGTGTATTAAATTAAATTAAATTTCTTTATTTATATAGCACATTTTTAGTCAACTTGCATTGACCCCAAAGTGCTTCACATAATTACATCCACACACACAGGCAAAGGTGGGTGAAGTGTCTTGCCCAAGGGCACACACAGGCAAAGGTGGGTGAAGTGTCTTGCCCAAGGACACAACGACAGTATGCACTCCAAGCGGGATTCGAACCAGCTACCTTCCGGTTGCCAGCCGAACATCTTAGCCCATCGTGCCATATGTGGAATTTTGCCCAATCAGGAGTTCCAGCACCCGAGGAGGAGTGTGTGATTGGTGCGTTTGAACCAAGACATTACTTACTTACTTTACTTTTATTACAGACTCAAGGTCCAGATAAAAGACAAGACATTGCATACAAAGGCACAATAAATGACATACAAAAGCACAAAACCTGGTTTAAGATCAAGAATTAAAGAAATCCGTGTCCTACAACATAGAAAAATATAGAAAATAGGTGCAGGAGTAGGCCACTCGGCCCTTCGAGACAACAATAACAATGTCTCCACAGCCGGGATTGGTAGCATGTAGTGCTAAACCTTATGTTTGATAAGGCCAAGATGATTTCATTTTCAGAGTCATTAATCCGGCAAATAAATGTATACATACTATTTCTTAAGACAGTTTGTAAAGTATTGACTCCTGCAGCCACAAACATTTCACTTGCACTACACCATCTATGTCTCTTAAGTAATATTCCCATGGCATCATTGTACAGTGCCCTCCATAATGTTTGGTTACAAAGACCCATCATTATTTGCCTCTCTACTCCACAATTTGAGATTTGTAATAGAAAAAAATCACATGTGGTTAAAGTGCACATTGTCAGATTTTATTAAAGGATATTATTATAGAAAACATAGAAAATAGGTGCAGGAGGCCATTCAGCCCTTCGAGCCAGCACCGCCAATCATTGTGATCATGGCTGATCATCCCCTATCAAGAATCCGTGCCTGCCTTCTCCCCATATCCCTTGACTCACTAGCCCTGAGAGCTCTATCTAACTCTATACATTTTGGTTTCACCATATAGAAATTACAGCTGTGTTTATACATAGTTCTCCCCCTTCTCAGGGCACCATAATGTTTGGGACACATGGCTTCACAGGCTCGGGTGTGTTTAATTGCCTCCTTAATGAAGGTATAAGAGAGCTCTCAGCACCTAGTCTGTCCTCCATCTTTCCATCGCCTTTGGAAACTTGTATTGCTGTTTATCAACATGAGGACCAAAGTTGTACCAATGAAAGTCAAAGAAGCCATTATGTGACTGAGAAACAAGAATAAAACTGTTACATCAGCCAAACCTTAGGCTTATCAAAATCAACTGTTTGGAACATCATTAAGAAGAAAGAGAGCACAGTGACCTTGCACTTTCACTAACCAGTGTTAATGAACACATTGGCATTTTACCTGTGATATTCTTCTTGTGTATGGTGTGCACAGCCTAAAGTTGTAGGACAACTTGTTCTATTTGATCTTATTTGATTGTGCACGTCAGGTTGATTGCATTAGTCGAAACAGGGTGGACCACGTGAAGGTTGCAATCTCCCACCCCACCTGTGATATTCTGGAATTGGGAATAGTTTAAAACTGAATATTAATTTTGTAATTTCTAACATTCTAAAAGATCAGTTGAGGCTGCTTTGTGATGTTACATTGTCACTATGCTGTCATAGTTGTGAAGGAATGATTTTAATTTCACTAGCGTCTTGCGCATACAAACAACGTCAAGGGTGCAGGTAATCATAATTGTTCAGATTTTCTACACAACACTATTGGCTTGTAACTTCGAACGCTGCCAGACGGTAAGTTTCTCCTCTCTATCTTATAAAATCAGTCTTTCTACATAGGGAAGCACCAACACAAGGATCAATCGAGAAGGTTTAGATAGACACAAAATGCTGGAGTAACTCAGCGGGTGAGGCAGCGTCTATGGAGAGAAGGAATGGGTGATGTTTCGGGTTGAGACCCTTCTTCAGATTCATACACACATTCTTCAGATACATTGGTGTTACATGTGGGTAAACTGGATAAGAAGCCAATCAGTCTGAAGAAAGGTCTCGACCTGAAAGGCACCCATTCCTTCTCTCCATAGATGCTGCCTCACCCGCTGAATTACTCCAGCATTTTGTGTCTATCTTCGATTTTATCCAGCATCTGCAGTTCTTTCTTACACATAGAAGGTTTAGATATTGTCTAAAAGCCACTTGAGGTTTCTTTTTGTTATAATAGATTCAAATTCATATGGTACTGTATGTTACCAGAGGGACAGGACACAATTCAACCTTTTGGTGCTAGTTTTGATTTTTGTTTCAGTTTGTAAAATAATAAGGTGCGTTTATGTTACAAGTGAAGCAATATAGTTATGAAATAACTCCACTCTAAATCTTGAGTCAAGGCACAAATTGTCAGCTAAGACTCTTTTGCTTATATTTGTTCATTTGGTTGTGGATATTGTTGGCAATGTCAGACTTTATTATGGATTCCTAATTGTCTATGAAGTGAAGTGGCACTTTAGAGCTAAACACATTGGCGGGACTGGAGTTGCATACAATCACCTAATAAAGATAGCAGATTTTCTTCTCTGAAAGATATTAGTGAACTAGCTGGATTGTTTACTCATCTGAGATACCCTGGTTTTAACATCTCATCTGAAAGATACTGGGAGATTTTTTTATACCCACTGATACGCAGCTTGCGGATGTCACAGGCAAATGCCAGCAATTATTTTCCTCCCCCTGATCTGAGCAGGCAGTTAACTACATTGGTGTTACATGTGGGTAAACTGGATAAGAACAGCCAATCAGTCTGAAGAAGGGTCCCGACCCGAAAATTCACCCATTCCTTCTCTCCAGAGATGCTGCTTGTCCAGTTGAGTTAATCCAGCATTTTGTGTCTACCTAAGAACAGCCAATTATCTTCCATAAGGTACATTAATAAACGATGACTAAGATTAGCCTTTTTAAAATTCCAGATTTATATAATTATTTGAATATAAATCCCTCAGAGCTGGGGTTGTGTTTCAAACTTTCATCTCTGGATCGATGATGAAGAACTCCTGCTACTAGTTTTGCAACTAAGTCACCAAACTGTCACAACACTAACTTACCCCAAATCTCACCAATACATCACTCTTTGTATTTTCCAGCACTCAAACGCATCTTAACATTCTTCACAATTTTAACATGCATATGAAGTTAATTGTTGATGATAAATAACTTGCATTACGTAGCACCTTCCAGGACATGCCAAACCGCTTTACGCAAAAGTGTTTTTGAATGTCGTCACTTTTCTCAGAAGCCTTGTTTTCTCAGGCTTGCTTTCACTGGAGCGAAGGAAGCTGAAGGGTGATCAGTTCAAAGTACATGAGACGATAGGAGGTACAGATAGGGTAGATAGTAAAATATTTTTCGTCTGGTAGGGATGTCAAAATCAAGAGCTCAGTTTTAAGATAAGTAGATTTAAAGGGGATCTTGGGGGGATGAGGTTTCATTTTTGAGAGGGAGATTGATGTCTGGAGCATGCTGCCAAAGGAGATGGTGTAATCTGATTCAATTACCATATTTAAGAGGCATTAGGACATACACTTGAATATACAAATCATAGAAGGTTCTAATCCTAATGTGGGCAAATGGGATTAACGTGGATAGGCAAAATGGTCAGCAGGGAAATGGTGAATCAAAAAATCTGTTTCTAAGCTGTAAAACTCGATGATTATTAACATTGCTAATCATTGCAAGATATGGAGTGCTCAGGACCGAGTCTGACCAGAAACGTCACCTATTCATGTTCTCTTGAGATGCTGCCTGACCCGCTGAGATACTCCAGCACTCTATCTTCTTTTGCAAGCCAACACCTTGTTTCTACTGCTGAACATTGGCCGTGGTCAAGCTCTATTTTGAAATTTTTTTGATGGATGTGATTTTTGCACTTTAATATTTTTTTGCACTACAATCTTTGCACAATTTTTCATTGTGACTTCATTTGTAATAATGTTGTATCTATCATTATCATGTATACTAAAATGTGTATTCTATGAGCTTCATGCAAACATGGAATTGCATTGCACCCTAGTGTAAAAGATGATAAAATAAACTGCATCTAAATTTGAAAGGTAAATATTATTTTTAAAATATATGGCTAATATTCAGGCATTTCTTCAAGATAGTCACATGGAATATTTTGCATGCATCTGAAAGGATAACAATAGCCAGTTTGACAAGAAGTATGGATATAGTTGGAGGAGGGAGCAGGGGAAGCTGGTTTATGAGAGGAAATGGGCTGTGTTCACAACTCTATGCAATTGCTTGCAGTCTTATGCAGAACAGTTGCCATACCAAGCTGTTATGCAACTGAATAGAATGCTTTCTATGTGTGCATCTATATAATTTGGCAAGAATCAGTGGAGAATGTATTTTAGCCTTCTGAAGGTGTTGATGTGTTTTATTGACTGCATTGTCAATATGGTTGGACCAGGACAAATTGTTGCTGACATTATACCAAGAAAATTTAAGTTCTTGACTATCCTTACTTAATTTCAGCAGTGTGTACTCCACCTGCTTCCTGAAGTGGATGACCAGCTCGCGTTGTTGTCTTGACAATTGTAAATTGTTTGAGATCTAATCCATTAAGGTAGTGTCCTCTGCAAACCTGTAAACGGAGTAGGAGCAGAATTTGGCTGCACGGTTGTAGTGTCTAGGGAGCAAAGTAAGGGGCCTTGAGACAGCGGCCTTGCGGTCTAAGGGTCAAGAAATCAAGGATACAGTTGCTGAGTTCTTGGTCCAGGAGATTGGAGATGAGTTTGGATGGAATTATGGTGTTCTATGCAGAGCTATGTTCAATTAATAGGAGCCTTTCATAAGTATCCTTGTTGACCAGATGTTGCAGGGATGAGCGTAAGGCGAGAAAGATGGCGTCTGGCATGGACCTGTTATGGCGATAGGTAAACTACAGTGGATGAAGGCTGTTTGGGAGTCTAAAGTTGATGTGCCTTTGATCAGCATCGCATAGAACTTCATGATGGTGGATATCAGAGCCAAACGGACAGTGATCAATAAGGCACAAAACCCTGTTTAACTTTGGCATCAGGTTAACAGTGGTGGTCTTAAAGCATGTGAGAGTGTCAGATTGGAGTAGTGAAAGGTCATCGATATCCAAAAATACTCCTGCTAACTGGGTTCAGAGAATACCACTGGGTATTCCATCCAAGCTGGTTATTTTCACAGGTTAACTCTCAGGAAGGCCAATATGAAGTCTGCAACGGTGACCATGGGTACAGTTGCAGCGATGTTGCCTGGGCATGTTGCCACCTGTTCAAAACGAGCATAGAATGTGTTGAGTTTTTCAGGGAGAGATGCTTTATTGTCAATGATTCTGTCTGATTTTACTTTGTAGCCCATTTATGGCATGCAAGTCTTGTCACCATGGATGGATGTCTTTGATTAGTCCTAAATAGTTTTGTCTGGAATTGGCTCTTGCCATCCATGATGGCTTAGTGAAAATTGTACCCTGATTTCCTGTGCAGGCTGGGATCACCCCCACTTGAATATCTCAGACATGGTCATCTCATGTGAGAAGACCTCATGGTTCAGGCATGGTTCTGATTAGGAAACATTTGGATTGATTTATTTAGCACACAGTCCTCTCCACAATTACTAATGAGCTCTGGCATACTAATTTATTTTGGTCACTGAGCCCTTGATGGTGGACCAGCCCAAAGACCCAAAGCTCATCTCTTTCCGCACCAAATCCTTCTTCCAAAGGGTGGTTACTCCTGGTGATAACCAAAGACCATAGAGTGATAACTCTTCTGGTTATAGCTTCCGGAAGACTGAAGAAGGATCCTGAACAGAAACACCATTTATCCATGCCCTCCAGCACTTTGTGCCTTTGTTTTGTGAACCAGCATCTGCATTTGCCTTGTGTCGGTGGGTGATACATCATCTGGCTTTAGGAATGGAAACGTTTCCCTTTTGAAACACTTGAGTTTGGGGATGACAGCTACCAAACCTGTATGTGTTTTGACGTGAAATCTCTCCTCCAGAGGTTCTGCCCGACCCGCTGATTTACTCCAGCATTTTTTGTGTTTTATTTTTACTGATTATGCTGCGAATAAGTTGGGAATCACACACTCATTTAATGAAAGCTCCGGCGAAAAGGAGATTGACTAAACATTTCCATTAACTGTTGCCAGACCAGTGAACGCTGGTGAGGTGAGGTGGAGGTGGAGGTGGAGGTGAGGTGAGGTGAGGTGGAGGTGAGGTGAGGTGAGGTGAGGTGAGGTGAGGTGAGGTGAGGTGAGGTGAGGTGAGGTGGAGGTGAGGTGGAGGTGAGGTGAGGGGGTGAATTCTATTTTCCACCCTCCCCCTGCCACTCCCCCTGCCCCTCCCACTGCCCCTCCCACTGCCCCTCCCCCTGCCCCTGCCCCTGCCCCTGCCCCTGCCCCTGCCCCTGCCCCTCCCCCTGCCCCTCCCCCTGCCCCTCCCCCTGCCCCGTCGGTCGACCATTGACAGTTGGCGCCTCGCGACTGATTTAAATTCGTGCCTAGCCTCGAGCTGAGGCCGGGCGCGCGCGCGCGCGGGGAAGGGAGGGGGCGGGGCAGGGCGTCCGCACTGGCGGTGGGCGGGGTTTCTATACACCTGGGTGCGGGTTTATGCGGCAAACCCAAGGGGGGGGCGGGATCTCGACCGTGATTAGCAGGCAGGTGGGAGGGACGGGGGGCGTGGCGTGCGGGCGAAGGGGCGGGGATTACATGCGGCCGGGGGGGGGGGGTGCGTGGAGCCCGGCACAGGGGAGCGTGGCTAGGCTGGTCTGTGATTGGCAAGCGAGAGGGGGGAGGGGTGGAACCCAGCACAGGGGGGGCGGGGTTTATGCGGCAGGCTGTGTGGAGGGTGGGCTAGACTGTGATTGGCAAGCGAGAGAGAGGGGGGGAGCCCGGCACGGGGGGGGGGCAGTGATGGTTGGAGCGCGGGGGGGAGGGTGGAGCCCAGCACAGGGGGGGAGGGGTGGAGCCCAGCACGGGGGGGGGAGGGGTGGAGCCCAGCACAGGGGGGAGGGGAGGAGCCCAGCACGGGGGGGGAGGGGTGGAGCCCAGCACGGGGGGGGGGGGGGGTGGAGCCCAGCACAGGGGGGAGGGGAGGAGCCCAGCACGGGGGGGGGGGGGGTGGGTGGAGCCCAGCACGGGGGGGGGGGGGGGGGGGGGGGGGGGCAGGGGGTGTGGGCACGTGCGTGAGCGGCAGTTATTTGAAGCTAGCGCTCGCGCACTGGCGGCTGGCGGGAACGCCGGAGCTGGAGCTTGGGAGGCAATGGCGGCGGGACAGCAGCGAGCACCCACCAACAGCAACCAGCTGAGGTACAGACAGACAGACAGAGCAATGCAACATGCACAATTCGGATAAATAAAGATGATGATGGGAATAATTTAGCCACCGTCAGGCCGCGCTCCCGGAGCGAGAGGGGGAGGGGGGCAGAGGCGATGCTGCGGCCTGCGCATCCCTGCCCTCTCTGTCATTGTTGATCGCCTTCATTCCCATTCCCCAGCTGGGCCCCAGGTGGGCTCCACTTAGCTCCCGTCACTTGCAGGCGGATTATTAGAACGCTGCATTAAAGGAGAGGAGATGCAACGTGAGGAGGGAAAAGGTGGTGGGAGGGCAGGCCTTCCCTACTCCTTCCATGGGAGCCTGAAGGTGGCATCTCCCTACCTTTTGTTTCCTGGTTTCGACAACAAATTGTTGATCCTGCCAGAACCTCGTTGACAGGCTTGTTGTCACTGCCCCCAAGATAGACATAAAAAGCTGGAGTAATTCAGCAGGACGGGCGACATCGCCGGAGAGAAGGAATGGGTGACGTTTCGGGTCGAGACCTTTCTTCAGACTGGTTAGGGATAAGGGAAACGAGAGATATGGACGATGATGAAGAGAGATAAAGAAGAATGAATGAAAGATATACAAAATAGTAATGATAAAGGAAACAGGCCATTGTAAGCGGTGAAGATGAGAAATTAGTGCGACCTGGGGGGGGGGGGGGGGTATAGAGGGAGAGAGGGAATGCCGGGGCTACCTGGTGAGATAAATCAATATTCATACACTGCCCCCACTCGTATTGACCAGTATACTCCTCTTCTCACTCTCTCTTCCCCCTCCCCCCCCCCCCACACCCAGTCTTATTGATCGGCATATCCCCAAAATCCCATTGACTGGCATACAGACCAACCAAATCCCATTGACCAACTCTCACCAATGAATCCAATTAACCAGCACACCCTCACCCCCTGAGTCCCATTGACCAGTATACCCTCACCCCCTGAGTCCCATTGACCAGTATACCCCCACCCCCAAAGTCCCATTGACTGGCATACCCTAACCACTGAATCAAATTGATCACCCCCCCCCAGTCCTATTGACTGGCATCCTTCTGGTTTCCTTCCTGCTCCAACCCTGACGACCCAACGCATCTGTCCTGTGAACCCTATTGGCTGGTTTGATGCTCCCTGAACCCATCCCCAAACTCCAATGGCCACCATGACCTTCCCTGGAGCCCTGTTGGTTCGCTTGACTTTCTCCAATCCACATCCCCGACCAAGACCCTATACCCATCAACCAGCAATGCGTTCCTGACACCTATTATGCAAAAACTGTAATAAAGTTATTTCAAGCTTTCGTACCTTCTGACAGACAGGATCAGGGTGAAGAATAAATGACGGGTGGGTCACCTGGGTTGGGGTTGGGTCGACCCGAAACATCACAGATGAATGCACTCCAGAGATGCTGCCTGACCTGCTAAGTTCTGAGTCTGAAGAAGGGTTTCGGCCCGTAACGTCGCCTATTTCCTTCGCTCCATAGATGCTGCTGCACCCGCTGAGTTTCCCCAGCAATTTTGTGTACCTTCGATATTCCAGCATCTGCAGTTCCCTTTTAAATGCTAAGTTACTCCATCACTTTATGTCCTTTCAAGTCCTTGATTATGTTGGCAGCTTTTCTGAGGCAGTGTGAAAGGTAGGTGGAGTAGGTTAAAGTCTGGTCAGTGTGATAGACTGGCCTTCATCTACATCTACGCAATATTTTGCTGTCTTGGGCAGAGGTGTCCCTAAGCTGTGATGCATTCCAACTGTATGCTTTCTATGGTGCATCTGTAGAAGTTTGGAAGAGTCACTGGAGACATGGCAAATTTCTTAAGTCTCCTCAGGAAGTAGAGGTGTTGATGTGTCTTTTTGGCTGTGGCATCAATGTGGTTGGTCCACAAGAGATTATTGGTAATATAACCACAAGAAACTTGAAGCTCTCAACCATTTCCATATCTGCACCATTGATGCTGATTGAGGCATGCACTCCACCATGCTTCCTGATGTCAATAACATTGAGGGAGAGGGTATTGTCTTGTCGTCAATTTTTTTTAATCTGCTGTACGCCATCTTATCATTATTTGTAATTTGGCCCACCACAGTGGTGTCGTCTGCAAACGTAGATGGAATTTTGAGCCAGATTTGTCCATACAGACGTAAGAGAAAAGGTGGTATAATAAAGGAACGAGAATGCATCCTTACAGGACAATTGAGAGGTATTGTCGTGGAGGTGTTATCACCTATAATCACTGATTATAAGGAAAAACCCCCAAAAAACATAGAAACAGAAGAAATTTGAGCCAACGCCAAAGTGTGGGTCAGAAAATTGAAAATCCAGTGCCAGAGGGGGGAGTTGATTCCTAGGTCCCAGACTTTGGAGATGTTTAGAAGCCTTAGTTTGAAAGCGTCAGTTTGAGTTTGCTCGGGTTTTATGTAAAGTAGACTTTTAACATTCTAAATTTGGAATTGTATTTTTAGAAGCAAATGAAGCTGGTTAATGTTCTGTATTTAATAGCTTCTTGTGGAATCTGTGATATTCCTTCAGAGCATTATGAAGACAGTTATAATTTGATTCATTAAAGTGAATTATATTATAATGCATAATTATGTTGACTTGAACTGGGCTGAAGTATAGCATGAACTATAGAAATCATGCATTATTAAGATGGGGCATTGATTATAAATGAGTCGTGTTTGTGCAACTAAGTGGGAAATCACTGGAAAATCATATGAAGAAGAAACACATATTTATGAAAGCCTGATCTACACTGAGGATCTCAAAGCTTAAATAGCCTATTACAAAATTCATATTTTACAAGTACTATCTGATCCCTGAAATATAGTGTGTCCTTAGGCAGCTAAACTCCATGCTTTAGGTTTTGATATTTTATTTCAATGAGGGTACATTGAGGAGGGGTATTAATTGGAACCCATATGTTTGTATTATATCCCTTCTAGTGGTTTATACATTTGAGTGATTTACCGGGCCATTTCAGTATTTAGTTAAGAGTTAGATGCATTGTTGGTAGGTATGGAGTAATGTAGGTGTGATGCATTAAAAGTATGTGGTTTGCACCCTTAAAAGTCATCGGTAAACTAGGTTCCCTTTTGGTTTTAATGATACCGATAACGTTATTGTCATTATTCCTAAAATCCAAATATGCTAAATTAACTGGTTAAATTCCTCAGATAGTGTAGTCCTTTGGATTGCTAATTCAGTGGACTACTGCAGTTCTACTGGTCATGCATTGTGTCTCCAATGTGTACCATCGACAAGAAGTTGTACAGTAATTTACCAAGGCTGTTTTGATAGCACTGTCTCAATTTAGGATCTCAAACATCAAAATGAGAAAGAACAAGTGCATGGGCAGATGATCTCAATGTTCCCCTCTTATCACAAGCCACCTTGATTAGGAAATAAACTGACATCCCCTTATTGTCTCGTCACAAGCTCAAAGTCCTGGAACTTCGTATCTAACTGGTATCATTCCTTCATAAGAGCGCAGAACCAACACCATATAGACAATAATCCTGGCTTTACGATGAAATTCTCATCACATATAAGCGATGTTTAAATGTATTTGTATAGGTCATGTCTCCCATGGTTTGTTCATTACTCAAAAATATAAAGTCATATAATTTTAAGCAAAACGGAAGCTGTGCAATACACTAAAACTGTACCAGCTGTTTGTAAGGGCAATGCCGTTACAATGTCTTTCCTTGCTGTCCTATTTTTAATGTAATCTTCCATTACCTTTCAGGCAGAACATTAAAAATATCATAAACGCTAAATATTCTTCAATGGGGTATAGCAATTTATTGTTCAACCTTTATTGTCTTCGAACTGTGGTGGTAGTTAATAATTACCCAAATTAGTGGGGGTGAAGTTATGGTGAACCTGTTAAATTTTACACGGACCTGCTGGAATTACAAATCTTGAATTAAAAGGCTAGCTTTTAATTCCAGATTTATTTAATTATTTGAATTTAAATTTTCCAGCTGCCAAAAATAATTTGAACTTCAATCTTTGAATGCTAGCCCAGATCACGGCAGGGTTCAGTTCCTGGGAACAGTTCGTAACCCAAACAGTTCACAAGTCACAAATGCGGCCGCAAACATAATTCCCCATATGGCAGAAGATGCTTGCAGCAGCTGACAAATCTATATCACTAAGTCTCCCAAAAGCTTTTCTCTATTTACGGGCTGTACATACTTAAGGCGTTCGTAAGCCAAGCAGGACGTGCAACTTTGGGAGGGTTTTGGGAGACAACTAGTGGGAGCAGATTTACTTTGCCTGCTCATTTGCGGTTTTTGAAGAAAAAATAGTTATACAGCGTGGAAACAGGCCCATCTGCCCAAACCGTCCGTGCCAACAAAGTTGCCTACCTGAGCTAGTCCAATTTGCCTGCATTTGGTCCATATCCTGCTAAATACCATTCCTAAATACCTGTCCAAATGTCTGTTCAAAATTGTAACATCCCAACTCCTGTATTTAGTGCTCCGACCGATAGTGCAAAATTCATTTGAAGGCGTTTACTCTCTTGTTTATCTAAATTGTAACAAAACTGTTCACTCAACCTTTTCTGTGAAGGGAACAATCTCCAGTCTTTCTCTGTGCCTTAACCCTTTTCTGCAATATCTCAAAATTATTTGTAACCTTCCCGTAATGTGAGGCTTAAAATTGGATGTAAGGTTGCATTTGTGGCTGAGCAAATATTACATAAAAATTAAACTTAATATCTTTGCTTTTGAACCATACTTATCAAATTGCAGGATCCTACCTACTTTTTCTCATGTGATTTGTTTCCTAGTTTGCCCTGCCATCTTCAAAGGTTTGTGCAAAAATATTTCCGTACACTCTTTAGAAAATAACCATTTAGTTTAAATCATTTATTTTAAATGTCATTGTTCCATTTTGGGACATAGACAATAAAACACTGTAAATAATTGAAATGTTGAACTGGACCTTTATGTGAAAATGTTTCATTTTACTTTTCTCTGTCACATGATCTACGTCTTGCTATTTGTGCTTGAGGTCTATCATTATTTTGATATTTTATTTTCTCCACCTGCTTGTCATTTTTAAACTTTGTAACTGCCTTTTTACTTCCTTGTCATCAATATTAATCACAAAGGTAGTGGTTCTGGCATGGTGGAGAGTACCCTCTCTGACTCGCTGCAGTCTTAGAAATGCCTGATAATCATTACCGTTTCCTGCATCTAATGATCCATGTGGCCATTGCTCTTTAGTCTAATGGATGTGAATTTTGTTGATGTAGGTGTTCCACATTGTTGTAATCAACTTTGACTATTATGCCAATCAACGATCAAATGAGCAAAGCACTGTTTATCAAATGAATGCTGACTGTCCTGATCTAGTAATCCCCAAATCCAAGTGTCCTTTCATTTTTGTCATAGGTTATCATATTTAGCAGTTTCCCAGATAAGGGGTGTTGCTTCCTTTTTTGGAGCAAAGTCTAATTGCAATGATCGTGTCCTAGTACCAAGATTTTGAATTTACCACTGTAACTTTTGTTCCCTGTTTCTCTCACATCCAAGAATACATTGCATCAATACTTTTAAATATGATTGCCTTTTCCCCTCTGCAAACACATTTTAATCTATCCAGTTAGTTCAGCTTTCTTTTTACTGCGTCACTGACAGGATTGTCTTTCTTAATTAAAAACATATCCAAATAGTTAGTGTTTCTGCAACCAAATATCAATCTATAAATTTGTCTCTCATTGTGGCCACTCTTTACCTACCTTCTGTTTATATTTTGAATAACTTTGAAAGATTTTGAAACTCTATTCCAATATTCAAAATTCCACCTCAGTGGATGTGACAAACCGAGGATGGTAGGATATTATTAATCTTACAGAATGGGCAGATTGAAATTAATAAAGATATTAGAGCTGATACATTTAGATAATAGGGATAAGGAAAGGCAAAATACACTTTGTGATGGAATTCTGAATTGTGTGGAACAGGAACAACAATCTTTGGAAGTGCCTGCACATATTGAGAACACAGTAAAGAATATGAGCCCTCCAATTTTGTGAAGAGTTAGTGAGCATTTTATGTAGTTCTGGATATGAAGAGCGCAGAATTGATTAACCAGAATAACTCCAGGAGTGAGGGATTTCAATGCATGAATAGACTGGAGATTGAGCGGGAACGTAATGGGTATTCAAAGTTGTCAAAGGTAAGATAGGATGGACCTATTGACGGAAGAGTCAAAAGGGCCAAGCACCAGAGGAGTTAGAATAATGATTGATAAAAGAACCTGAAATTTTAAAAACATTTTTTTGCCATGTCAGGATATGTAATGTGCTGCCAGGGGTTTGTAGTGGAGACAAATTCAGCTGCAGCATTTAAAACGGAGTACCTGGAAGGAAATCATTTTCAGGGAAATAGAACTCAATGTATTGCTCTTGCAGAGCTGGTATAGGCTTGAAGTGTTGATAACCTGTTTGCATGTTACAAATGTTAAGCGCAAAAGCAAGGGAGTTATGCCTAACCTTTTAAGAGTTCTGAATGGGTCAAAACGAAGGTGTTGTGTACACTGTTGGGCATCCACTAGGATGTGAAGGTCACTGAGAGTATGCAGCGGAAGCTTCAAGAATACTTCTAAGCATGAATGTGAATTTATGGTTGATCTGCATGGAATAAAGGAAGTTTTGGGGATATTTAGCAAAGGTGTACAAGCTTATGGAGCGCAAGAAATCACAGATGCTGCTGGAATCTTGAACAAAGTGCTGGAGGAACAGTATCCAACACTATTATTTATTCCTGAGATGTTGGCACGTTTAGCACAACTGGTGGATTTTTTCCCCCATTGACAAGGTAGCAGTGAACACCTTCTGGAACAGCTAGTCTATGTGGAGAAGTTACTCTTACACAGTATGTTGGGCAATAGTTTGGTCAGTTGTTTAAAGAGCAGAGACATGAATATGGATAGAATGGGTAGAGTGGTTGAATAGAGTGGACACGGAGATCAGATCAAGGGATATTTTTAAGGCGGAGATTGACAGATTCTTCATTGGTACGCATGTCAGGAATTACGGGGAGAAGGCAGGAGAATGGGGTTGAGAGGGAAAAATAGATCACCCATGATTGAATGGCGGAATAGACTCGATGGGCTGAATGGCCTAATTTTGCTCCCATCAGTTATGAATGGAGAGGAAATTTGTTAGGACCATATTAATAACCAATTAACGGTAAGTAAGGAGCTCGAGTGTTCCCCAATGGGACAAGCCGTATCAAAAGGCACAAGCTGTCTCAAGGGCTCCAAACATATTCTAGAGTGATCCAAAACTAGCCAGAATCGTTATCACATTACACCCCCAGGAAGTATAATAAAAAAACACTTTTCAATCAATTCTGTAATGAAAAAAGTTTCTTGCATTTAAATCTAGGCACTCGTCTGCCCTTTCCCCTCACTAAACCAGAGTTCAGTTACAGGACAGACATGTTATCATTACATGGGAGAAGGGGCTAAATGTTCTCCTGTTCCCATAGCACCAGTAACTAGTGTGACTATAACCCAATATAAATAAACAGAGGTTGGTTCTTTAGTGCTCTGCAGGCAGTTGCAACATCAAAGCACAGTGCCTCCCCTTCCTCCACATGGTAAACTAACTTCCACTGCTGCAGCACCTTTCTGGCCACTCTGTACGAGTATCCTCAGCCAAAATAAAGAGGTACTAGTGTAGGTAGACAAAAATGCTGGAGAAACTCAGCGGGTCAGGCAGCATCTGTGAGGGGAAATGGACAGATGATCTTTTGGATTGGGACCTTCGGACTGATGGAGATAGGGTGAAGTGAGAGGAAGGGGTGGGACAAGAACTGGCATGTGATAAGCAGATTCAGGTGAGGAGAGATTGATTGGCAGTGGAGGGAGATGGCTGGATCTAAATCCTGGAGCTCCCATTCCAAATATTCTGTGGAGGAGCCTTTACAGAACAATGGCAGCGATTCACCGTCAGTATCTTGAGGGAATTTGCCTATGAGCAATATATGCTGGCCTTGGCAGTGGTATCCAGATTGGGCACTGTCTGGATTTACAATCATTTGGTTGTAAATGAGCCTGGGTTTCACCTGTTGTATGATCTGCTACCCAAAATGGACATCCAATATATTGTTTTCTGGTGTTTTAAATCTCCAACATTCCTCCGGGTCTCCACTCCTGATCTCCAATGAATAAAAACGTGTATTTTGAAGACTATAGTTTTGTCTGCTATGTACCTGCCTGCTGTTCTTCAGTGGATTTGTAAAATTATGGTAGAATATTCTTGGGTTCACCATGGATAATTTTGTGTAGGTGCTGGCAATATGTTCTATTATTTTCCATATAATTAAAGGTTTGGATGTTATGGTACTTGCACTGCACAAGAGTCTTGAAGTTATTTTGTAGTAGTATTTTGAGATTAGATCAAGGATGTATGTGGTCAGATGCATAGGATGCTAGATATTTTTTATTGTATTTTCTGAGGAGAAAAATGATTGGAGAGAGAAAACACATTATCAAGTGGTCAAACCTGGCAGTTTACATGCTTTCTGCATATAGTCATGGAGGTTGGAGACTGATGGGGGAGTCAGTTGTACTTAGTAAATCCTAAAAATGCCTTCAGTACACATTTGTGGTTTCAGGAAGATAAATGCCTAAAAAGCAGAAATATGATTTTTAAAGGCTTACTTTTTTCTCAAATCTAATCTTTCAGTTGGCCAGCAATATATGTAATCAGCAGTCACGGGAGCTGATGAAAGAATGATAATCTAAAAAACAACCCCATATAACAAGCAGTATAAGAACTTGCACAAATCCTTAACATTTGTCATAATCTGGTTTGAGGTCTTGACAGTGGATAGAATCTTAATATTTTTAATGAAATATTTCAATAGGTATGTTAGTTTAAAATATATCCACTGGCCATTTGCTAGATAAGTCACTAAATTTGAGCGAGCTTATTGGTCACAATAATGTGATGTCACACTATGTTGAAAATCACAATAAACAGCACCGCTTTTGGTTTTGAAAATCTGTTTTGCCATAGCAATGCATTAACGTGCACACTTAAGTGATGAAAGATAGATATCAATGTCAGGAGGATTATAGCAGCGTTGATATTTGCACTAAAACCTGTTATTCATCACTTTGCTACTTTTACCTGTGTTGATGTTGAAAGGTAGTGTTTATACATAATGTTAAATGTTTCTGTAATTATTTCGTTGATTTAATTGAAATACATGAATGACAATATGTTGCAGGTAGTAAAGTTTTATATATTTAACAAGTACTCAAATCAATAATGTATCAACCTATCTCCTACCCCCCCCCCCCCTCCCCATTCCTCAAGCCAATGGTTCAACTGTCCAGCTTTGCAATCCTTATTTTTATATAAATAGTTTGGGATGATCCTCCAGATAAATCTCTTGTGGCAATGCCCTGTATTCACTGTAGATTAAACAAAGACAATTAGATATCTGAATTGGAATTAAATTGGAATCTCGACCACAGGAATTAATTAAAAACAATTGGCCAGATCTGAAATAATTTAGCGGTCATTCTGTTCATTTTCTAATGTATAATATTATTCATAATAGATTGCTTGTTTAATGTAATTTGACTATAGAAATTACAATCCCAGTTAAAATTTATAAAATTGATGCGGAGAAAATGCCAGAATAGAATAAATATATTAATGAAGCTCAGTAATGCTGCTAAGACTGAAGAAGTGTCTCGACACGAAAGGTTGCCCATTCTTTCTCTCTAGAGATGCTGCCTTTCCCACCGAGTTACTCTAGCTTTTTGTCTTCAAGGAAAATTCATCATTTATTATGTTTATTTGTGGTATGTGGGAGTTGCAGCATTTGCATTTATTGTACAACCTAATTGTCTTCAGTGGGACTTCAGTAGTTTGGGTGGGGTGTTTTATTAATGTTCTTTTTTTGATCTGAATGTCATTGGCAAGGTTAGCATTTATTGATCATCCTTAACTGCTCTTGAGAAGGTGGTAGCGAATCGCCTTTTGAATTGTTTCAATCCTTCCGGTGGAGGTATTTTATTAGCTTTGGGTCAAATCCATGATAGGTGATATTTCCAAGACAGGAAGGTCTGTATTTTGGGAGGGAACTTGCAAATGATGCTGTTGCCATGTGCCACTATCGCAAGGTTCCAATCCTGGGGTACATTTACCCCCAGGGGTACATTTCGCCTACCCAGGGGATAAATTTGTTGATTCTGGATTTGTACATATTTTTTCTCATTGACTGACTATGTTTGGTTCTGGTATACTGTCTGGTATTCTGGTAATATCTGTTCATCATTAGTTGTTCACAATAAGTGAAATAACATTGTTATGTGCTATTAAAGTTGCCAGGGGTAAACGGGATGAAAAAGATTGGGAACCCCTGCTCTATAGTGATAAACATTGTGGCGTTAGGAGGTGCTGTTGGAGTAACTGCAATGCATTTTGTGCATGGTAGACTTGCAGCGAGTGTGCATCAGTGATGAAGGGAATGAATGTTCAGAGTTGGTATGAATTAGACAGACTGTCCTATATGGTATCGTACAGATTGAGATTTATTTGAGATTTACTCTTTCAGGCAAGTGGAGTGTATTCTGTCACATCCCTGATTTGTATCGTGTAAAGGATTTGGGATGTCAGAAGATAGATCTCACCCAGTCTATGTACAACCTGCTCTTGTAGCCACAGTGCCTAGTACAGTTGAGTTTTTCATTGAATAATGGTAATATGATTAAATGTCAAACATAGGTGGTTAGACTCTGTTTGAAATGGTAATTGCTGGCATTTTTATGCTGTGAATGTTTCTTGTCACATCAGTTTTGTTGCATTCAGACAAGGATTACTTAGTTTTTAAAAGATTTGCAAATGGTATTGAACTTTGTACAAACTTCCACATTTCTGACCTGATGAGAGGTGGGGCCTCTTGTTCCTCAGGGCAGTAACATCAGGCCAACAACAACTTTTTCCTTTTGTATGAAGTACATTTCCAACCACAGCAGTTTTTTTTTTTGATGCCCAGTAATGACTATTTTGCCAAAGTGGCTTGATGGCACACTCTGTCAAATGTAACCTTGTGTCAAGAACAATCAGTCTTACCTCACCTGTGGTATTTGGCTCTGGTCCATATTTAGACATAGTTGTGATAAAATCCATAGTGAAGTGGGTTTAGTAAGTTCTAGAGAGCCAGTGTTTAGTAAACTGAGATGTTATCTGGTCCCTTAAATTTTGGTGTATCGGATGTTCTTAAACATTGACGGGAATGTAAGTTGACAGACTGGCATCTGTGATGGGGGTGATGTTAGGAGGAAGCTGAGATGGATTCTTTGATAGTATTGGCTGAATATGGGTATGAATGTTTCAGCCTTCAGCATTTTGGGCCCTTCCAACATTGTGGATGGAGATGACCTTGGAGCCATTGCCTCCTAAAAGTTTTAAAACCACCATTCATGACTGATGCGATGTAATGAGATTGCAGAGCTAACATTCACTTTCCTTATAAATGTGTTCAACAAAATCAGATTTGCCTATTGTAAGCTAGAAAGTCGGGTTTTTATGGTGACAGTTGGGAAGTAGCAGGCCATACTCAAAGGGTATATGGTTAATGTAGGAGATAATGATTTAAAAAAAGCAAGAACCAGCCTCCAAACTAGTTTCAAATGTGAGTTATATTCAGTAATTGAATTTGAAATTGCAATTCTCTGCATTTTCTTGCATTCTTCGGGAGAGCTGTTAACAAGCCAAGCTGTGATAGATGTCTGAAGAAGGGTCTCGACCCAAAACGTTGCCTATCTCCTTCGCTCCATAGATGCTGCCTCACCCGCTGAGTTTCCAGCATTTTTGTCTACCTGTGATAGGATGCTTTCTACGGTGCATCTGTAGAAGTTAATAAGAATTGTTGGAGGAATGTCAAACTTCCTTAGACTTCTGAGGAAGTAGAGGCATTAGTGTGCTTTCTTGACAGTAGGTAGCTTCGATGTGGTTGGTTGACGACAAATGGTTGGTGATGTTTACACACAGGAGCTTGAAGCTCTTGATCATCTCCATTTTGGCACTATTGATGCAGACTGGAGCGTGTGTACTGAAGTCACTAAGTGTCTCCTTTATCTAACTGACATTGAGGGAGAGGTTGTTGCCTTGACACCATGTTACTAAGCACTCTATCTCGTTTTGTACTCCATCATTGAGCGAAAGCCAGCCCATTGCAGCGATGCCCACTGCAAACTTGCACCTAGAGTTGGAGCAGAATTTGGCAGCATAGTTGAGAGCGTATGTTGTATAATAAGGGGCTTAGAACACATTCTTGCAGAGCACCAGTGTTGAGAATTATTGGGGAGAATGTTTTGTCGCATATCCTCGCTGATTGTGCTCTATGGGTGAGGAAGTCAAGCATCCAAGACTACAGAATGTATAAATTTGCATGTGCATTATGGCTAAATTGCTCCAATGCATAAAATACTTTTATAGTTCAAAGGTTCAAAGGTCTTTTATTGTCACGTACCAATTAAAGTACAGTGATATGCGAATTACCATCACTTGCAATAATTACCACATGCTTGTGCTAATTCACAGATTGTTGCAATTAAATGTTAGAAGAGTTTTTCTGAATCATTAAGAAGTGTTTTGCTGCAGGAAATCTACAGATCAGCACAGCTTTGACTTTGTGAAATAATTACACAACAAAATTGGACATTGGATTGCCTAATTGTTTGCAACCGATTCACTTATTTAGGTTTAGGTGTTTTGTTTACAAAACCAAAAATCTTTATTGCAGTTCCATGAAAATATTACAGACTTCATCTCATATCCAATACTGGGTTTAGTGTCTTTTTGATTTTCATGCTTTACATTTGTTTTGATTTTTTGATGAATACACTTTTAATATCCAACTGGTGGCTGATTTTGAACAACATTTAAGGAAATAATGTTGGAAGTCTGAAATAGCAAAGCAACAGAATATACCAATCTGCTAAAAAAAATTATAAAGGTGAATTATAACATTTAGTGATCCATGTCTAAAATCCCATAATATTTTAAGATTCAAATTATCCTCTGTAATATTTTTAGTAATTAATTGAAAAATACTTTTTTTTAAATTGGCAAATAGATTAACTTCTTGTATTGCATATCTAATACATATTTTGAATCAATGGTAGCTACGGGACAGACTTAAGATTGTTCAGGTCTGAATTACTTCTGCCTTATATAATTATAGTTTTGTTTGGACAAAGGTAATGTGTGCATGTGTAGGATAGAAAAATACTGCAGTATCCTGCTACTATAAAACACTGTTTAAGTTTTGATTTATAAAACAAAATTTGAAATTAGTTCACAGATCTGCCAAAAAGGCAAGTGTGTACTGGTTTGGAATCCATGATTAATATTTGGTGATGTTAATGGGTAATTGACATTTTCGAAAAATCTTGCTTTTAAATCCCTTATGCGATTAAAAGTTGATTGTTATTGTATGCATGTGGTATGCTATTGATTGTGTTTTTATTGTCCTGCTGTAAATAGCTGGTCAGCGCTAATTAGCTGGGCATCGATCTACAGTAAGTTAAAATACTGTAGAAGTATTAAAAGTGTTAAATTTATAATTGGATCCAAGAGATATCACAGATATGCAAGATTTACTAATATCCCCAGGCTCAGTAACTCATTCAATGTTGAATGTTTATGTAATACTAATGACACAAATTAATTTTGCTTCCTGAAGAACACAATAAACTCAAAAAAAACTTTTAATGAAAATATCGTAATCTCTTCAAAAGTTATTTCAAAAATCTTGGCCGTATCTCCAAGTTCTTTTGTTGAGGCATATTGAACTTCAACTGCATTCTGTTTAATTTCTTGATTTTGTTTTTCTTTCTAGTTATTAAAAAATTATTCATGGCGAGTAGAGAGCCAAAATACAACTTGGTGCGTGAATTGGGACGCGGCAGTTATGGTGTAGTATATGAAGCAGTGGTGACAAAGACTGGAGCACGGGTAGCGGTGAAGAAAATTCGGTGCCATGCACCCGAGAATGTGGAGCTGGCCTTGCGAGAATTTTGGGCATTAAGTAGCATCAAGACAATTCATCCTAATGTGATCCATCTAGAGGAGTGCATTTTGCAAAAAGATGGGGTGCTACAAAAGATGACTCATGGATCATCTTCTTCCCACTATTTAAAGGTAAAATATTGCATGCTACTACTGGTATTTTAATAATGGTGTGCCAAATGGGAATTGATTCAAAATATATGCTGTAAACAATTCTGATTGTTCATGTTTAGTTCTTTAATTAAACAATTCTATAAAATCATGGTGGATATTTTGCCATTTTCTCCGGAGTTGCTGCCTGACCTGCTGAGTTACTCCAATATTTTGTATCTATCTTTCGTATAATACAGAATCTGCAGTTTCTTTTTATTACATTATAGATATTTTGCATCAATGCCACTTTTCCATCATCAACCCCATAATATCCCAATTCCCTTTATCTTAAAAACAAATCAATTGCCTGATAATTTGGCTTGTATTGAGGATGATGCTTTTTATGTTTGGGTGCAATTCCAAAGTTTACATTTTAAAGTAATTGTGATATTATTAAGTGACATTTTCAGAAAAATATTACTATTTAAACTAGTTTTGAATACGTGTAATAGATGAGTATCATTTTAACAAATGAATATTGCAGCATTTTAATTTACACTGTGGACAAAAATGTAATTCTTATTTGTAAGTTTATATTGTTTGCGATAGGGGCAGATTATTTTAGACAAACTATTTTTGTTTACTTTTAAAGCTGGTGGAGACGTCACTGAAAGGGGAACTAAGCTTTGATTCCAGGAGCTCATATTACCTCTGGCTTGTAATGGATTTCTGTGATGGTGGAGATATGAATGAATATCTACTTTCGCGAAAACCAAACCGTCGGACCAACATTAGTTTCATGCTGCAGCTCAGCAGTGCCTTGGCTTTTTTGCACAAAAATCAAATTGTGCACCGGGACCTGAAGCCAGATAATATATTGATCACTGAAACCAAATCGGAAGCTGAAGGAGCAGGTCCTATTCTAAAAGTGGCAGACTTTGGTCTAAGTAAAGTGTGCTCAGGTTTGGGAACAGATCAAAAGGAACCGGTTAATGTTAACAGGTGCTGGCTTTCTACAGCTTGTGGGTCAGATTTTTATATGGCACCTGAAGTTTGGGAAGGTCATTACACAGCTAAAGCAGACGTCTTTGCACTGGGCGTCATCATTTGGGCCATGTTGGAGAGGATTACCTTTATAGATTCGGAGACTAAGAAAGAACTATTAGGAAGCTATGTACGTCAGGGGTCAGTGATTGTGCCCCTTGGTGAAGCACTGTTGTTAAATCCCAAGATGGAGCTCAACATTCCTGTGAAGAAAAAGTCTATGAGCGCTCAAATGAGACAGCTAATCAAGGAAATGCTAGCAACAAATCCACAAGATCGACCTGATGCTTTTGAACTAGAACTGAGGATATGTAAAATCACATGCAGAGAGTGCAGCCGGACTGCGTAAGTCTGAGTACATGTGAAAATAACTTGTATTGAACTTTACCAGATGTTTTTAAATTGCCAGTAAATTTTGTTTTTTTGCCAAGCCCGTGCCCGAAAGTGTACATTGAAATAGTTAGCTGAGATTTTATTATGCAGTTCTTAAAATGCTGCTGTTCTTTGGTACCCACATTTTGGAAGCAACCGCACTACTGTTACTTTGTCAGGTCTCATTTGACAAATTATTTGAGCCCGTCTTTGTCCCTTGACCTTACAAGTCATTTATTGAATGTGTAATTGCTGAAGAGTGTAATGTGATGTATGCAATACTTTATTTTTGGGGGGGGGTGTCCTTTGGGGAATTTAGTAGACTTTTATTTTTGCAGAATATCTGAGATGTCTCATGATCATTATTTTTCACAAGTTCACTTTCCTTTTCCCCTTTGGCTTATTTGTGTATTTATCTTTTCCACCATACCACCTTGACAGAAACCACTTGACTGAGCAGTCTTAAATCAAATCCAAAATGGTACTTTATGCCAAAAATCATTTTAAAATCCCAAAGTATTTTAAATAAACTTTATTTTTATTATATTTTGGGGTTTTTCTCTGTCCCATTCTTTTCCATACTCTTGAAAACTGACACCCACCTAATCCATCATGGGTTCCTTTTGTTAGTGATGCCAGGTTTTCAGTGATTGGTTGCCATTGGTGCAATTTTCTATGTCAAAGTGATCTCTACTTGGGAAGTCTTTGGCATGACTGACCATACTAAAGAAAACGTGCATTGATCTATATCCTGACTTAGCTTAGATGAGATGATGACACTTTACCCCCATTGTATTTTTGTAACTAATGATGTAATTGGTATATTTACCAACAAAACGTGTACGCACATGTTGATTCTGGGTGGTGTCTGATTTTTTTGTGTGTAATCCTTGCACGTGAGAGACAAAGTCAAACGTGAGTTATATGGATTAACATAACATAGGATACGGGAAGAGTTACACAAGAGTAATGCTGATATTTTCTCCTCAAATGAAATTGTAGAATTATTTAAAGGCGTTTTATTTTGAAGCATCTGACTATTCTATTAACACTTCAATGTCATTGCCATGTTGCTGTATTAAGAGCAGTGTACATTGGGAATCCATAGGTCAAAGCAAGCTACTTACAAAGGACGATGGCCATGATAATGATATAATGAATTACTTTAGACTAGTTAAAAACATTCAAGGCACTATCTTAAGTGGGTTACCTTTCTACTGAAAACACAAGTGTATTAAACTATATAAAGTTTACTGTGAAATTTGTAAGATTGTGTAATTTATTCTAAATGTAATATGTACAAATAAAGTTATGAAAACATAATCCTGCATTAATGGTTTCCTAATCAAAATGCACAGTTGGCTGACTAAGAATTTTGGCCAGTTCATTTATTGGGAGTCATTTTTATAGAAGCTTGTTTGTTTGAGGCCAAAAGGAAACAATTGACCCTAGGCAAATTGGGTGAAGGTGCCTAATGGGGTGGATGGGTCTGCTCCATAAAAACACGTATGCTCCTAAATACCATCCTGAATCTGCTGCGCCACTTTGAGCTGTTGTGCGCCAAAGGTTTCCAGGAGTCGGTGTAGATATTGCCTTTTTTTGAGGCTTTCAGTGGATCTTTGAATTATCTTCCTCCATCCACCTAGTAGTTTCTTCCTATGACAGACATAGGTGCAGAGTGTTTGTTTCAGGAATTGATGACAAGCATACAAATTTCATAGTCTGTCCAATAAATCTTATGGTCCTAGTCCATAGCGCTCTAAGAGTAGCAACACAAGTAGATAAAAGATGGTATATAGTCTATCTGCCATCATAGGTTGGGGGATTGAGTATAAGAACTTTGGTTAGGTGGCATTTGGAGTATTGTGTGCATTTCTGGTTGCACATTACGGGAATGATGTGGAGGCTTTGGAGAGGGTGCAGAATAGGTTTTCCAGGATGCTGTCTGGATTAGTGGATTTTAGCAATAAGGACGTACTTGAATTGTTTTCTTTGGAGTGTCGGAGGCCAAGTGGAGACCTAATTGAAATTCATAAAATTTTGAGTCATGACTAGGGTAGATACTCAGAACTTGTTTCCCATGGTGAAAATGTCAAAAAGAGTGTAGCTATAAATCCAACAAAGAATGTTTAAAGATGATGTACAGGGCACGTTTCCCCCCCCCCATTGTGGTAGGTGCTTTGAACACAGTGGTGGAAGCAGATGTGAATGATGATGGTGGTGTGTGTGGTTTTAAGATAAACACATAAATATGCAGTGAATTCAGGGATATGGAGCATGTGCAGGCAGAAGATACTTGTTTAGAAAAGCATCATGATTGGCACAGACATCACAGGCCAAAAGCCTGTTCCCGTGCTCTACTGTTTTGTAACATAGCCACTGAGCATAACTATGGCTTGAATACTGAGTAAATTGGCCAAGTAGAGGACATAGATGTTAGTTTTGTTATCTTTCCAGTGAACTTCATGGGTTTAAAGTGTTGGGAATTCAAATTCGCTATATTTAAAACACTGGAAAGACCCAAAGCACTGGACCCCACATCCCCCCCCCCCACCCACAAACCACCCCTCCCCCCCCCACACACACCCTCCCTCACCTCCCCTCCCCTATCCCCCCCCTCCCTCACGCTCCCCCTCCCTCACGCTCCCCCTCCCTCACGCTCCCCCTCCCCCACGCTCCCCCTCCCCCACGCTCGCCCTCCCCCTCACTCCGCCTCCGCCTCCCCCTCCCCCTCCCCCACACCCCCTCCTGGTGTAAAGTCTGCAGGCCGCGGTTGGAGCTATCCCAGGCAAGGGATTGGCTTCGATATTAAGTCCGCGTCCCGCGCTGTGGCCCAAGGTCAGTTCGAGGAGGCCTTCAGCTCCATCAATTGGTCGGCCGCAAAGCAACTGGAGACCCGACCTGGAAACATCGCGTGTCCGGCAAGGTAAGAAACTGAAAAAAAAAGTTTCCCCCGACCCCTCCCCCTTCCCCCACATAAAACAAACCGGAGAACATTTACACAAACTTACAAAACGCACTAAAACATTTTTTTAAAGGCGAAAAAAAACAACAGACCTTACTTGAGGTAAGTTACTGGTTAGCCTTCTAGATGAATCTAGTTTGCATACTAACAGCATCTTCCAGCAAATGTCTTGTCCTGCTTATGATAAATTCAACTGAAGAGTACTGAGCAAAGCAGAAAGAAATTTACCAGTAAACTCTGCAACCTCTGCCATTGGAAATAAGTGAAAACAAAACACAATGCTAAGTGCATTCTTCACATTTGGAAAGAAAAAAAGTTGAAGCGCATATCTGAAAGTAGTTTATAAGATTAGAAAAGGGGATCTTGTGAAGAAAAAGTTAAAACAATATAATTAACATTTCCCAAAAAGTGAATTTGCAAGTCGAATTGGTAGTAAGGAAGGCAAATGCAACGCTAGCATTTATTCCGAGAGGACTAGAATATAAAAACAGGAATATAATGCTCAGGCTTTATAAGGCACTGGTCAGACTTTTTTTCGAGCATTGTGAACAGTTTCGGGCTATATATCTGAGGAAGGATGTGCTGGCTTGGAGAGGGTCCAGAGGAGGTTTACGAGAATTATCCCAGGAATGATTGGGTTAACATATGACGGCACTGGGCCTGTACTTGCTGGAGTTTAGAAGGATGAGGGGGTACCTCATTGAAACGTACCGAATAGTGAAAAGCCTGGGGAGAATGACTGGAGAGGATGTTTCCACTAGTGGGAGAGTCTAGGACCAGTCAGAATAAAAGGACATACTTTGAGAAAAGAGATGAGAAGGAATTTCTTTAGTCAAAAGTGAATCTGTGGAATTCATTACTACATCCGGATGTGGAGGCCAAGTCAATGGATATTTAAAAGGCGGAGATTGACAGATTATTGATTAGTATGGGTGTCGGGTTATGGGGAGATGGCATGAGAATGGGATTGAGAGGGAAAGGTAGATCAGCCATGATTGAATGATGGAATGGACTTGATGGACTGAATGGCCTAATTCTGCTCCCAGAACGTATGAACTTAGCTGAATATATAGTGGCAAGATGTCTAAGATCATATACGTGTGAAAGAAAGTGCTCCAAGTATCTAAAGGGGCCTGAGAATCTTGAGGGGAATTGGTGACCTTGGTCTCGTGGGGGGAAAAAAGAGGTTATAATTATGAAAATATCACCTATTAAAAAAGAGGCTCTGGAGAGTGGGTTTGTGATGATTTTATGGAAATGTTTTTTTTAACTAATTTGCACAAATGTATCGCCTAGTAAAACAAAATGCACTGATTTGTAGAATTTGTAATCTAGAAACTGTAATTTGTGTTTGTGTTCCACATGAGCCTCCTTCCGAACCCAATTTAATCTAACCCTACCTGCTTATTTTCTTTTCTCCCTTGTGTCCATGAAAGCAGATTTAATAATAGCTTTCAAAAATGTATCGAATAAATGATTGGAGGGCAGGGTACTTTTGAAGACTGATTCACTAATTGCATTCAAAAGGGAATTCTTTGAGTATGTAAAATTCTGTGGAATACCTCACTTACAGCATTAATCAGTACTAACCATATCAGCTAAAAAATCCTTTGAATTTTCCGGGTAAATGACTGAGGATTTCCTTTCAATGGACCTATTAGTGCGTAACTAGAATATTGGGTAGAGCCAAAGGTACGTGTCATAGCTCACAGAGAATTGCAGAGTGGATTGTAATTTTGCAAGTGCTTTTCTGGCCCCAAAGCCCTGACAATGCAATTTGGTTTGAGTTAATGAAACGAATGCAAAGTCTAAATCAGCCAGGAATTAAATGACTAATCGAGTACATTATTGTTATTTGACTTATCCAACCTAAATATACTCATGTAAAAATGGGTACATGTTTACACAGTGTAAAAGATTAGCTTGATTGTTGCATCAAATGCAATTGGGCTCTTGGATTTGAAGGACCCAATTGGAGGATGTCTAGCTGATATATTAACCAGACATAATCTGCTCAAGTTTATTTTTTATGTACCACTGAACGGAAACCCCATATTAGGTGAAGCTTTATTGATCTATAATGACCACTGGGGAATCAGTTAGTCTTAAGTACTCATGGAATGACGTACGGCAGTGATTTGTTTATTTGGAAATGAACTGCCAAAGGTTGCAATGTGTACTGGTTAAAGACGTTCTGAAGATGAAAATTATGAAGAAGTACATCACACCCACTCTTCCATTAGGGAGGGTATAACTAGGCAAAAATAATGAGTGTCTCTAAAATTTGTTGGGAATTTGGGAGGAACTTCTTTTCTGGAGAGTAGGAATTTTCTATGACATAACTATCACAGGGAATAATTAAGGCAAATGGAATGTAGGTGTTTGGGGGGGGGGGGGGGAAGAAAGCTGTAGATTTATTTCAGCTTGCTCCCCCCCCCCCCCCCCACCACCACCCTCCCCCTTTACAGTCAGTCTGCAAAGGATCCCAACACAAAGTCACCTTTCCATATTGTCCAGAGAAGATGCCCTGACCCTGAGTTACTTCAGCACTTTGTGCCCTTTTGTGTAAACCAGCATCTGCAGTTCTATGTTTCTAGAATATAGGTGTTTGTGGCTTGTGTGAAATATGATGAAGGGAGTAACAGTATATGCAGAGGATAGACACAAAATGCTGGAGTAACTCAGCAGGTCAGGCAGCATCTCTGGATAGAAGGAATGGGTGACTTTTCGAGTCGAGACCGTTCTTCAGTCTGAGGATGTGTCTCAACCTGAAACGTCACCCATTCCTTCTATCCAGAGGTTCTGCCTGTCCCGCTGAGTTACTCCAGCATTTTGTGCCTATCTTACATTTTGTATGCAGTTTTGTCAACCATTGCTGGCCCATCTGGCAGCGCTCCATTCACTTGAATAGGGTCACTCGCCCTCATTAAGTTAGTATGATGCTTTTTCTATTTGAGATTTCTTGACTTACATAGGTTCAATCTAATGGTAAATAAAAATAATTTAAGCACAAAAGTAAAATAAAAGCCATTGGCACCTGATGCCAGAAGGTACAGGATGGTCTGTGGACATGGTTTTACTTTGTCATCCCAATTCTCAGACTGTTCAGTTTCACAAAGAGCAGAACTGAGGCCAATAGGACATTGGGAGCCACACGGCTGCAAAGGATGAATGCAATTGTAAGCAATCTATGCGTTGTGTGCACCAGTCTATGGGGTTCCCAAGCCTTAATAGATTGGGGTCTTAAGAATTGGCCCAATTCAAGTGAATTAACTCATACGTGATAGGTGCAGAATTAGGCCATTCGGCCCATCAAGTCTACTCTGCCATTCAATCATGGCTGATCTATCCCTCTTAACCCCATTCTCCTGTCTCCTCCCCATAGCCCCCCCCCTAACACCCCTGCACTGTGGACTCCATGTACCTGCAGTACTTAAAAATGTAGAATGCAGAACTGCTTTACCCAAAGCAACTCTAGAAAGAAGCCTGAAGACAGGGAGGAAATAATTGGCTCCACCTCCTCCCAATCTGGCTAAACCACAGCTCCCTGTTCTGTTGATAATGAAACCACTACCAACTGTAAGTTACACACAGACAGTCAATGAACTTGGCGTATTTTAAATGTTGCATTTCAGCTTCTGACCAATCTTAAATGCCGAAACTACTATTTCCAAACTCGAACGCATTTCCTGGTTGTGCTGCAGCATTAACTATCGAATGAGTGAATTTCCTTCCGTCAGGAGATTTTAAACTGGAAAAGAACCTGAATCTTATGAAGCCTAAACTATTGAGCCAAGATTTCTTTTTTTTTTTAAATTATTTTTATTAGAAGTACGGTAAATTACAATAATACACAACACATATATCTTAATACATTTTTTGTACCGCTTCATTTTTTTGAGCTTTAAGAAAAAGATAGAAGTAAGGAAAGTAAAGAAAGTGCGCAAGAGTCGTGAAGTGCAAGAGAGTGTTGGGAAAAGAAAGCCCCTTAGAAAAGAAGTTTGAGAAGGAAGTAAAGTAAGAAAGTAGACCCTAGAAAAGAAAGAAAAAGAAAGTAGGAACAATCGCTCTATTATAACATTAAACTCCGCAGAAAGGGGACTACCAATCTAGTCTGTATTTGTTGTTTTACCTCCCATTGCCAGGTCCTGATACCATTTATTTATTTATTTATTTTTAAAATTACTATTGCACCTCATGCTTGTAATAGGTCCAGAAACGTAGACCACGTCTTTTGGAATTGGTCTGCTTTACCTGCTAAGAGGAATCTCATCTCTTCCAGATGTAATGTTTCAAACATATTTGATATCCACATTTTTATTGTTGGTGTGGGCGCATTTTTCCAGAATTTAAGTATGAGCTTTTTTCCCATTATTAGCCCGTAATTGAATACATTCTTCTGATACACGTTTAATTCAGGGATACCTTCCGATATTCCAAAAATGATCCATTCTGGTTTTGGTACCAGTTTTATTTTGATTAATTTTGAAAAAATATCAAATATTTCATACCAGAATTTTTGGATTTTTGTACAAAAACAAAAGAATGCGCTATGGTAGCTTCTTGACACAGACATTTATCACAGATTGGTGAAACATTAGGAAAGATTTTATTTAATTTAGTTTTTGAATAATATAGTCTATGTAATGTTTTGAATTGAATGAGCGTATGCCGTACGTTGATCGAACATTTATGCACCTGTAGTAAATGATTATCCCAGCTCTCTTTTGAAATTTTTATAGCTAATTCTTGTTCCCAGTCTCTTCTAATTCCATCTGTTGTGGGTATTTCTATGTTTAAAATGATATTATATAAGTACGATATTAGATTAGCTGATTCCGCCTTTGTCTTCATTGCTTCATCCAGTAAGTCAGAAGGCATATTATGATAGTCTTTTGTGTATTTTTTCAGATAATCACGAATTTGAAGATATTTAAAATATTGGTTATTTTTCAAATTGTATTTCAGTTGTAGTTGTTGAAATGATAGTAATTTTCCCAATTCATACAGATCTTCGAGCGTTTTGATTCCCATTCTTTCCCATTGTATAAATGATTTGTCTATGATTGATGGTTTAAACGATGGGTTATTGACTATTGGTATTGAAAGAGATAGGTTTCTTAATTTTAGATTCTGTTTTATTTGTTTCCATGTTCTAATTGTGCTATGTATAATTGGATTTTTATTATAATTTTTATTATTCAAATTTATTGGTGAGAGGAGAGTCGCTCCTATATTACTCGGCGAGCAGTCCCCTTTTTCCATTACAATCCAGTCCGCCTGCTGGGCAGAATTGTCCAGCAGGTGAATCATATTTTTAATATTTACTGCCCAATTATAATACATAAAGTTAGGGAGCGCTAGACCCCCCAACTCTTTTCGTTTATTAAGGTGTGCTCTTTGTATTCTATGGGATTTATAATCCCATATAAAATTTGTAATGTCTGAGTCCAATTTTTTGAAAAACCTTTTTGGGAGGAGCCAAGATTTCTAACAAAGTTTGCTAGCTAAGGTGGAAAGTTATCACAAGTTAAAAAGACTGGCCTAAAGAGGATTTGACCGGACGTGAGTGAGTGTATTACAGATGTAAGCGAATAAGCCAGCATCTTTCTACTTTGGCAGAGGTCGCTAAACTTCATGGATTTTGATTGTAAAGGACCATGTAATAAAGTGAATAACTTGAAGCAGAGTATACTCTTCAAAGGTGGGGCGGGGGAAGGAAAATAAAATTAGGGAAATTATCTAGGTAATGGTTTGGGAATAAAGATTTGCCATTTTGACTTTAAGACGTGTCCCAATCTGACGCTAATCCTACAACTGGTGGAACAAGATCATAAAATAGACCATCTATTAGATTTAGGGCTTTCTTTGAAGTGGAAGATGTATCTCTTTGGAAGGTATATGTGTTTTCTCTGTTTGGAAGTTTACAAGGCTTTAATACTTTAATTATATCCTCCTCCTGGCTTTACTGAGAGGGCTGGGAAAGGCAGGCAAAGGCAAAGATCCTATAGCGGAGATAAGATCTTTGGGCAAAGGAGTCTTGTTTAGGTTTCTCAATCATGCAGTTACCTGAATAGTTCCTCAGCTGGATACAATGTGATTGTGCAAGAAAGGCCAGGTTGCCTGAAGCAAAATAGATCAAGGGTTGCATTGTTTAGACAGCGTCAGGTAGGTTATATAAAAATAGTAGCTTCAGCTATTACACTAGTTGGGACAGGATGGAAGGGAGTTAAAAATGCAGACGTTCAATAATTACCTGTATCTCCATATCTCAAAAGCCAAATTATCTTCTTTTTACCCTGAGGTTAGTACATTCTGTGTTAAATGTAAAATTTCTGAAGCCTCTCTTATCCATATGTATTGGTCATGCCCCAGCCTTAACAAGTTCTGGCTAGAAGTCTTTCATACATTATCTCAGGTGTTAAACATCAAATTGGAACCAAAGCCTCTAATCGCTCTTTTTGGGGTCACTGGTGAGGAGGTTAGATTAACTGCAGATAAACGTCGCACTATATCTTTTGCTTCTCTTCTGGTTCGGCGAACAATCCTGCTCAGGTGGACGGAACCTACCCCGCCCACTCATACACAATGGCTGACAGATATTATGTCCTGCCTAAAGCTCGAGAAAATCAGGTACTCACTTCAACACTCAAATGGAAGGTTTCAGAAAGCATGGGGACCTTTTTTAAATGCATTCCAGACTTTGTAAATGCTTGATCATCAAGTACAGTTTAACATTAACAGTCTACCCATTAATTTATCGGGGATTATTGCTGTGACAGGCTGATATTTGCAAATGCTCACTGGCAGTGACTGGGGAGGGATTATTTTTGGTATCTTATTTTTCTTTTATTGTCGTTTTCTTGTTATATGTTGGCATAAGTTGTTTTTTATTTATTCTTTTCGTACACTCTGTCTGTAACAAATGAACAACTTTGCACCTTGTTATGTCTTGAAAACTAAATTAAAAGATTTTGATTTAAAAAAAATAATTACCTGTTGTATACCAATTATACATACTTGTGCATGATTTCATACAGCAGGGCTATTTGAATATCAAATTTAAAAATATGGATGGTTGAGATCACTAACGATTTTAAATAGTGAAACGTTTTGTGCATTTTTCATGGAGAGCTAAGCTGTGTTTAGGGCTAAGCCCTACTTGGCCTTTCAGTGTCTGCGATCTGATAAATGATCATGCTTGGCTGTTTTGTATTTTCATGATCATATTGTGGAATCATATTGTTATCAATTCAGTTTTCAGGTGGATATGTTTAATTCTGAGATAGAAGTTGTCCTGTTTTCCTCGTACTTGTATCAATGGACAGAAAATCTATCCTATAATTTCAGGAGCAGAATATCTTGGATGGATATTGATGTGTGTTTCAGTTTTTGTTTGGGCAGTGGAGGAGGTAACCCTTTAATTCTTTCTGATATCCTTCTGATATTTATTCTTCACCCGGCACTGCCCCCAAATATCTGCCGTCTATTTCTCACTATTGCTAGCGATCCTGCTTGAAGGTCTTAATTTTGTTTGACTCCTTGGAGGAGTGGGGCAAGTCAATGCGCAAGAAATCTAGTTGCAATTTTGTGGCCATCGTTGTAAGTGGAAGCCTTGTTGAATGACCTCTTTTTCAGCCAATTCAACTGCAAGTTTGTGAAATATGTTCATAAGTTCTAGGAGCAGAATAAGGCCATTTGGCCCATCAAGTCTACTCCACCATTCAATCATGGCTGGTCTATCTTTCCCTCTCCACCGCATTCTCCTACCTTCTCCCCATAACCCCCAGATACCCTTACTAATCAAATGTAGTAGTTGTTCTTCAGAGTGCATACTGTCGTTGTGTCCTTGGGCAAGACACTTCA
Source organism: Amblyraja radiata (assembly GCF_010909765.2). Taxonomy (NCBI): domain Eukaryota; kingdom Metazoa; phylum Chordata; class Chondrichthyes; order Rajiformes; family Rajidae; genus Amblyraja; species Amblyraja radiata. The sequence goes on along the minus strand of NC_045982.1, from coordinate 8,089,132 downwards.
CCCACCTTTGCCTGTGTGTGTCCTTGGGCAAGACACTTCACCCACCTTTGCTTGTGTGTGTGAATGTAATTATGTGAAGCACTTTGGGGTCAATGCAAGTTGACTAAAAATGTGCTATATAAATAAAGAAATTTAATTTATTTAATTTATTGTGGAAGGACTAGAGATGTGGGATAACTAAATTGTAGTACTCTAATTGGGCTTAAAGGTAAATTTAATTTGCCATTGACAAAAGGGACCTCTATTTGAAAAAATGAGAGTGATGGGAATTGGCAAGGCAAGAGATTGCAGAAACAGTGTTACTTAAAAGAATGTATATAGATGACTGGTATAGCAGCAGGCTTCCTGTGTTTTGTATTTGGCAAATTAAATGTTAAACAAGCACAGTGAAGTCAAACCATGAACGCAGCGTTAGCAACCTCAAGAATGAGTTTGAATCTGGGAAATGATCTGGGTTGGAGGCTGCATATGCCTGAATCTTGAGCCAAAAAAACCCCACAAAGTGCTGGAGGAACACAGCAGATCAAGCAGAATCATTGGTGAGAATGGATGGACAACATTTCGGCTTTGAAGAAGAGCCTTCACCTGAAACATTGCCTGTCCATTCTCTCCACAAATTATCTGTGCTGTAATTTTGGTGGAATATTTAATATTCAATATTTAATATTCAATATTTAATGTTCAATATTTAGAAGGAATTAAAATAGTAGGGGGAGGAAAAATATTTACTGGATCTTGGGTATTGAAACAGGTTCAGTGCTTGAAGCAAAATGATGAAAGAGTTAGATAGAGCTCTTAAAAATAGTGGAGTCGGGGGGGGGGGGGATATGGGGAGAAGACAGGAATGGGGTACTGGTTATGGATGATCAGCCATGATCACAGTGAATGGTGGTGCTGGCTCGAAGGGCCGAATGGCGTACTGCAACTATTGTCTATTGCCTTTGTTTAAAATGAATTAACAATTTAATTTGTGCTGCTCCCATAAATAGGTTTTTTTCATAGTATGTTTTATTTTAAATGAAGCAGCTTTACCTTCAATTATTCAAAATCCAGAAATTTTTCTTGCAAAAGATAATTGGTTCCTTCTGATATTTTTACATGGATTCCATAGTTTGTACAGGGCAACATTTTTAATGGAGTATACTGGTTGTTGCTACTACTCAAATTTTAAAATATTATTCAGATACAAAACAGATCGAACTGCATGTTTCCATTTGTATTCTTGTATTTGTTGGAATTTGTAGCAATGTACTGAACTAAACTCCATAGGGAAACTGAGTCAGAGTGTTTTATTGTTATACTAGACGGCTGGTGGACAGTCAATGTTGGGTCCAGTCAAAATGGCGATCTCAAGATGGCGGCGGGCTAACTGCGCAGGCACGGCTGATCATCTCAAAATGGCAGCGGGCCCGGCAACCCCCAACTGCGATCGTGCGGGTAGCAGGACCGGCAACCCTCCCCCAACTGCGCACGCGCGGATCCGGCGGCCATCTTACTGTTGTGACGAGTTGGGTTCCCATTGTGACGTTGAATGCGGCTGACGGGTATGGCAAGTGGAAAAGTGATTTTTTAAAGTTTAAAATGTGAATAACTTGTAAAATATAACATCAATCTGAACTAAATTTGCTAGTTTACATCGCAGGACAATGGTGATTAAGGTGGGCCTAAAACTGTCGCGCCATCGTGTACCGTTTTTGTGGCGTTTCGGGAACAAATATAGGTACAAATAAATATATATAGAAACAAACAAACAAGATGAGAGTTTTAGTAATATACTAGACTAAGTGGGACCCGTTGGGTCCCAGCATCACACAGGAGGGCTGGTGTGCAAATGGTGTGCAACGCAATATTCCACCTCTCCACCAATTCTAATATTGGTGGCCAGTTGTGGGGGGGGGGGGGGGGGCTTTCTGGAGCGCTAGTATGGGTGTTGTGGGTTGGAGGGACTGGTTTCCAGAGGGCTAGTATGCAAATTGTGTGCCAAATGGATTCTTGGGCTGGCGTCTCAGTCAATCAAGCCTGTTGTGCTGGCAACTCACTCACTCACGGCTGGTGGGCTGGTAGTTGACTTACGGCTAATCCTTGAAATTCTATTTCAAGCAGGGTATAAGGCCACCAAATTCAAGTGCAGTTTCTTACCACTTCTAGCAGGGTGCAAGGCCACCAAATTCAAGTGCAGTTTCATACCATTTGAAGTAGGGTGCAAAGCCACTAAAGACAGCGAGTTGTGACCTCTCCCTCCTCCATCTTGCAGAGACTGAGCCACACCCACATTTCCGGGTTTTATAACCCCTCCCCCTCCCCCACCGGAAAAGGTGTGGCTTTCATGGAGTGATTGACAGGAGAGAGATTCTCAACATTTAAAAAAAAACTAATAACACTTTTATTTTTCATTGATGGGAAGAATTCTCTGCATCTGCTCAGCGGAGGGGGACTGAGTAAGATGGCCAAAAATCACAGCCGTAAGTGGTAGCGTTTTATCTAAAATCAATATACAGTGCAAACAGGAAGTAAGTGCATTTACAGTAGTGCCTTTTAACTTCAAGCCAAAGCAACCAAGCCACCATTTGCAGTAAGTAGTGCCTTTCAACTTCAAGCCACACCCAAGCCATCATTTGCAGGAAATAGTGCCTTTCAACTTCAAGCCACAATTTGCAGTTAGTGCCTTTCAACTTCAAGCCAATGCACCCACGCCCCCCATTTGCAGTAAGTAGTGCCTTTCAACTTCAAGTCAAAGCTCCCAAGCCACCATTTGCAGTTAGTGCCTTTCAACTTCAAGCCAAAGCTCCCAAGCGACCATTTGCAGTAAGTAGTGCCTTTCAACTTCAAGCCAAAGCAACCAATCCACCATTTGCAGTAAGTAGTACCTTTCAACTTCATGCCACCATTTGCAGTAAGTGGTGTCTTTCAACTTCAGGCCACACCCATGCCACCATTTGCAGTAAGTAGTGCCTTTCAACTTCAAGCCAAAGGACCCAAGCCACCATTTGCAGTAAGTAGTGCCTTTCAACTTCAAGCCAAAGCAACCAAGCCACCATTTGCAGTAATAGTGCCTTTCAACTTCAAGCCAAAGCTCCCAAGCCACCATTTGCAGTAAGTAGTGCCTTTCAATTTCAAGACACACCCAAGCCAAGCCAACCAGGGGAGGTGCGCTTTCTGGAGCGCTAGTATGAACCATTTTAGAAGCAATAGACATTTTTTTGCAAGCTTTAGAACCAATAGACATTTTTTTGCAAGCTTTAGAACCAATAGTCTTTTTTTTGCAGGCTTTAGAAGCAATAGACATTTTTTTGCAAGCTTTAGAAGCAATAGACATTTTTTTGCAAGCTTTAGAAGCAATAGACACTTTTTGCAAGCTTTAGAAGCAATAGACACTTTTTGCAAGCTTTAGAACCAATAGACATATTTTTGCCAGTTTTAGAACCAATAGACATTTTTTGCAAGCTTTAGAACCAATAGACATTGTTTGCAAGCTTTAGAACCAATAGACATTATTTTGCAAGCTTTAGAACCAATAGACACTTTTTTTGCAAGCTTTAGAACCAATAGACATTTTTTGCAAGCTTTAGAACCAATAGAGACACCTTTTGCTAGCTTTAGAACCAATAGACATTTTTTGCAAGCTTTAGAACCAATAGACATTTTTTTGCAAGCTTTAGAACCAATAGACATTTTTTGCAAGCTTTAGAACCAATAGACATTTTTTTGCAAGCTTTAGAACCAATAGAGACACTTTTTGCAAGCTTTAGAACCAATAGACATTTTTGCAAGCTTTAGAACCAATAGACATTTTTTTTGCAAGCTTTAGAACCAATAGACATTTTTTTGCAAGCTTTAGAACCAATAGATTTTTTTTGCAAGCTTTAGAACCAATAGAGACACCTTTTGCAAGCTTTAGAACCAATAGACATTTTTTTGCAAGCTTTAGAACCAATAGACACTTTTTGCAAGCTTTAGAACCAATAGACATTTTTTGAAGGCTTTAGAACCAATAGACATTTTTTTGCAAGCTTTAGAACCAATAGACATTTTTTTGCAAGCTTTAGAACCCATAGACACATTCTGCAAGCATTTTAGAACCACTAAGGGCACTTAAATTTGAGTAGACATGTGTTCAGTGTTATTCACAGCTCAGATAAACGTGACCCTCTGCCTTCCTCCATCTTGAAGAGACTGTGGCACACCACTTCCTGGTTTTATAGTCCCTCCCCCCTGCCGCCAGCAGGGGCAGCAGAGAGAATGGGGACTTTTGTAAAAACATTAATATCTCTGTCATTTTTAATCGACGGGAAAAATCCTCGGCACACATGTGGCGGAGGGGGGCTCTGAGCAAGGTGGCAAAAAATGACGGCCGTAGGTGGCAGCGTTCTCTCGGAAATCGCAGCACAGATGGCCAAAACCGGTCAAGAACAGACTTTTAGTAATATAGATATAATAATAGGTGTCCCAGATAGAACAATGAAATTGTTACTTGCATCCTATTGAAAATTGTCATACACTGTTGTAAGCATTATAACGTCTGTACCATAGAGAAGTTTAATTTTTATAATTTTTATAAATATCTGTTGCAGATAGAGGCTATGTGAGCTGCCCACCTCTCCTTGATTGAACACAGACTTTGATCTTTGCCGGGCACAAGAGGACTGAGGACTTGTGAATCTTTTATAAAGCAAACTTCGCAGCTAAAGCATAGTTTTCTCTTCATAATTCGTGTGGAATACACGCACCAGTTGAAGAGAAGACCTAACATCTCACCTGCTGGTGACAAGCTCTCTAATTTAACGTCTTTGTAATATTGCTTATGAATAAAGCTGTCTTTTAAACTGGATAACAATCTTGCATGCTTTGTTCTAACAATTTTTTTGTCTGCGCGTGTGTGCGCGCGTGTGTCTGCGCGCGTGTGTGCGCGTGCGTGTGTGTGTGTGTGTCAAACGGTAGATGCGACAGATCCTACATAGTTCAGAATGCTAAAACACTGACCAGATCTTATTGGCGTAGTGACTCTAAGCCCACTGGAGTTCAGTCCTTCATTTGTGGTAGAATTGCTATATGGATCTTATAGAAACATATAAAATTATAAAAGGACGGGACAAGCTAGATGCATTAAAAATGTTCCCAATGTTGGGCGAGTTCAGAACCAGGGGCCACAGTCTTAGAATAAAGGGGAGGTTATTTAAGACTGAGGTGAGAAAAAACTTTTTCACCCAGAGAATTGTGAATTTATGGAATTCCCTGCCACAGAGGGCAGTGGAGGCCAAGTCACTGGATGGATTTAAGAGAGAGTTAGATAGAGCTCTAGGGGCTAGTGGAGTCAAGGGATATGGGGAGAAGGCAGGCACGGGTTCTCGTTCATCTTGAGATCGCCATTTTGACTGGACCCAACATTGACTGTCCACCAGCCGTCTAGTATAACAATAAAACTCTCTTGACTTGCTTGGATGCAATTAATGTTAGAACTCCGTTTTCAATGGCATGTGCAAAATTGTTATGCAGATTTCAACAGTACGATATCCACTTAATCTGTAACTTTCCCTTTAGGCAATACAATTGATAGGGGACGATCAGCCATGATCACAATGAATGCTGGTTCGAAAGGCCAAATGGCCTCCTGCACCTATTTTCTATGTTTCCATAGGAGTATTCAATTGGTCCCTCTAGACTGCACCAGCATTCGATTAAATCATGTCTGATCATGGCCTTGACACCAATTTTCTATATCCTCCCAATATTTTCATTTCCGACAGTCTTAGCAGCAAGTACAAGGGGATTGGGGTTGAGTAGAGAGGGGCGCTGTTGATGTGAGAGTGCTGCTGCTAGACTAGCGTGCAGGTTTTAATGAGTACTGGTCATGGATGCAGAGGCCAAGCAGAAACAAGGCAAGGACAAAAGTAACAAAGAAACGAGGAACTGCAGATGGTGGTTTACGAAAATGGACAAAAGGTGCAAGGGCCAGGCGGCATCTCTGGAAAATGTTTTGGGTCTGGACCCTTCTTCAGACAGACCCTTCACTTGTCTGCGTTCTCAGGAGATGTTGTCTGACCTGCTGTGTTACTCCAGCACCTGTGTCTTTTTGTTTAAAGGCAAAGGTAAGATAATTACATTTAGATTTAGCTCTTAGGGCTAAAGGGGATCAAGGGATATGGGGGAAAAGGGTACTGATTTTGGATGATCAGCCATAATGGCGGTGCTGGCTTGAAGGGCCGAATGGCCTACTCCTGCACCTAGTTTCTATGTTTCTATGTTATAGAAACATAGAAATTAGGTGCAGGAGTAGGCCATTCGGCCCTTCGAGCCTGCACCGCCATTCAATATGATCATGGCTGATCATCCAACTCAGTATCCCGTACCTGCCTTCTCTCCATACCCTCTGATCCCCTTAGCCACAAGGGCCACATCTAACTCCCTCTTAAATATAGCCAATGAACTGGCCTCGACTACCCTCTGTGGCAGGGAGTTCCAGAGATTCACCACTCTCTGTGTGAAAAAAGTTCTTCTCATCTCGGTTTTAAAGGATTTCCCCCTTATCCTTAAGCTGTGACCCCTTGTCCTGGACTTCCCCAACATCGGGAGCAATCTTCCTGCATCTAGCCTGTCCAACCCCTTAAGAATTTTGTAAGTTATCTCTTCTTTAGTGTTATTCAGGCAGTCAGCGGAGTGATATGCCCCTCCTGTCAGAAATGGGAAATCGGGGAGCAGTCAAGTGTTCTTGGGACCGTGTCTGCAGGAAGAGCTACGCCCCTCACCTCATCGCCTCTCCACTTGCGACTCATTGCTTCCTGTTTTGAATTCCCATCCTCTTGTACAAATCCCTCCAATTTGTAATCTCCACCACCCTTTTTGGTCTCTTGTGCAGCATCCACTCACTTTTGCATTGGTAATTATGATTCTACAGTCAAATATCTATTATAAGCACTAAAGTCAGGAGCCAGCCGGTTGGGGAGGGGGGGGGGGGTCAGAAATGGGGGACCCGGCAGGGAAGGCCACCGAGAACAAAGGGGAGACCCGGGGGAAGGCCATGTGTGGCGGCAGGCCTGGTTCACCGCTGCAAGATGACAAAAAGACTGATTAACTTTTTGTAACTTTGTTGGCACCAGAAACATGGCAACCCTTTGTGTACTGCCTTGGTGAGGTCTGCTGTATGATTTTACCAGATTGTATTGAAAAACAAATAATTTCATTGTACATAGGTACATGTGACAACAAAGTATCATTGAATCATTGAATTTAATCTCTAGAACCTCACCTCTACACCTTTTAAGATGTTCCTTAAAACCGAGGCATGTTTTTGGTCCTAATATCTCTTTTAGCTGTCTTTTTTTTCCTTGATGGTCGGTTTCGTGACGATCACAGGAACATAATGGATATTTTACATAAATGAATGTAACTGCTGGAGTAGCCCACTGCTTGCTACATTATATTCCCTCCATTGATGAACTGTACACTGCAAGGGCCAGGAAGCGAGCGGGCAAGATCATCTCTGACCCATCTCACCCTGGCCACAAACTCTTTGAATCACTTCCCTCTGAAAGGCGACTCCGGACTGTCAAAGCTGTCACAGCCAGACATAAAAACAGTTTTTATCCACGAGTAATTGCTCTACTCAACAGCCAAAAATCTGTAGCCTCCCTTTGATCTGGTATTTTGTTGGTTCACAAACAATACAATACAATACAATTTATTTGTCATTTGAACCCCATTGTGGTTCAAACGAAATGTGGTTTCTGCAGTCATACACACAAAAAAGAACCAAGACACAACACAATTTACACAAACATCCATCACAGCGCATCTCCTCCTCGCTGTGATGGAAGGCAAAGACTTATCTCTCCCCTGCACTTCCCATTCCCCTCCCGATGTCAGAGTCAAAGTCAAAGCCCCCGGCGGGCGATGGCAATTGTCACGCGGCCATTTACGCCGCGCCGGGTGATGCAAGGCTGCGCTCCGGGTCTTGTTGTTGGAGCCCCCGGCGGGCGCTAGCAAAGTCCCGCAGCCATTCCAAGCCGCGCCGGGCAGTGATGTAAGGCCCCGCTACAGGTACTCTTCAACCCCACAACTCGGGCGGGTGAAGTCGCCGTTGCGGAAGCCCCGAAAAGCGGTTTCCCAACAGGGACCCGCGGGCTCCCGGTGTTCCTGTCTGCCAGACCTGCGGTAAGCCTCCGAATTCCCGGGGTCGGGTCGCAGCAGCGCGCCACCACCGCTCCTCCCGCTCCGAACTCGGTCAGCTCCATGATGGTGAGTAGGTCCGCAGCTCCGTGACTGGAGCCCCAGGTCGTTCCTGCTGGAGGCCGCTCCACAGTGCTAGGCCCCAACGACAACGGGGACCCAACAGAGAAAAGGTTGGGTTCTCCGTGCAGGGGATAGATTTTTTAAAGTTTCCCCCACCCCCCGCCCCCCACACACACACCCACACACATACACAAAAAAAATAATAAAAACTACATTCAAACGAGACAAAAAATAATAAAAAGACATACGGACTGCAGAGCTTGATCAATGGTGTTTTATCATTAATGTTTTATTATTATTAATGTTTAGTGTTTTCTGAGTCATTCGTAACTGTCACTGTATGTCATGTTGTTACTTGTGGCAAATTCCTTGTATGTGAATACTTGGCCAATAAACTTACTTACTTGAGCTAATGAGCAAAGTATTTGTAATTGATCTTTTCATTCAGGTCTTTCCTACATTGATAGCATGGGATGCTGTGTACACTGATTATTTAAAGCAAATGTAGGATCAGGTAGGGAAGGATACAGCCATTGATGTTAGCCTGACATTATACTAGTTAGTTTTGGTTTCAGCTTCAGAGTCACAGTGTGGAAGCAGGTCCTTCAGCCCACCGACCCTGTATTTGCTGAAGCCAATTGACCTACAAACCTGCACGTCTTTGGAATATGGAAGGAAATGGAGCACCTGGAGGAACCCTCATGGTCACAGGGAGAACATGCAAACTCCACACAGACAGTAGTCAGGATCAAACCCAGATCTCTGGCTCTGTAAGGCAGCAACTCTACCACTGCGCCATCGTGCCGCCCAGTTCTAGTGGGGCAACAAACTTGTGTATTGGATGATACACGACAAACTGTAGGTCAGGTTACGTGAATGCAATTAATAACATTTGGCCTGATGGATTGTAATATATTTCCAAATAGTAATGGAAAGCATCTGCTTCTGGAGACAGTTGGCTGTGAGGACAAGGAATAGCTATTAGTGACCTGCTAGTGTTAGATAATGGAAGTAAATAATTTGGGTGAAGTGTAGAATGATGATTGGAGAGAGAGAGAGAGAGAGAGTGCAACCTTTGGTGTGTAGCCATAGTAACTGTGGGTGTGTTTTTTTAATTGCCGTGCATTCCCTGTATATGGGTGTTGATGCCAAGCTTCTCCCTGGTGCTGCAAACCTGCTCCACTTCAGGATACATCTGAACAAAGCCATGGATCTCCCAGATGGCCAAGCCAGGCGAGAGTCAGGATTTCCATTCAAAACCTCGTTCCACTTTTCCGTGATAATTACTCCTTCACACCTTTGGCCTTAGGAACTGTAATATATTTTCAAAAATTGTCTCCACCCAAAATGAAAATGTCTTGCATAATTAGCCACTGTTGCTGTTATTCAAGGCAGTTCTTCATCTAGCTCAGGGTGGGGAACCTGCAGCCTTTAAGGCCATTAAGTGCCGCCTTCTAGGCCATTGAGTGCGGCCTTTTGAATGAATCCAAATTTTGTAGAACAAATCCTTTTATTTTTATTAATATGTTTTTGTTCGTCTTTTATTATTTTTATTTTAATCTAAAAATGAACATATTAAAAATACCAAAGAGTAAAAGAAGATTCAAAGAAATAATCCTCCCTGAGTGATGGCCCCAATTAAAACATGAGTAAGTTATTAGGGCTATTTTTAACAAAATAATGTACATTTTGAACTATATCTAATTGAAGTTTCTTGGATATGGCCTTATTAGATTACAGCTAACTTAATGTGGCATTCCAACATGAAAAGGTTCCCCACCCCTGATCTAGCTGAAACCTCTCACTTTTGTTTCTTCTTGATAGCCATCTTCACTCCCTGGGCATTTATTGCAGGTTTCCCTGTGCCCCCTCCAGCTTCCTCATCTCCCTCTATATTGTTCCCTCGGCCCTTAGTGACGTCAGTACCACCTGCTCCGCACATACTTTCCCTATCCACTGTTAATGAAACTGTTGCTTGAAACGCTACGGTATGAAGGAGCAATTATCACAGAAAAGTGGAAAGAAGTTTGGAATGGAAATCAAAACCATGGCAACTCTCGTCTGACTTGGCCAGCTGGGAGATCCATGGCTTTGTTCTGATGTATCCTGAAGTGGAGCAGGTTTGCAGCACCGGTGAGAAGCTTGGCATCAACACCCATATCCAGGGAATGCACGGCAATTTGAAAAAAACACAGTCAGTGATCATTATTTTCTGCTCCATACGCACACAATTTCTTATCACCCTCAATCACAATGCTGTAATCTCTCCCTACATGTGAAGAAGTGACTCCTCCAGTTACTATGGCTGCATGCCAAAGGCTACACTCTCTCCAAACATAATTCTGCACATCACCCAAATTATTTACTTCCATTATGTAACATAAGCAGGCCACTAATAGCTATTCCTTGTCTTCACAGCCAACCATCTCCAGAGACAGATGCTTTCCATTACTTTAAACTGTTACTTCATCAGGTCATATATCTTCTTCTTCTTCTTGCGTATGGCGTGCACAGCCTAAAGTTGCAGGACAACTTGTTCTATTTGATCTTATTTGATTGTGCACGCCAGGTTGATTGCATTCGTCAAAACAGGGCGGACCACGTGAAGGTTGCAATCTTCCACCCCAAAGGTCATAAATGATAGTAGAATTAGGCCATTCAGCCCATCTACTCTGCCATTCAAATCGTGCCTGATGTATTTCTCCCTCCTAACCCCATTCTCCTGCCTTCTCCCCATAACCTCTGACAACTGTACTAATCAAAAATCTATCTATCTCTGTCTTAAAAATATCCGCTGACTTGGCCTCGACGGCTTTCTGTGGCAGTTCCTAATGGACTTTTACATCAAGACAATTGATGCCTACCTAGATCTATCTACAGCTTGTCATTACTGTTGGTACACTCGCCCTCAGGATGTTATCTTCAAATGAAAGATCATGAGATGTGAAACTACTAATCATAAATGATTACTAAGCAACCGAGTTAAAAGGAGCCTGAAACCATATCCTTTGGAAACCACCATTTATCCAACTCATAAACGTAGGAGGTTGATGTAAATAGAGAAGTTTAAGATTCCAGATGATTTGATGTTCAGAGCAAATAGAAATTACCTGAGATCCTTTATCCATTTGCAACACATCTTCACGAATGGCTCCACTAGAATTTCTAAGCCTTGCATCCAACAGTGCCCTTCACATGTGTAGGAAGGAACTACAGATGCTGGTTTAAACCGAAGTTTTACCGAAGAAGACGCACATTGCTGGAGTAACTCTGGAGAGAAGGAATGGGTGATGTTTCGGGTCGAGACCCTTCTCCAGACTTTCTTCAGTCTGGAGAGTTGCGCCAGCATATTGTGTCTATTTTCAGTGCCTTTCATATTTTTAGATAAGTTCAACACTTTCCAGCCAGTGCTTTCAAAGTGGAATCTCCGTGAGAGAGAACACAACAGCTAAATTGTGCACGCAAATGGAATGATCAAATTGCAATACTTTAGTTCGTTGAGCCTACGGATCACTCTGTATTCATGTTTCTGTTTTGTATTTGTAGTCTTAGTAGACAGGAGTGTTATGCTTTTCACACAGAGAGTGGTGAATCTGTGGAATTCTCTGCCACAGAAGGTAGTTGAGGCCAGTTCATTGACTATATTTAAGAGGGAGTTAGATGTGGCCCTTGTGCCTAAAGGGATCAGGGGGTATGGAGAGAAGGCAGGTACAGGATACTGAGTTGGATGATCATATTGAATGGCGGTGCAGGCTCGAAGGGCCGAATGGCCTACTCCTGCACCTATTTTCTATGTTTCTATGTAAAAGAAAACCAGTTCAGTTTATTGTCACGTGTACCGAGGTACGGTGAAAAGCTTTTGTGGAATGCTAACCAGTTGGCAGACAGACAATACATGTTTACAATCGATCCATTTATTGTGTATGGATACATAATAAGAGAATAACACTGAGTGCAAGGTAAAGCCAGCAAAGTCTGATCATGCTGGTCTGAGGGTCACCAAAGAGGTAAGATATTAAGTAGTTCAATATTGTTCTGTTATGGGAGATAATGGCAAAAGTATGTGAAATATTGAGAAACCTTATTGGGCCATATAACGCCAAAGCTATCTTGATTAAAATCTTGTGAAGAATTGGGAAAATCGTTTGGATTGGGGGAAAAAGCTGAAAAACTATAATCTGAAGAAGGACCCCGACCCAAAGGTCACTCCAGTGTTTTGTATTTTTCCCTGAATGCTATCGCTTTTGGGTCAAGGGGGAAGAGCAGGATGAATAAATAATGAAGATATTATTTTATTTATGGCCCTTCTGGATCATACCTGACAATTGTGGGTTTGTACACAGAAGGATAGATGAACAAGGTTAGTCGAAGCTGAGAAGCAAGCAGAATGAACACTCCAGCACGCACATCAAATGGCATCCAAGAATTCTGTGGAAAACTTTGTGAAGTACAAGAAACTATTATGCAACAGTTCACCTTCGCCCAGCTGTAACTTAGTACAAAGTAAACACAAGGTTAAAGCCCTGTCCCACGATACGAATTCATTCCAAGAGCTCTCCCGAGTTTGCCCTGATTCGAACTCGGAGATTTACGGTAATGGCCGCTCGTCGGTAATCGGGGCTCTCGTGGACATTTTTCAACATGTTGAAAAATCTTCACGAGTCTTCCCGTGCTTCACCTGCCGTTAGAGAGTCTTCCCGAGTACCTGCCGTTAGCGCTAAGAGACGTCCCCGAGCTCCGACGTACCCGCTACGTTCATTCTCCGTGCTTACCACGAGTTTGATTTTTTTTCAAACTCAGGAGAGCTCTTGGAATGAACTCGTACAGTGGGACAGGGCTATAACAAAAGCAAGTCTGAAGGAACGCAAGTGCCGTTTAAAAGGCTTTTAGATATGCACCTAGATTTGCAGAGAGTTTAAGAAGGAACTGCAGATGCTGGAAAATCGAAGGTAGACAAAAATGCCGGAGAAACTCAGCGGGTGCAGCAGCATCTATGGAGCGTAGGAAATAGGCAACGTTTCGGGACGAAAAGTTGCCTATTTCCTTCGCTCCATAGATGCTGCTGCACCCGTTGAGTTTCTCCAGCATTTTTGTCTACCTTAGATTTGCAGAGAATTGAGGGATGTGAATCAAATGCAAGCAGAGGAGATTAGTTTATGTAGGGCATGGACATTGTGGGCTGAAGGGCTTGTTCCTGTGCAGCACTGTTCTATGTTTTATGAGGCCGTTTGGTCGCTGGCTTTCTCAGTTCACCTCAGTCTTGTCAGTTTAGAAATCAAAATCTTTCAGTTGTCAAACGAGAAATCCAATGCCATATCAAGCAACATATTCAATGTCAATGACAATTCAGAAGAATAGAAATGAGGACATTCTCAGAATGAAATTCCAATCTAAAAGGAGGAATTGGGATTTCATCTGTGGCACAGGAAGGAACAGCAATAAATAGACTTTTCAGTAAAAATCTGAGCATCAAACTTGGCGTTGCGGTCGAGTTGCTGCCTTACAGCGCCAGAAACCCGCGTTCGAGATGTTGTCGTGCTGTCTGTACGGAGTTTGTTTGTTCTCCCCATGACCATGTGGGTTTTCTCCAGGTGCTCCGGTTTCCTTCCACACTGCAAAGGCGTACAGGTTTGTAGGTTAATTGGCTTCGGTGAAAATTGTAAATTGTCCCTAGTGTGTAGGAGAGTGCTCGTGTACGGGGATCGCTGGTTGGCGCAGGTCTCGGTGGGCCGAGGGGCCTGTTTCTGCGCTGTATCTCTAAACTAAATTGAACAATGCATGTAAATCGATACAGTTGCTGAACGTTTGGTTCAAAGGAGAGCTTCAAAGAAGAGAAAGAGACACAGTTGTACTGAGAACATATTCTGAAGCAGTCTTGCAGGCATTAGGGCAAATGAAAAGATTCAGGGCATTTCAATTGACAGGTACCAATTACTTATGAAGACAGGCCAACTCTAATGGAGAACTAGTTGAGACAACTCAAGCAAGTTGTAAGAATGTTTTCGGCATTGTCACTTCAAAGTAACACCTTGACATATTTTGGAATGCTCAGTTATGGTCACACTGACATAATGAGGTAAAATATGTATATTTTCATCGGATGGCATGCAAAGCTGATTTATTGCAAGCCCAGACCAGTTCTATAAGCTCTAGAGTCAAGTTCAACTGGATAGGATTGAGCATAATAGTGTGGTTATGAAAATTAATCAGAATGCTCCACACCAACAGAGGTAGTGATCCAATTCCCCTTTGAAAGTTAGAGGTGAATCTGATACCGCAACTCTATTGATCAGCTGATTTTGCTTTGACAAAACCCTAGGAGAGGGGAAGATTTAAGAGAATTTGGCTCATGATAGGAAGTGAAGGGTTATAGTTGACTGGTATTTAGGGTACGGGTAAACTCTACTCATTTCAGCAGCAGTCAACGGTATGTCACCTTTTGTGGCATGTCTTAAGAGTCGTACAGCGTGGAAACAGGCCCTTCGGCCCAACTTACTCACACCGGCCAACATGCCCCATCTAGGTAGGTATCTAGTCCCACCTGCCTGAGTTTGGCTCAGATCCCTCTAAATTTGTCCTACCCATGTACCTGTCTACATGTTTCTTAAACGTTGCGATAGTACCTGCCTCAACTACCTCCTCCGGCAGCTCGTTCCATACACCCATCACCATTGTGTGAAAAACTCCTCAGGTTCCCATTAAATCTTTCGCCCCTCACCTTAACCCTATGTCCTCTGGTTCTCAGTTGAATTCTGGAATTAGCCTTCATTGATACAAAGCTTGTATATCCTCAATGCAACATCCAAAATTCCTCTTTAATTAGGCTCTTCGGCCCCAAGAGTCCATACTTACCAGCGATCCCTTCTTGATTAGAACAGCTGTCAAGGCAGGCCCTTGGCTTAAGCCTAAGAAGCCTGTACGTAATTCCGGCCCTGGTCAAGGGTTATGGGGAAAAGGCAGGAAAGTGGGATTAGGTGGCAGAGATCAGCCATGATTGAATGGCAGAGTAGACTCGATGGGCTGAATGGCCTCATTCTGCTCCTATAACTTGTGAACTTGTGAATTCCAATGCCCAAGTGTGTCTGGAGTGTCCCGGACACAAGACTGGAATAATCGGCCACATTATCAGCGCTTCCTCTTCACAAATCAGGACAATATCGATTTTAAACAGCAGGTGGCAACAGAAGAGCTAAACTAAGAGCAGCCAAGCCCTGTTTGGTGTCTGGAGCCTATGCGCCCTCTGGAGGCTCAGGCTTGAAGTACCGGCCTTACTCTGTCCCATGGTGAACTTTCTAAGGAAGCACAAGGAACTGCAGATGTCTGAATCTTGAGCAAAACACACAGGTACTGGAGGAACTCTGTGGGTCAGATAGCATCAGTGGAGGGAATGGACAGGCAACAGTTTGTATCGGGGCCCTTCTTCGGATACTGCCTTTGTTGGATTGTATTAAAAAAGAAAATCATAATTGACATCTATGGTACTTTTGTGTATTTTAAGATAACCCATTGGTTCTGAATAAAGAGCTTGGGATCCTTGTGAATATTTCAGTCAGTCTAATTCTGTTGCCTGTATCCCAAGTTGCACCAAGTTATAGAAGCATAGTCATGCAGTGAAGTAACAGGCCCTTAGTCCCCACTTACCCACGCTGACCAACATGTCCCATCCATACGTCCTACGTACCTGCATTTGGCCCATATCCCTCCAAACCTGTCCTATCCATGTCATTGCTTCTTAAACGTTGTTCTATGTTATCCCACTTTCACACTAGGGGCTATTTACGGAAGCCAATTAACCTACAAACCCACATGACCTTGGGATGTGGGAAGAAACTAGAGATTGATGGGAAACAAGTTGGAGCCAATATCCACCCTCCACGTGGTGTTGTTTAACCTCTTCTTGCATATGGCGTGCACAGCCTAAAGTTGCAGGACAACTTGTTCTATTTGATCTTATTTGATTGTGCACGCTGGGTTGAAGCTACACTTCACCCTCGTTAGACCTCATTTGGACAGTTGCAGTATGGGACCCATACACAAATAAAAACATTTCTTCCATCGAACGTGTCCAAAGACAGGCAGCTCGATTTGTTACTAACACTTATGATAGAGAAGCGAGTGTCACCAAACTTCTGAATTCTCTGGGGTGGAACCCTCTCCAAGACAGATGTGAAGCTCACCGTTTGACCTGTTTTTACAAAATGTTAAATGGTCAGCTCGACAAGACTACAAGACCTAAACCAAACCCAAACCAATTAGGAGCAGACGAGGGCATTCGATCCAATTTGTGACCCCAGCTACAAAGACAGATGTGTACAGCAATTCGTTCTTCCCCCGCACAATTAAAGCATGGAATAATCTCCACCCAACTATAGTTACCCAACCAGATGCAACTAAATTTAAAGTAGCTCTTTCTTCCCAATAACCCTTTCTGGCTTAAGCCCTCCCTTCACCACCTCCAGTTTAAATTCCATTTGGAATATTTTGGAGGACCAAGAAACCAAGAACCAAGATTGCATTAGTCAAAACAGGGCGGACCACTTGAAGGTTGCAATCTCCCACCCCGCCTGGGAACACTGTTTGAACTGAAGAAGGGTCTCGACCCAAAACATCACCGATCCCTTCTCTCCAGAGATGCTGCCTGTCCCGCTGAGTTACCCCAGCATCAGGTGTCTAACACTGCTTGATCACCTGGTTATTTCCTGCATTCGTCTCTTAGTGTCTCTTTAACGGCTGCGTGTGATATAAAGATGTCGCCACAAGATGGAGACAAATAGCTAATTGTGAGTAACGAAATCAAGATTCAAGATTCAAGAGAGTTTATTGTCATGTGTCCCAGATCGGACAATGAAATTCTTGCTTTGCTTCAGCACAACAGAATATTGTAGGCATAACTAAATACAACACAATGTGCTGGAATAACTCCGTGGGTCAGGCAGCATCTCTGGAGAACATGGATAGGTGACGTTTCGGGTCGGGACCCTTCTTCAGTGAGTAACTCTAATATGTGGTGTGTGTGTGTATGTTTGTGGCGTGATTTAGCACAGAAGTATGCCATTCAACTGTCAGGCTTCAATCTGGCTTTTACCGCGTAAATTTCTCCTGAACCTAAATTTACTTGTCTTCTACACATAGTGTTATGTCTTCTAAACATATTGATAGAAGGTGACTTCTATCACCTTTTTAATTAATGAGTCTAGCCACACATTGCTGCTTGGAAGAATATGTACATCAAGCTGCCACTATCATTGTCAATCATAGGAAAACGTTTGGATTATAAATTGTTAGATTGTGGGGTCTGGAGGAATAAGAGCGAATCCCAATCCTTCCATATCTCTGTGTCTCCCTCTCCCCAGACTCTCAGTCCGAAGAAGGGTCTCGACCCGAAAAGTTCAAGTTCAAGTGAGTTTATTGTCATGTGTCCCTGATAGGACAATGAAATTCTTGCTTTGCTTCAGCACACAGAACGTAGTAGGCATTTACTACAAAACAGATCAGTGTGTCCATATACCATTATACCATATACCATATACTGCACGTCGCCCATTCCTTCCTTCCAGAGTTGCTTCCTGACCCGCTGAGTTACTCCAGCATTTTGTGTCTATTTCCAACCAATAACTATCTCAATTGGATACTGTGTGCAACAATTGACAACGCTCGTCCCCTGCAGCCGGACGCAAGACCCCTCTACTAACACTCTCTCTGCCTGGCGGAACTAGTGTAGCTGGAACATGTTGGCCGGTGTGGGCAAGTTGGGCAAAGGGCCTGTTCCCACACTGTATCACTCTGTGATTCTCTCTGACTCTATAATAACTTATCTTTAGACTCCTCTCACTTAATAGGACCACGATCTCTGCAGTTTCTTGTGACTGACTACTTTGTTGGTGGTGACTGACCAGGTGCGTCTGGGATCTTCCCGTCTATTTGCAGTGTCCGTGACCCTTGCTACAAGAGCCTCCCCAGCTAGCGGGAAGAGAAAGGGCGCAGAATCTTGGGGTGAACTTTCAAAACATCTCATTAACAGGAATTACGAACCCCGGCAAAAAAAACGTCGGGATGGTTTCCCTGCCAGGGGCCTGTTGCCGCGGTGGTTAAAACACCGAACTAGTAATCCAGAAACATAATCTAATATTGCGGAGAAGTTTAATCTAATGATGTAGAGACAGGATTTCATATCATGTTATACGTAGATGGTGAATTAAAATTCTGTAACTCGAGCAAGTCTGGAATAAAGGCCCAGAAACACCCTACCTTCCCCAAAGCAATTACTGACCCGGTGGGGGTGGGGGTGGGGGTGGGGGGGGGGGGCGATGGTGTCTGTTATTACCAGATGTCCGCTATAACGGAGTAAGGATTTCGCTCCATCCACCTGGCGGTCACTCCGTAAAACGTGAATTGTTTTCCAATACAAAGTTCTTTTTAGCAACTAAAAATGAATTTTTGTGACTGCACTAAATTAAAAAAGGCTGTACGTTACATTGTTTAATAGAGCACGCCGATGGCACAGCGGTAGAGTTGCTGCCTTACAGCGCTTACAACACCAGAGACCCGGGTTCAATCCTGGCTACGCCTGCTTGTTTGTACGTTTCCCCATGACCTGCGTGGGTTTTCTCCGAAACCTTGGGTTTCCTCCCACACTCCAAAAAAGTACAGGTTCATAACTTGATTGGCTTGGTATAAATGTAAAAATCGTCCCTAGGGTAGTGTTAATGTGCGGGGATCGCTGGTCGGCGCGGACCCGATGGGCCGATGGGCCTGTTTCCGCGCTGTTTCTCTAAACTAAACTAACCTAAAATGGAAAATTCCAATATCTGTGAAATTGGCAGCCAGGAATACTAAAAATAAAATTCCAATACAAGGAACAAATATGACAACTGTTCATTGCATTAATAGTGAGAGCTACTGTTCTAAACCACAATCTGAAGTAAGTGGGAGAGACTGGCATGAATTGTAATGCAAACCACCCACCACACATATATTGATTTTACACTGACAAAATATTTTAGTTTGTTCGACACAAATGATACATATTATCAGCGTGTGTGTTTGAAGCCAAGATAGTGAATTAATGTAACTCTAGACAGAATGTGTGGGAAGGAACTGCAGATGCTGGTTTAAAAATAAATAAATTGAAAAAACAAAAACAAAAACCGAAGATAGAAACAAAATGCTGGAGAAATTCAGCAGGACAGGCAGCATCTCTAGGGAGAAGGAATGGGTGACGTTTCGGGTCGAGATCCTTCATCAGACTAATTCTGCCTCGACTGAAACATCAGCCATTCCTTCTCCGTAGAGATGCTGCCTGTCCCACTGAGTTGCTTCAGTATTTTGGGTCTAACTCTACACAGAAGTTCAGTAAGGAGTTTTATTTAGAAGGGAATCTGTGTAAATTCAGCAGGCTTTGCCTGGATTGGGTGACTTTAGTTATGAGGAGAGATTGGACAGGCTGAGCTTGTTTTCTGTGGCGTGAAGGAGTGGTGACTTGATAGACGTATATAAGATTATGAAAGGCAAAGATAAGATAGTCACATTTTATTCCCCCATGGTCTCAAAAACAAGAAGACATAGTTTTAAGGTAAGAAGAATGAGATTGAATGGGAATCTTCGAGATAATTTTTTGCTTAATACAGAGAGTGCCTACATTGAGATATCTGGAACTTGCTGCCTAAGATCATAAGATCATAAGTGATGGGAGGAGAATTAGGCCATTTGGGCCATCAAGTCTACTCTGCCATTCTATCATGTCTGATCTAGCTCCCCCTCCTAACTCCATTCTCCTGCCTTCTCAAGAATCTATCTATCTCTGCTTTAAAAAAAATCCACTGATGGCCTCTACAGCCTTCCGTGGCAAAGAATTCCACAGATTCACTAACTAATCCGTGGTGCCGAATGCTGGAGGAGATGGAATCAGATCCAATCACTCAGTTTAAGAGGCATTTAGAGAAGCATTTGAGTTGGCAAGGCACAAGGAAGGATTCAATACGATACAATAGAACTTTATTTACCCCAGGAGGGAAATTGATCTGCCAACAGTCATAAAACACAAGATACATTAAACTAAGGTGATGAGTGGAAAGGATTGGGGATGTGCAAAGATTTGTGGGTGGGGGGGATGGGTGGGGGGGGGGGGGGGGGGAGGAGTCAGTTTACCCCACGACAGAAGGGGGAGGAGTTGTACAGTTTGATAGCCACAGGGAAGAAGGATCTCCTGTGTGGTTCTGTGCTGCATCTTGGTGGAACCAGTCCGTTGCTGAAGTTAGTCCTCAGGTTGACAAGTGTGTCACAGAGGGGGTGAGCTGTATTGTCCAAGATGCTCCGCAGTTTGAGGAGCATCCTCCCCTCCAAGACCACCTCCAGTGAATCCAACTCCACCCCCAGGACAGAGGCAGCCTTCCTGATGAGCTTGTTATACAGGATGAGACCTGGAATACCGAGTACTGTTTTGGTCTCCTCATTCTGTACTACATACAGGTTTCATGCGGGCAGATGGGTTAATGGAGATGGGCAAAAGCATTGACATGGATGTGATGGGCTGTGTGAGACAAAGTGGTTGTCAGGTGGGTGCCTGGAACGTTTGCCAGGGGAGATGGTAGGAGCAGATATATTAGTACTGTTTAAGGGGCAGGAACATGAACATATCATAGACAGGATGCAGGGAGTAGTTAGATTGGCATCATGATGGGCCGAAAGGCCTGTTCCTGTATTGTTCTATGTTCTGTGACTTAAGTGTACGAGGTGTGCACAGTGCACTATAGTTAGCGATTAGATTACCAAGATGCTCATATTCCAACTGTTCTTTGTATCATTTCATGGTTTTGAATATTGCCTGTTTTACTTATAGTTAAACAGGGAAGATGTGCACACACACGTACATTACAACCATTGCAGGCAGCACAGTGGGGCAGCGGTAGAGTTGCTACCTTACAGCGTCAGGGACCCGTGTTCGACCCTGACTACGGGTGCTGTCTGTACGGAGTTTGCACGTTCTCCCTGTGACCGCATGGGTTTTCTGCGTGTGCTCCGGTTTCCTACAGGTTTGTAGGTCGATTTGGCTTTGGTAAAGAAAAATTGTAAATTGCCCCTAGTGTGTAGGATAATGTTGGTGTGCTGGGACCATTGGTCGGCGTGGACTCAGTGGATCGAAGGGCCTGTTCCTGCGCTATATCTCTCAACTAAACTAAACTCAATTACAGTTCACAAAACCCGTAACATTCACGTTAGAAATGTTATGGCACAAAATGTGCTTGATGTTGGCAAATAGTGAGATGTCAGTAGAATTGAGGCATTCAGCATTTACTTGAAGATGACAGGCCCAGGTTAAGTGAGATGAAGTGGGGGAAGGCTGATGTTTGAAGGGCTGAATGGCCTGTCCCTGCACTGGGGATTCAACATAACTCTTTAGTTTAGTTTAGTTTAGTTTAGAGATACAGCACGGAAACACGTCTTCCAGCCCACTGTCGATACTGGTCAGCGATCCCTGCACATTAACACTATCCTGTACACACTAGGGACAATTTATCTTTATAACAAGCCAATTAACCTACAAACCTGTACATCTTTGGAGCATGGGAAGAAACCGGAGATCGAGGAGAAAATCCCGGGGAGAATGTACAAACTCCCACGGGGAGAACGAACAAACAGCACCCGTGGTTGGGATCGAACCCGGGTCTCTGGCGCTGTAAGGCAGCAACTCTACCGCAGCGCCACCATGCTGCCAACTTTGTAAGTTTGTTCAGCAGATAATCAATGACAAAATGCAGAAGTGTCACAGTGTAAACATCCTCCCCCAGTCAGAGTTCACCCTGTTGCTAGGGCCACTTAATGTGGTTTAATCAGCCAGGAGTTTGCTCTCTGGGCAAATGGTCAGTTAGAATAAGAGGCAGGAGTCTGACTCCTGGTCAGAATAAATGGTTTGCTATCTTTCTGAATGTCACAGCTAAAGTGTCGTCAAAAATACCTCGATCTGGAAGTAAAACGGCCGGTTTTCTTTGGCGATTTGGGAGGCAAAGACTTGAACACGGACTCCTGGGCTAATTCTCTCTTTAGTTTAGTTTAGTTTTAAATTAGTTTAGCAATAAAACAGGTCTGTCGGCCTAAAGAGCCCGCACCAACCAGCGATTCCTCCACATTGACACTATCTTACACCTACTAGGGATAATTTACATTTTTTTAATACCAAGCCAATCAACCTACAAACCTTTGGAGTTCAAAAGGGAACTGCAGATGCTGGAATATCGATTGTACACAAAATTACTGGGGAAACTCAGCGGGTGCAGCAGCATCTATGGAGCGAAGGAAATAGGCGACGTTTCGGGCCGAAACGTCGCCTATTTCCTTCGCTCCATAGATGCTGCTGCACCCGCTGAGTTTCCCCAGCAATTTTGTGTACCTACAAACCTTTGGAGTGTGGGAGGAATTCGAAGATCCACTTTACCTTCAGGACTACTCCACATTGTAAAGAGCTACGGTGCATCATAAGCTTCTGAAATGATTTAAATTCGAGGATTTAGCTTTAGTTTTAAGCCCGTGTCCCACGATGCGAGTTTGCCCAAGAGATCTCCGGAGTTTAAAAAAAAATCAAACTCGTGGTACTTCATCACGAGTATTTTTCTACCCGTGGACATTTTTCACACTGTTGAAAAAACTTCACGACTTACCGCGTTTCCCGAGTACCTGCCGTTAGCATTACGACCCGCTACGAGACATCCACGAGCTCCGACGTACATTCTACGTACTTACCACGAGTGATTTTTTGTAAAACTCGGGAGAGCTCTTGGGTAAACTTGCATCGTGGGACAGGGCCTTCAGAGACTCAGCGTAGAAACAGGCCCTTAAGCCACGCCGAGTCCACGCCGACCATCGATCACCCATGCACTAGTCCTATCCGACACGCTAGGGACAATTTTACAGAAGGCAATTAACCAACACATCATTGGGATGAGGTGGAAAACCGGAGTATCCAAAGAAAGCCCACGTGGTCACAGAAAGGATGTACAAACTCTGTACGGACAGCACCCATAGTCAGGATCGAACCGGCTTCTCTGGTGCTGTAATGGAACAACTCTACCGCTGCGCGCCCGTGCCCGAGCCGGCTGCCTGCCCCTTTTCCGGGGTTACGTCCGTGCCTGGGTGGCGTTAGAGAGTGACTATGCGCTGCCCACGGGCGCCCTGGGGGATTTCCGAGACCGCTGGGCACCGCGGGGGGTTGAATGCATCCTTGGCAAGGATTGTAACATAGTTGTATAATAGTTTATTTACTATATTTGTTTGTCTTGCATTATGGTGGTGGGTTCTGCTTTGTTTTGTTGTATTGTAAATTTTATTTTTAATAGTTGAATAAATTTTTTGATATGAAAAAAAAACAAAAAACTGTGCCGCCCTTATTTGTTTGAGGTTGTTTCAGTTCTGTAATTGTGAACCTCCCACCAGTTCCACACCCATCCTCAGGACTGAACCGGCTTCCAGGAAAGCCTTTGCTTTAAAACGTGCATCCTGGTTTGCATTGGCAATGTTATTCATGTTCTTGCCTTGATCATGTATCTGTGGACGGCTCGATTGTGATCATGTATTGTCTTTCCGCTGACTGGTTAGCACTCAACAAAAGCTTTTCGCTGTACCTCGGTACACGTGACAAGAAACTAAGCTCAAACTCGCAACCCTTCCCATCTCAGTAAACCTCCTAAAATAGACACAAAAAGTTGGAGTAACTCAGTGGGGCACGCAGCATCTCTGGAGAACGTGGATAGGTGTCGTTTCACAGAGTGCTGGAGTAACTCAGCGGGGCAGGCAGCATCTCTGGAGAACGTGGATAGGTGACGTTTCACAGAGTGCTGGAGTAACTCAGCGGGGCAGGCAGCATCCCTGGATAGAAGGAATGGGTGACGTTTCAGGCCGCCTGTCTGATTACCTCCTGAACCATTTGTGCTAATTCTTTCTCAATCGTTATAAAAGCTCCCAATTTAGTGTTTATGCTTAGATGAGAAATGTTCACCTTTGATATTGATGGACTATCCACCAGTAACTGTATCTTTGGCTGTCAAAATTCTTTGCAATTTCATTCCTAAACCTCTCCCGCCTCTTTATCTCTCTTTCTACTTGCAAGTGGATCATTTAACCTTTGTCACAAAGCATTTGGCCACCAAACCTAATGTCGTTTTATGTGCTGGATGGCAGTAACAGCCAGCGCAACATCTTGGGTCCTTACCTTCAGTATGCAGTGTAAATTGCAGACATTTTAATCTTAATTCTTGCAAGTGATTGAAAACAACACACGCAGAGTGAAAGGTTTAAGTGATTATTTATCAGCAAGGCTGCTAATTTGTGCTGTTTGGGGAAAATTGGACAGGGCTAACACTGAGTTCCTGACACTTTATCACAGACTCACTCAAGTGGAGAAGGTTGGATGATGTTGCTGTTTCATACAAACTGCCGGGCTGCAACTGATAAAAGAGTCTCAGAGAATCTCCAACTGTTTTCTTTCACTGGTTGAATGTAACCCATTTGGGTCAGCCCAAGCCCAATAAACAACACCTCATATTTCACTTGGGCAGCTTACAACCCAGCGGTATGAATATTGATTTCTCTCATTTCAAATAACCCTTGCATCCCTTCTCTCTCCGTCCCTCCCCCACCCTAGGGGTCCTGGTAGTTTCACTGTTTGAATCCCTTCATCAGGTCTGAAATCCTTTGTCGTAGCTGTGGCGCAGCGGTAGAGTTGCTGCCTTACAGAGCTTGCAGCGCTGGAAACCCGGGTTCGATCCCGACTACGGGTGCTTGTCTGTACGGAGTTTGTACGTTCTTCCCGTGACCCGCGTGGGTTTTCTCCGAGGTCTTCGGTTTCCTCCCACATTCCAAAGACGTACAGGTTTGTAGGTTAATTAGCTTGGTAAATGTAAAAATGTGTGTAGGATAGTGTTAATGTGTGGGGGTCGCTGGTCGGCGCGGACCCGGTGGGCCGAAGGGCCTGTTTCAGCGCTGTACCTCTAAACTAAACTAAACAAAGACTCCTCGTACAAAGCTTCTCCGACCGGCAAGACTAGCGTTGGTTCTCTTTCCGCAGATGCTGCAGAAGCTGTTGAGTGTTTCCACCATTCTCCTATTTTTATTTCAGATTTCCAGCACTTGTAGGTTCCTTTTGATTTTTCTTTATTAAACCCTGCACCAACTTGCAAATTTATCACCGACTGTCAAAAGGAATATCATGCTTCTGTTTTTATGAAATTTATGTCTCATTTGGGCTCTGGGCCAAATATATTAAATCATGGAAGAGCAACACGAGAAAGAGACTCCGTGCCCTTTGCTTAACCCGCCCGCACCTATCCCACAATGTGATCATGTGCCAACACCATTGTGCTGACTTCTCTCATCTGTATAAACAGGAACATGTGCGAGAATGTTTACCTTACACCGCATCTAAATGCCCCGGGACAGGCAGTGCCTGGACTGCTGCTCTCCCTCAGCCCCCTAGTCCTCCTTTGTTCAGTCCTATCCTGATTGTTTGCACTTCCCAGCTCATAAAGTGAAGAACTGATTCCTGGTAACTTGATGTGTAGAACGGAACTGCAGATGCTGGTTTAAACCGAAGACAGGCACAAAATGCTGGAGTAACTCAGCGGGACAGGCAGCATCTCTGGAGGGAAGGGTCTCGACCCGAAACATTATCCATTACTTCTCTCCTGAGCTACTCCAGCTTTTTGTGTGTATCCTGGTAACTTGTGTTAGACTGGGGAGAGACACTTAGCCTTTTGATATATATATATATATATCTCCCTCTCCCTCTCCCTCTCCCTCTCCCTCTCCCTCTCCCTCTCCCTCTCCCTCTCCCTCTCCCTCTCCCTCTCCCTCTCCCTCTCCCTCTCCCTCTCCCTCTCCCTCTCCCTCTCCCTCTCCCTCTCCCTCTCCCTCTCCCTCTCCCTCTCCCTCTCCCTCTCCCTCTCCCTCTCCCTCTCCCTCTCCCTCTCCCTCCCCCTCTCCCTCTCCCTCTCCCTCTTCCCTCTCCCTCTTCCCTCTTCCCCCCCCCCTCCCGCAGGGAGAGAAAGCCCAAGCGAGAAGGTTCAGAGTTTACAACATGGTAACAGGCCATCCAGCCCACTGAGGCCATGCCGACCACAATCACACATACACCAGTTCTATGCTACAAAGTCAATTCACAGAAGCAGATGAATCTACAAACCTGCACATCTTTGGAGTGTGGGAGAAAACCCCAGCACCTGGAGGAAACCCACGCAGTCGCAGGGAGAACATGCACATTCCACACAGGCAGAAGGCAAGTTCGGGATTGAACCCGGGTCTCTGACGCTGTGAGGCAGCAACTCTACCAGCTGCGACACTGTGCACCCAGACCCGAAACAGCACCAATCAATGTTCTCCAGAGATGCTAGCTGACCCACTGATTTACTCTCGCAGTTTGTGTCTTTTTCCTTTGTAAACCAGCCTCTGCAGTTCCTTGTTACTACTAAATATCAGGACTGTCCATCGGGAAATGTCACTGACATTCAGTGAAAGCCACATGCCAGGTAGATTGTAGATGTGAAACGTCACATGGGGAGGCACGGTGGCACAGTGATATAGTTGCTGCCTCACAGCGGGTTCGATCCTGAATCCTACGGGTACTGTCTGTACGGAGTTTGCACGTTCTCCCCATGACTATGTGAGATTTCTCTGAGTGCTCTGGCTTCCTCCCACACTCCAAAGACGCACAGGTTTGTGGGTAAATTGTCTTCTGTAAAATTGTATTTAAGGATAAAAAAGGATTTAGAAGATTGAGGGGGGATCTTATAGAAACTTACAAAATTCTTAAGGGGTTGGACAGGCTAGATGCAGGAAGATTGTTCCCGATGTTGGGGAAGTCCAGAACAAGGGGTCACAGTTTAAGGATAAGAGGGAAGTCTTTTAGGACCGAGATGAGAAAATCATTTTTTACACAAAGAGTGGTGAATCTGTGGAATTCTCTGCCACAGAAGGTAGTTGAGGCCACAGTTCATTGGCTATATTTAAGAGGGAGTTAGATGTGGCCCTTGTGGCTAAAGGGATCAGGGGGTATGGAGAGAAGGCAGGTATGGGATACTGAGTTGGATGATCAGCCATGATCATATTGAAAGGCGGTGCAGGCTCGAAGGGCCGAATGGCCTACTCCTGCACCTATTTTCTATGTTTCTATGTAAATTGTCCCTAGTGCGGAGAGTAGTGCTAGTGTTGGGGATGATCGCTGGTTGGCTGAAGAGTCCTTTTCCACGTTATACCTCTACAGTAAAGTCTAAAGAGTCACTGGGCTAAAAATAACCCCAGCAAAGTCTCAATATTTCCTCCTGTTACTAAATGGGTTATCAGCAGGAATCATAATATCATAAGGGATTGGACTAGAATTAGGCCATTCGGTCCATCAAGTCCACTCCGCCATTCAATCATGGCTGATCTATCTCTCCCTCCCAACACCCATTCTCCTGCCTTCTCCCCAGCCTCTGACACCCGCACTAATCAAGAATCTATCTATCTCTGCCTTAAATATATCCACTGACTTGGCCTCCACAGCGTTCTGTGGCAAAGATCTCCACAGATTCACCACCCTCTGACTGAAGACATTCCTCATCATCTCCTTCCTAAAAGAACGTCCTTTAACTCGGAGGCTGTGACCTCTGGCCCTAGGCTCATGCCCACTAGTGGAAGCATCCTCTCCACATCCACTCTATCCAAGTCCACTTGCTGCACACGTTGCTTCCTAGTTGGGATATTAAGGAGCAGACCCTAGCCTCGCTTCGGAGCCGAGTGGCCAACATCCCACTCCCTTGTAAAGTTACAGGGGGCAACGGAGAGTGGAGGGGGGGGGAGAGGACTCATCTAGAAGACGGAGAAAATAAATTGGGAATAAAGTTTACCTGGATCCACTCTGGCCAACAGGATGTGTGCGGAGATTACAGTAACCAGTAACAGATGTTGTAACTAAGTAGCTCCCCTTTATTAAACAATGGAGCAGACATTCAATCAAAATCAAACCCCCTGAAGGTGGTTTCTCAAGGCTCCGAGGCCCTTATAGAAGGGAAGTCAAATCCAGATTATCAATGTCCAGGGATCCCTCTTCCCTACTTATTCTTTGAGGCTAATGAGCCTGATATTTATTTTCCATTGGGGGTGTTCTGTGTGAGGGAATCAGTGTCTGCAGTAGAGTCACAGAGTCATAGATCATGGTAACAGGCCCTTCGGCCCAACTTGCCCATGCCGGCCAACAAGTCCCATCTACACTCGTCCAACCTGCATGCGTTTTATCCCAAAGGACTGCAGTGGTCACGTTTCCAAGGGCAATTTGGGATACCCAGATTCTGGGAAAGGTGATTACATAAGAAAAACAAGGGAAAAATAAGAAAAATGGATATGAAAAGCAACCCCAGGAGGTCCCATATGTTGTAAAGTCAATGCAGTTCCACTGCCATCCAATGTGGTGAATCGCTCCTCTGGATTAATTTCACTCCAATTGAAGTTCTGTGTGTAGTCGTTATGTACCTCTAGCTGGTGACTTATCGGCCACTTTTTTTTACAGTGATGTGCTTTTATGCCCCTCTAGTTTGCAGCTTCCTACGTTGACCAGTGAAGTGGCTGTCTGTTTATTCAGCTGTCAGGAGAGTGCAACAAAAGCCGAGTTCTATAATTTCATTGCACACACTGCATGCCACTTCACATTGTTTTCTTTCATTGCTTCCTGAGATACAGCAGAACACTGTGGAGACCAATCAATGGATATTTTTAATTCTTGATTAGTATGGGTGTCAGGGATTATGGGAAGGAGGCAGAAGAATGGGGCTCGGAGGGGGCGAAAGATCAGTCATGATAGAATGGCGAAGTAGACTTGATGGGCCGAATGGCCCAATTCTGCTCCTATCACTTGCGAACTTATGAATAACTAAATCAGAATTTTTTAACACAAAGAAAGATTACTTTTGTGTTACTCCTCGCCACAAGCTGAGTATAGAAGTTGGGAGGTCGGGTTGCAGTTATATAAGACGTTGGCATGGTCACATTTCGAGTATTGTGTTCAGTTCCGGGCACCATATTATAGGACAGATGTTGTCAAGTGAACAGGGTACAGAAAAGATTTACAAGGATGTTGCCAGGACTCGAGGGTCTGAGCTACAGGGAGAGTTAGAGCCAGCTGGGACTCTAATCCTTGGAGAGCCGGAGGATTATAGAGGTGTATAAAATCATAATAGATCGGGTAAATGCACAGAGTCTCTTGCCCAGAGTTGGGGAATCGGGAACCAGAGGACATAAGTTTAAGGTGAAGGGGATAAGATTTTTTTGGAATCTGAGAGGTAACTTTTTCACACTAAGGATGGTGGGTGTATGGAATGAGTTAGAATTGGATAGGTATATGGATGGGACAGGTTTAGAAGGATATGGGTCAAACGCAGGCAGGTGGGACTAGTGTGGATGGGGCAAGTTGGGCTGAAGGGCCTGTTTCCACGCTATAAGATAAGCCTGAATGAAGGTTTTACTTAAGTTCAATATTGCTCTTGAAGTCGCTGCAGAAATCTCCTGTTTCCTCCCACACTCCAAAGATGTAATTAGCTTTGGTTAAAAACTTGTAAATTGTCCCTACTAGCGTGCAGGATAGTGCTAGTGTGCAAGGTGATCGCTGGTCGGCACGGACTCGGCGGGACGAAGGGCCTGTTTCCGCACTGTATCTCTAAAGTCTAACGCAAAGTAAAGAGGTGGATTCCCGATTTCCACCAGTCTCTCCACAGATGCTGCCGAACCTGTTTAGAAAATACATCCAGCTTTCCCAGTTTCTCCTTCGGATTTTCAACGTCTACAGTTCTCGGCTTTTTGTTGACCTTAAAACGGGAATCAGGGAGAAGTCAAGCAACTTTGCCAAGCGAAACGAGCTAAGGCTTCAAAATGTTCGGACAAACTTTGGAGACCAAACCATACGATGAGATACCAACAGGTCACCAAAGATTGGCCAGTAAGGCAAATTCAAAAGCTGTCTTACCTAGAAACTGAGGATGAGACCAATTTATTTTCTATAAAGAGAGTGAGCATTGCCCTGTTTCTTGAGGTGGAAGTCACTTGAAGACCTACTCAAGAGTCTTGAGCATAACATCAGTGTGATCTACTGTCAATGCTACTCCTTTCAAATGTGAGTTTAAGCAAGAGTTTGTGTATTTAGTTTAGGGAAACTGCCCGGAAACTGGTCCTTCGGCCCACCGGCTCCGCGCCGACCAGTAATCCCCTTGCACTATCCCACACACACACACACACTAGGGACAAATTATAGTCCTCATCAAAGTCAAATTAACCTACAAACCTGTACGCCTTTGGAGTGTGGGAGGAAACTGGAGCACCCGGGAAAAATCCACGGGGAGAACGTACAAAATCCGTACAGACAGCGCCCATAGTCAGGATCGAACTTGGGTCTCTGGCGCTGTAAGGCAGCAACTCTGCCGGTGCGCCACTGTGATGTCCCCCGCTATGCCATGCTTCCCACCCGGAAATATAAAATCCCACAGAGCTCTCTGGTGACCTGACCTACATTTATCTCTTAACTGAATAAAAACATTACCTGAGCATAATATTACTGTTTGGGACACAATTCCTCTTCACAAAATAGTAAATTCCTGTACTACAAACGTTAACGATCGTTCAAAGATTTGGAAAACTCTTTTGTTCAGGAAGACGGTTGAAATTGTAAGTTCCTTCTTCCTTGAAATGCAAATGTTTAAACGCTAATACAGTGTAAACATACTCACACAGAACAATTAACCAAGCGACCAGCTACTGTGTTATGAAACAAACTATCCATCAGTAACTGCCCCCCCCCCCCCCATAAACTGATTAACTCAAAGCTGTTGGTGAAATGATAAACCCACGGCAGTCAGGATTTCTGATAAAGCTGGGAAAGATCATGAAAATATGCTACCACACACTGTAGAATTACATGGAAGACAGCGCACAGAAACGGGCTATTTTTCGGCAATGAAGTCCAATCTTCTTCCCTCTTTATTCTCCCGCGGTCGGGGCAGTCGAACCATCCGCAGTCGGGGCGGTCGAAGCTTCTGCGGCTTGGAGCTCCCGAAGTCGGTCTCTAACCAGGGACCGCGAGCTCCACGATGTTAAAGTCCGCAGGCTCCCCCCGCGGTTGGAGCTCCAAAAGTCGATCCCCAGCAAGAAGCCGCCAGCTCCACGATGTTAGGCCGCAGTGCGGACGGAGATACGATACGGAAAAAAAATTGCATCTGCGTCGAGTTTCCCCCAACACCCCCCCCCCCCCCACATAAAACAAAGTAAAGAACATTAAAACATACATTTAACACCTGCTATAAACAACAAAGAAGGAATGGGCGAGCAGACTGTTGGCGAGGCAGCCAATGTTGGCGCCACCCGGCGTTACGTTGATATTATCCAATGTAGTGCAACCCCCAGCCTCATTGACACTTGTCCTGGAACATGTGGCCATGTGGTCATGTGATCATGTGGCCTAAACTGCTACATAGTAAAGTTAGCAAACAAAACTCCATAAGGATTTCTCAATGTGATCAAAAATGTGGTCAAGAAGATAGATATTAAGGCGTGTTAAGGAGTGCGAGAGAATTCCAGAGCTTTGGGCCCAGGCAGCTGAAGCACAAAGCACAAGAGAGGCACAAGTAACTGCAGATGCTGGTTTACCAAAAAAAGACACAAAGTGCTGGAGTAACTCAGGCAGAATCTCTGGAGAACATGGATAGGTGACATGTTGTGTCGGAACTCCTCTGAAGAAGAGACCTCTATACCCTGTGTCTTTTTTTTAGCTGAAGACATGGCAGTACATTTAACACGTGTTTAGTTTATACGTTTTTAAGATAACGCATCTGTTCCTCTAATACCAGAGTTTGATTTATGCGCAGGCATTTTCGGGATAACACGCTCAAATATATTGCTGGCACTTCAGTCACGTACATGTTTAATTTACACCTTTTTGAATAATGAGCTGTTTTTCAAGCATGGAACCTCTACGTAAAACGCGAGGTGCCTGCGTTGTGGTGCAATCAAAAAAACAGGGATGTGAAATAGGCCAGAAGTGACATGTAATAAAAAGGAACTGCAGATGCATGTTTATACCAAAGATAGACACAAAATGCTGGAGTAACTCAGCGGGTCCGCCCTTTTCCACCCTTGTCCCGTATTTGACTGCTTCTACTTGGGTCGAAGGGACTGTCGGGTCGGAGCGCCCTGTCCAGCCCCGCCTCACCCGTCCCGGGCTGTAGTGCAGCCCATGGAGTGCAGCAGCAGCAGCAGCAGCAGCCCGTGGCCTCGCCCGTGGCCCCGTCAGTCGGCAGCCCGGCCAGCTGTCCGACCTTCGGACCTTCGCTTGCTGCCGACACCACCACCCCTCCTTCTCATGGCCGATCATCAGATCATCGTAACGTCGTGCACAAAGTCCGCCACCCGGGCCAAAACGCCTCAGCTGGCCCGCCGGCTGGGCTCTGTGTGCAGTCCAGCACCCGGGCCAACTCATCATTCACCCAGCCACGGCCGAGCCGGTCAACGAATTGCCGTCGGGAATTTGTCCCCTATTTTGACCTTTTGTCCCTTATTTGGGAGTGGGAACGTTGGCGACCCTCATCGTCAGTCAATGCGATTAGAGATGTCAGCGGATTCGGAGCATGAAGAAACTTCAAAACAAGGATGCGACTTTAAAATTGACGCCTGCACGTGATGTTCAGCACCAGCATTCATTGAAGAATTAGCAGCCAGTGGGGATTCCGTCCCCTCCCCCCTCTCCCCCACCCTCCCCCCCACCCCACCTCTCCACATGTGAGTCAGGCGCTTCTTCAGAGAACGCAATCCTGTTTTCACTGGGTTTACATTCCCAGGGATTCTCATGTTTGTTTCACAAACCTTTATCAATACGTTTCAAACAGTGTCTAAGGAGATCGTAGTATTCCCACACTACTCTAGATTTTCTCCCAGGGGTTATTAGCCATGAGACGATGACACCAGTCCATAAAGCTCAGTACATTGTCACTTTCCCTTGAGAATTTCACGAGCACTATTTAAAGAGTTACCATCCACCACCTTTTTCATTAGCAAGGCTCGATTATTCTATATGTTTAAGAAAGGACTGCAGATGCTGGTCAAATCGAAGGCCGACAGAAAATGCTGGAGAAACTCAGCGGGTGAGGCAGCATCTGTGGAATTCTCTGCCTCAGAGAGCGGTGGAGGCAGGTTCTCTGGATGCTTTCAAGAGAGAGCTAGATAGGGCTCTTAAAAATAGTGGTGTCAGGGGATATGGGGAGAAGGCAGGAACGGAGTACTGATTGGGGATGATCAGCCATGATCACATTAAATGGCGGCGCTGGCTCAAAGGGTCAAATGGCCTGCTCCTGCACCTATTGTCTATTGTCTATTGTCTATTGTCATCCATGGAGAGAAGGAATTGGCACCGTTTCGGGTCGAGACCCTTCGGTCTCGACCCGAAACGTCGCCAATTCCTTCTCTCCATCGATGCTGCCTCATCCGCTGAGTTTCTCCACCATTTTCTGTCTACCTTGATTATTCTATAGATAGACACAAAATGCTAGAATAACTGAACGGGTCAGGCAGCATCTCTGGAGAAAATGGGTAAGTGACGTCTTGGGTCGAGACCCTTCTGTAGGTTGAAGAAGGGCCCCAACCTGAAACGTCACCTGTCCATGTTCTCCAGAAATTCTGCCTGCCCCATTGAGTTAAAGAGATACTGCGCGGAAACAGGCCCTTTGGTCCTCCGAGTCCACACCAACCAGCAATCACCCGTACACTAGCACTATCCTACACACCAGGGACAATTTGCAGAAGTCAATTAGCATATAAACCTGTACGTCTTTGGAGTGTGGGGGAAACCGGAGCACTCGGAGAAAGCCTTGACCAGGTCACAGGGAGAACGTACAGACAGCACCTGTAGTCAGGATAGAACCTGGGTCCCTGGCATGGTGAGGCAGCAGCTCTACCCGCTGCCCCGCTGTGCTGTGCCTAATATTGTACACACCTGCCAGCAACAATCTTTGAATTTACAGCTCTGCATTTGTAAAATTGGAACAATGGAACCAAAACGATGGCTTTTCTACATTTTTTGCTCTCTGTATTAGACTCGCCGAGGACTGTCTCGACGCTCAGTGTGGGATTTATGGCAATTCCTTTCACATTTCCACACTTAACAGGAAGCAGGAATTCTACAGCTGTGCAACATGTTCGGATTACAGGCATTATCTTGGGGGTAATGGATACCCTCTGGTAAAGCCATTATACTGGCTGCCGGGCCTGTAACGAGAGTCAGGTACAACCCACTCCGTGCCGGGTTACAGGTCTCTGTAATCTGCCCGTGCTAATGTTATTCCTCCAGAAAAGGGTCTCGACGGCAGAGAAAAAAACGTGCCTATTGTAAAGAAAATTGGAATAATGGAAATCACAATGAATGGTCGGACAAACCTATCGCTGTTGCCCCGAAAACAGTGAAGGGGGATAACTAAGAAGATCCTGTTCCCAGCTCCACATATTTTGTCAGAATTGGAAGGCAGGGAAAGGTCTGGTATTCTGCCCAGTCAGATCTATGGCTCATAATCTTGGTTTAGTCCACCAATGCAGAACTAGGTCAATGTTACTTTATTGTCATGTGCTCCGAAGTGCAGCGAAATTCTTTTTTTTTTTGCATACAGTCCAGTGACAATCCTACTGTACATGAGGCACAATCTTTCTTCTTAGGCCCCCTTTGGTCATGGCTGACCATGGATGTCTCCAGGGTTGGAGGACGCCAGTGCGTGACTTTGTTTAACGTGGGGAGATTGGTGCACAGCCAGCCGCTCCACGGTCCTTGACAGATCTGAGTCAGGATCCAGTGGCATGGAGTCCAAGACGTCCGGAGACCCTTTTCTGCTGCAGCCTTCATCCGCCTTCCCAGCCGTTGTGACGCTCCACTAAGGTCAGCCATTGTCCTCCGCCTGTTCCATAATCCAGAGCTGCTGACTGACCCACGGAGTTACTCCAGCATTTTGTATGTATTTTCGTTGTGAACCAATATCTGCAGTTCCCTCCTATAAAAATTTCTATATTTTAGCGGTTGTTTAAATAAATTATTTCTCTTTAGGGAAAAGCAAATCCACGTTCCATGAAGAGATAAAACTGTTAACTGCCGGAGGATTAGTGCACGGATAGACACAAAATGCTGGAGTAACTCAGCGCGACAGGCAGTATTTCTGGAGAGAAGTCTGAAGAAGGGTCTTGGCACGAAACGTCACCCATTCCTTCTCTCCAGAGATGCTGCCTGTCCCGCTGAGTTACTCCAGCATTTTGTGTCTATCTTCGAATTAAGCCAGCATCAGCAGTTCTTTCTGACACGAAGGGTTAGTGCAGAAATGTATTAATAAATGATCTGTTCTGCTCATTGAAAACAGGGCAGTTCTGCTTCGGCGAGGCTCATATATAATCCTTATCCTCAATTCAGGTTGTAAATCTTTCCTGTCTGTTGACCCTCAGTCGGTGCAGCCTGTCAATATGACACAGACCCCCTGATACAGGAAATGTCTTGGGGCTCGGACTAAAGCACAGTTCGTATCAATCAGCTTAATCTCAGGTCTCCACAGGGTCTGGATCCTGTTATAGGTGAAAAGGTCTGTCAACAGATGGGCCACAATGGGAGAAGTGGAAAGGTCATTTTCACAAACAGCCCATAATTCTTTCGAGATCTGAATGCAGCAGAAATTCATCAGGTAAAGGTTCACGTTTGTCCGTGTGCTTTTTCTTAAAGTACTCAATTACATTTTGAAATCGGTTTTACAATTTCAAAACAGGACTACTGACATTTTCTCTCCTTTTTTAAAAATAATAATAAAGCATTTTGTTTCCCGATTCCCATATCATATATATATATATATATTTTGATGTCAATTCAATGATGGGGGATCAGAATATTTTCCTCCACAGGTGGCTGTGCCAAAGCAGATGAAAGGGTAGAAAGAGTTGCCTTTTTTTCTGTCGTGTCCCTTTTCGGACATGCAAGAACGATTTTACATCTGATGGAGTTCTTTTGAAATGGGATAGAGAGAACGCAGGAGCCAATTTTAGACAGACGACCTCTGCAGTCCTTGATTGCTGTGATGCACTTGTCGTTCACAGTTGGGCTTATAGGACTTGATATTACAATCCCTACTAAAATTGGCACCTTCTTACTATCTTGAGTGGAGGTAGGGGTAAAAACAGGATAAACTGCAGATAACAAAGAGGTATTTGATGGTGACTGTACACCGATGCTCTGCAAATCTGTTGGCTCTGATTCTCCTCGGAAGGAGGTGAGGAGGAATTTCTTCAGTCAGAGGGCGGTGAATCTGTGGAATTAATTGCCGCAGACATCTGTGGAGGCCAAGTCAATTAATATTTTTAAGGCAGAGGTAGATAGATTCTTGATTAGCACGGGTGTCAGGTGTTGTGGGGAGAAGGCAGGAGAATGGGGTTAAGAGGAAGAGATAGATCAGCCATGAATGAATGGCGGAGTAGACTTGATGGGCCGAAAGGCCTAATTCTGCTCCGATCACTTATGAACATCTGAACATGATTCTTCCCTCCTCACTAACGATGATTCCATCTGATCAATGGCACCCCTGAGGGTGCAGCAGTCCCTTGGTGGTGCTCCGATGTACACACTATACTTTTATGCTCTAGAATGGGCATTGAAGGAAGCTGAGCTTTCCAACACAGAGTGTTTGCTCACAGCTGAACTGTGGCTGATGTTGCCTCGTTGACCTCAGCATCCAAGATGATTAGCCACTACTAGAATGATTTATATCCCTCCCTCTGGCTTTACATTTCATGCCTCTTCTCTCCTTATCTGACACCCCTTTTGTCTTTTTCATCTCTAGCCTTTGTCCACCAATCTGCCAATAAAAAAACTCCTTCACCTGTATCCACCTTTCACTTGCTAGGCTTTGTCCTGCCCCCACCTCTTTTCCAGCTCTCTCCCCCCCCCCCCCCCCCCCCCACCACCATACTCCAATCAGTCAGAAGCGAGAGCCTGACCCGAAACATCGACGATCCATGTCATTCAAAGATGCTGCCTGACCTGCTGAGTTACTTAAGAACTTTGTGTTTAACTCAAGATTCCAGCATCTGCAGCTTGTTGGGCCTCACTAGAATGTGTTCAGTTCAGTTTAGTTTATTGTCACGTGTACCGAGGCACAGTGAAAAGCTTTTGTTGCATGCTAACCAGTCGAGAATTAGTGTATTGCTTCCCCATTTCTCACACACCAATGATCAGAACCTTTTTCCCAAGGGTTGCCATAAGGAGAGAGGGCGAAAGTTTGATGGTGATGTTTGGGGCAAGTTTTTTTTACACAGAGTGGTGGGGGCCTGGAACGTGCTGCCAGGGGTGGTGGTGGAGGCAGATACGATAGTGGCGTTTAAGAGGCTTTTAGATAGGCACACGGAAGTGCAGGGAATAGGGGGCTGTAGATAATGTACAGGCAGATGAGATCAGTTTAACATGGCATCATATTCGGCACAAACATTGTGGGCAGAAGAGCCCACTCTTCCGCTAGTCTGTTCTATATTCTATGTTGAGTTTAGTTTAGTTAAGAGATACAGCACGGAAACAGGCCCTTCGGTCCACTGAGTCCATGCCGACCAATGATCCCTGTATAATTGCACTATCCTACACATTAGCAAAGAAGGGAAGAGATTTGAACTTTTTTTTGCTTTTCATCACAGCGAGGAATGTGGAGGAGTCACGGTGGTGGATGTTTATGTTATAATGTATTTTGTGTGAACCATTGCTTTTTATTTGTATGACTAGCTTGGCAAATGAAATTCCTTGAATGTTGCAAAACATACTTGGCTAATAAAGTATTATTGCGATTGTGATTGTGATTAAGGTGAATTACAATTTTTACTGAAGCCAATTAATTTACAAACCAGTACATCTTTGGGAGCGTGGCAGGAAACCAAAGCACCCGGAGAAACCCAAGCGGTCACGGGGAGAACGTGCAAACTCCGTACGGACAGCACCCGTAGCCAGGATCGAATCGGGTTGCTGTGAGGCAGCAACTCTACCGCTGCGCCACATTGCCTTCCGTAATAATGATAAGGGGCTGTGAAAACTGTGCAACTGTGCACACCAGGAGATAATGGATTAAAACACATCTACATTGACACCTTCAACTTAGGAGCAGATCCCGGGAGTGAATTAAAAACTCTCTTTAAAAGATCACTGCTTCACTTTGCAACGAGAAAGGTTGCTTACACTACTGGCTATAATGTGCTTTAACCTTAACACTAGAGATAGCGAAGGTAGACAAAAGTGCTGGAGAAACTCAGCGGGTGCAGCAGCATCTATGGAGCGAAGGAAATAGGCAACGTTTCGGGCCGAAACCCTTCAGGAAGGAAATAGGTAACGTTTCGGGCCGAAACCCTTCAGGAAGGAAATAGGCAACGTTTCGGGCCGAAACCCTTCAGGAAGGAAATAGGTAACGTTTCGGGCCAAAACCCGGAAGGGTTTCGTCCCGAAACGTTGCCTTTTTCCTTCGCTCCATAGATGCTGCTGCACCCGCTGAGTTTCTCCAGCACTTTTGTCGACCTTCGATTTTCCAGCATCTGCAGTTCCTTCTTAAACACTAGAGATAGCGGCTTTGGCTAATAACAGGCCTTTATGTCGAAGTTAAAACTTAACATTTAAAAAATAACTTTAGACGGCGCACTCTTATACTGAGTATGATTGTGCCCATTGTATAGTAGGAATGTCACTAAGCTGCATGCAAAAAAAAAAATTTCACTGTACTTGGGTACATGTGGCAATAAAGCCCATCAGTCTGAAGAAGGGTCTCAGCCCGAAACGTCACCCATTCCTTCTCTCCAGAGATGCTGCCTGTCCCGCTGAGTTACTCCAGCATTTTGAGTCGACCTACAATCAAGCACCATTGAACCATTAAAGTATTGATTCTCATGAACATTTCAATGGCTGTGATCTCATTTAAATACGATTCCCACTTTGCCGCCTCTCCTTTGGTTCCCGCCGCCCTGTTATTTATATTCAGTCTTCCTGGAGCAAATTGGAGGCCAGTACGCAAACGGCTCTGAGCAAACGGCTCTGAGGTTCCGTTTAGAACCGATTGTTCTCTTTGTGCACAGCAGGCAGTGTTGAAAGTCTCAAGTGCTACTTGCTCCAGTTGATAGGTTACTGAGGCAAAATACTTGCTTACAAAAAACTAAACCAAACTATAATATGTGATAAGGAACTGCAGATGCTGGTTTATACTGAAGATGAAGTCTGGTGAAGGGTCTTGGCCCGAAACGTCACCTATTCCTTTCCTCCTGAGATGCTGCATGACCCGCTCTGAGTTACTCCAGCATTTTGTGTCTATCTAAACTATAACATGTATTGGTTGTAGATAGAAGGGTAGCATGCATGAATCAGATCTTGATGCTAACATGAAGCCATTATAGAGATCATCTGACACTTTGTCTAGAAAGGATCTGCAGATGCTGGTTTATACCGAAGGTAGACAATAAAATGGGTGGTTCCAACCCGAAACGTCACCCAGATTTTTTCTTCAGAGATGCTGAGTTAGAGTTCAGAGTTACTCCAGCATCTGCAGTTCCTTTCTAAACAATGTGTCAGTAGGGACGACAGATGGGACGCAATGGGCTAAGTGTTCGGCTGGTGACCGGAAGGTAGCCGGTTCGAATCCCGCTTGGAGTGCATACTGTCGTTGTGTCCTTGGGCAAGACACTTCACCCACCTTTGCCTGTGTGTGAATGTGTGTGAGTGATTGGTGGTGGTCGGAGGGGCCGTAGGCGCAGAATGGCAGCCACGCTTCCGTCAGTCTGCCCCAGGGCAGCTGTGGCTACAGAAGTAGCTTACCACCACCGAGTGTGACTGAGGAGTGAATGAATAATGCGATGTAAAGCGCCTTGAGTATTAGAAAGGCGCTATATAAATCCCATCCATTATTATTATTATTATAGTAGCATTGATTTCTGTAATGGCAGTGGGAATAGATTGTTTGGTTAATGTTAACACCAAGATCTGATTCATGTACACCACCCCTCTGTCTACAACCAATATATGTTAAAGTTTAGTTTGAGTTTAGTTTATTGTTTACTGTCACATGTACAGCGAAAAGCTTTTGTTGCGTGTTATCCAGTCAATGAAAAGACAATACATGATTAAAATCAAGCAGTCCAAAGTGTACAGATACAGATTAAAAGGAATAATGTTTAGTTGCAAGATGACCTATTTCCCTCCTGGGATAAATAAAGTTATATTATACCGTATCGCAATGTATCGTATTGTATCGTATCGATACCAATTCCAGTAAAGTCTGATTAAAGATAGTCCAAAGGGCTCCAATGAGGTAGATGGTAGCTCAGGACCGCTCTCTAGTTGCTGGTAGGATGGTTCAGTTGCCTGATAACAGCTGGGAAGAAACTGTCCCTGAATCTGGAGGTGTGCGTTTTTACACTTGGGTATCTCTTGCCTGATGGGAGAAGGGAGAAGGGAGAAGAGGGAGTGACCGGGATGAGACCCTCCAGATCTCTGGAGGAGAAGGATGGGTGACGTTTCGGGTCGGGAAAAATATCCTTTTTCTCCAGAGATGTTGCCTGGCCCGCTGATACCACAGCACGTTGTGTCTATCTTTGCCTCATTAAACACACCCATCAAGCACCTTGGAATGCTTTTACTCCATGAACGAAGGTTGGAGGCATAGTTGGCCAACATCAAGGTGATGGGGTCAAGGAAAGAGTGTTGACGTCGCAGTCCTGTTTCCACCAACCTTTCCACTACCACGCACAAGAAGCGACAAGACAGGCACCATTGTATGCGGATGCTGAGAAGTGTGTTCAACTCTGGCTGAACAACTTCTAATCTTGTGTGTGTACTCGATAAGAAGAAGATGTTCAAGGTGCTCAAAAATAGACCTTTTTGCCCAAGACCAATGTCTGACCCCCTCAGAGATCCTGACTCAAAACCCAACTTTTTTGCCATCACAGTTATTGCCCGTTTTTACAACACGAGCCGTGAGTCGTGAAATTGGACCTGGTGAATAATACCATTATCCCCGAAGGGTTAAATGAGCAATTCCCAGGGAGTCCGCAGAAGGCTTAACATGAAATCAACCGAGCTGAAACGTGAGTTTGATGCTCCAGTGACAAACGAACAACAATTTTCAGGCCTATTAAGCATGTAACGTGGAACAGATGTGAAAGTATTTGTGAGCTGGTACAAGAAAATAAGAGACAGAGAGTTGGGAAGAGAGGGAATGGGGAGAGGGCAGAAAAGTGCAAAGGTGAATTCAAGTATGAATGAAAGGGAAGCTTACAAATAATTTCTTTCCCTTTCCAATTTTGCGTTTAGCATGTTAAAATATCTGCTTTCTCTGTAGTTTTCTGCACCCGACTCGTAGTAAAAATGAAGCTAATTCTGTTTGCCACATTCTTCAGCAATTTGTCTAAACTTTGTCTCAATTCAAGTTTTATACCCAGTTTATAGCCGTTAACCTGCAGAAGTCACATTGTAGAGTGATGACAGGCTATTAAGTATATCCATGAAAACAGAAACCATCGTAATTCTCCGATGATTGTAAATGATCAGTTTGGGCTGAGCTGGAAGTTCACAAGCCTTTAGTAAATTCCACTGCAAATGGAGAACCATCATGAAATGGCCATTTTGATATCAACAGCTATTTTCTAGCTATTTGTGTCTATCTTCTGCCTGTGAATGTCCCTAATTCTGAGAAAGAGCTGTGGGTGGATATTGCAAACAAATGGTGGGTGTGGGTACATTAAGAAATCAGTCTCCAAAGTTCACCAAAGAAGAGATGGTAAGATTTTCCTCTCAGCAATATGGCTTGGTTGAATTCTGTTTACCTTTTTACTCAACTGACCATTACAATGCAAAAGGAACCCAACATTCTCTTCAGTCTGAAGAAGGGTTTCGGCCCGAAACGTTGCCAATTTCCTTCGCTCCATAGATGCTGCTGCACCCGCTGAGTTTCTCCAGCATTTTTGTGTACATTCTCTTCAATTTGTCTCATTTCCCAAAGCCCTGGAAACATTCCTCCTTCACGTACTTATCCGGCTTCCTGTAGAATCTCTCACTAAACATGGTCCAAACACCTATTTAGGGAATGTTTTCCAGACGACACATTTCCATAGCACATGGAATATATACGCACGATCTCAAGGTACTTCACGAGAGTGTTATTGGACACAATTTGGCTTCAAGCCACATAAGAAGATATTAAAATAAAGAGGTGACTATTGAATTGAATCTTGAAAAGAGGAGAGAGAAGGATTTAAATTCTTGATTAGTACGGGTGTCAGGGGTTATGGGGTGAAGGCATGGGCATGGGGTTGAGAGGGAAAGATAGATCAGAGGGAAAGATAGAACGGAGACGAGGAAACACTTTTTTAGAACGGAGACGAGGAAACACTTTTTCTCACAGAGTGGTGAGTGTGGAATTCTCTGCGTCAGAGGGCGGTGGAGGCAGGTTCTCTGGATGCTTTCAAGAGAGAGCTAGATAGGGCTCTTAAAAATAGCGGAGTCAGGGGATATGGGGAGAAGGCAGGAACGGGGTACTGATTGGGGATGATCAGCCATGATCACATTGAATGGCGGTACTGGCTCGAAGGGCCAAATGGCCTACTCCTGCACCTATTGTCTATTGTCTATTGTCTATCAGCCATGATTGAATGGCGGAGTAGACTTGATGGGCCAAATGGCCTAATTCTGCTCCTAGAACTTATGAACTTTAAAAGGTCAGAGAGCTCAAGGGAGGGAATTCCTGGACTAAATACCATGGCAACAGAGGGGATGGTCACCAATGGTGGAGTGACGAAATCTGTGGATAAACAAGAGGCCATGAATGGAGGATGACAAATAACTACTGAGGTTAAATGCCTTTATTGATTACACTCAAAGGTGGCGAACACTGTCCGGTCCATCATGAGTAGTGACCTCCCCACCATTGAAGGAATCTATAAGATGTGCGGCCTCAAAAAAAGGCAGCCATTATCTTCAAGGACCCACACCACCCTTGTAATGCGCTCGTTTCATTCCTGCCACCGGGAAGAAGGTTTAGGAGCCTGAAAACAGTAACGTCCAGGTTCAGGAAGTAGCTTCATCCCATCAACCATCAGGCTCATGAACACTACGAACTCCAACTAAACTCTGAACTACAAACTGCCTGGGTTCGTACGTTGGACTTTAGGCTGTTTTACTTTTGCACTATATTGTGTTTTTTTAAATTTTGCGGACTTCTTTTTTGTTTGTTTCCTCCATTATCTATTGAGCACTGTGTTCACAAACTAGTTGAGCTGCTGCTGCTGCTGCAAGTAAGAATTTTGT
Organism: Amblyraja radiata; assembly: GCF_010909765.2. Lineage (NCBI taxonomy): Eukaryota > Metazoa > Chordata > Chondrichthyes > Rajiformes > Rajidae > Amblyraja > Amblyraja radiata. Next base: position 8,045,574 of record NC_045982.1, on the reverse strand, counting down.
TCCGTTTCGGGACATATGACAATGAAACACAATGTAATAAAAAGAAACTGCAGATGCTGGTTTATAGCAAAGATAGACACAAAGTGCTGGAGTAACTCAGCAGGCCAGGCAGCATCTCTGGAGAGAATGGATAGGTGATGTTTCGGAGTGCAGCGTAGGATTACAAGGTTAATTCCGGGATGGCGGGACTGTCATATGCTGAGAGAATGGAGCGGCTGGGCTTGTAAACTCTGGAGTTTAAAAGGATGAGAGGATATCTTATTGAAACATATAAGATTACTAAGGGTTTGGACACGCTAGAGGCAGGAAACATGTTCCCGATGTTGGGGGAGCCCAGAACCAGGGGCCACAGTTTAAGAATAAGGGGTAAGCCATTTAGAATGGAGACGAGGAAACACTTTTCCTCACAGAGAGTGGTGAGTCTGTGGAATTTTCTGCCTCAGAGGGCGGTGGAAGCCGGTTCTCTGGATACTTTCAAGAGAGAGCTGGATAGGGCTCTTAAAGATAGCGGAGTCAGGGGATATGGGGAGAAGGCAGGAACGGGGTACTGATTGGGGATGATCAGCCATGATCACATTGAATGGCGGTACTGGCTCGAAGGGCCGAATGGCCTCTACTCCTGCACCTATTGTCTATTGTCCTCTACTGTATCCATGTTTTCCAGAGATGCTGCCTGACTCGCTGAGTTACTCCGGCATTTTGTGTCTATCTTTGATAATAAAACACTCTTGGCTTGACTTGTGTAGAAAGGAACTGCAGATGCTGGATTCTACAGAAGACAGACACAAAGTGCCGGAGTAACTCGACAAGTCAGACAGCATCTTCCCAGTCTGAATAAGGGTCCCGACCCGAAACGTCACCCATTCCTTACTCTTGACTTGAATCTTAACTATCTGAGCCCGGGAAATACATCATCTTGTCCTCCCTCATCCACTTTCTCCCTGTAACTGAAAAATTGCTCTCTAAAGTGTGAATTCTATTCTGTAAGAGACACGGTAGACATGAACTCCAACAAAACATGTAGGGAGAGCAAGACGTGGATTTTTCTTTAACTTTATAAATGTCTTTGACTGTCAACCAAGGATGTTTTGCCTCACGTTGTTTAAGAAGGAACTGCAGATGCTGGAAAATCGAAGGTACACAAAAAAGCCGGAGAAACCCAGCGGGTGCAGCAGCATCTATGGAGTGAAGGAAATAGGCAACGTTTCGGGCTGAAACCCTTCTTCAGATGTTTTGCATCATCTTTCGTTAACAAAGTTAAAGGCCTTCATAAAGCCAAAAAAATACATGTTTCAATTCATGCAAAATTCCTTCTCAACTATGTCTGCCCTCAGACATACATCTCCCCCATACATCTGCTGCATGTTAGCATGCAAACTGTGATTCTAAATAACAGATAGGGCAGCACGGTGGTGCAGCAGTAGAGTGGCTGCTTTACAGTGTCAGAGACCCCGGATTCAATCCTGGCTACCAGTGTTGTCTGTACAGAGTTTTTACATTCTCCCTTGTGACCTCGTGGGTTTTCTCCAGGTGCTCCGGTTTCCTCACGCATTCCAAAGGCGTACAGGTTTGTAGGTTAATTGGCTTCTGTAAATTGTAAATTGCCCCTAGTACGTAGGATAGTACCAGTGTATGGAGAGAATGCTGGCCAGCACGGACTCGGTGGGCCGAAAGGCCTGTTTCCACGCTGTAGCTCTACAGTCTAAAAGCAGTCTAAAGATTGATTGCATACGGGGGCCACCAAGGACACATCATCACACAATCTTTTCTTGTTCCTTCTTTCTGTAATATTGTACCTACATTCCAATAAACTTCTTACAAGGTCATAAGTGATAGGAGCAGAATTAGGCCATTCAGCCCATCAAGTCTACTCCGCCATTCAACCATGGCTGGTTTATCTCTCTCTCCTAAGCCCATTCTCCTGCCTTCTCCCCATAGCCCCTGACACCTGTACTAATCAAGAATCTATCCACTTCTGCCTTCAAAATATCCATTGATTTGGCCTCCATATCCCTCTGTGGCAAAGAATTCCACAGATTCCCACTGGAATGTTAACCTAATGGGAGAAATTGGAAACCACGTTAACTTACATCAACTCCGCTTCAGAAACAGTCTCAGTCATCGACCTACAGTGTGCAAATAGTTTGTACATACACACTTGTTCCTCTCTCCTGTGCTCATAGCCATGATTGAATGGAGGAGTAGACCTGATGGGCCGAGTGGCCTAATACTGATCCTATCACATGAGCACATCCAGGAGATCGTGGTTATTGCTAAAGAATCTTTACCTCACGCTGAACATTATCCCCTTATCATGTATCTGTACATTGCAAATGGCTCGACATGCATTGTCTTGGCGGTGCTGGCTCATTGAATGGCGGTGCTGGCTCGAAGGGCCAAATGGCCTACTCCTGCAACTATTGTCTATTGTCTTTCAGCTGACTGGATGGCACACGACAAAAGCATTTCACTGTACATCGGTAAAGTAAACTAAACTGAACTTCTGAAGAAGGGTCTCGACCCCGACACGCCAGCCATTCCCTCTCTCCAGAGATGCTGCCTGTCCCGCTGAGTGAGTGACTCCAGCATTTTTGTGTCTACCCTGAACTTTAAGCAGCAGGTTGTCCCATTCCCAGCCACCCCTCCGAAGAAGCCGTGAATGGAGCAAGCCAGTTGGAGTGGGTGGGGTTGAGAAGGGATCTTTGGTTGAATCCAGCAATTCACTCCAATTTCACTCTGTGGTATAGCCAGCAGTTAGCTCCCCACCAGCGCCTGTCTCGGGAGAGTGCCCTGCCTGCCTGGAACATAATGCTGGCTGGCTGACTGGCTGGGGAGTGTGGAGAAGAGGACTCCTGTCAGGAATATCCAGTGATGGTCACACAGTCACAACCTGCCTTGTGGGGGTCAGTGATACTTTTTTTGTTGTAAACTGGCGATAGATACCTTGACCTTTAACGTAAGGTGTGCGAGCGGGGCAGATTGGCAGAAGTGAATTAAAAGGGCATTGACTTAATCAAGCTAACACTTCACAAGTTTTGCTTTTCAGGTGTCTGGCTTGTTCTGGAGCCGCCCTTGCCGTGTAGCTGTTGTACTAAACATGCTTAAACGCTTCACCATATGTCTGGCTGTGCACAATCAAGTGGCACTGACTGTCCGTATGTAGCCCGCTGCTTCACAGGTTGTTCAGACCGAGCCAAACAAGCAGACGTTCAATAAATGTTTTAATCCTGTAATTGCAATTAGTCGGGACCCTGCCTTGTTTTATGGGGAGATTAATTTCCTTTAATGCTCTTGCTTCCTGATTATTCCCAGTGGAACTAAATAAAAGGAAATTTTGCATTTGTACAGCAGGGCGACTTCATATACTTTACAACTATTGAGGTGACTTTTTGTTGTGGAGTCACGGTTTTGAATTTAGGGGTTCAGAAGCCTGAATATACCTTGTATACAGCAATGTCCTGCAAACATTGAAATGATGGTGATTTTTTTTGTGTGAAATTGGTTCAGGATTAAATATTGGCCTCAGGACATGTACAGCATCGCACGCCCAGGATCTAGGATGATTAAGGATGGATTTTGTATTCCAGTGAGCACTGTGTTCCTGAAATAGCTAACTGTACTCAGTCTGAGAGCAACATCATTAGGATGGTTCCTCTGCATATTTAAGTGGGAACTTTTTGAGTAAGAGGGAACTGCAGATGCTAGTTTATGCCGCACACAATTTGCACACCTTCAGTTTAATTTCATGTTTCATGTATTTTGTGTTTTGTGACTGTTGGCAGACCAATTTCCCTCCTGGGATAAATAAAGTATTATCGTATCGTAAAATGCTGGAGTAACTCAGCGACGACAAGCAGCATCTCTGGAGAGAAGGAATGGGAATGGAATTCCTTCTATCCAGAGATGCTGCTTGTCCCACTGAGTTCCAACAGCATTATGTGCCTATCTTCGGTGAGAACTATTTTGGTTTGACTCCAACCTGTGGGAGCATAATACGAGAAAATAATTTTGTATTTTCGTTTATCATAGCCATTTCAGCTCCAAATATTTCCTCGAGCGATAAGTCTGCTGCCCTCGAAGATTATATACCCCTTCAGTTCTGGCCATGGTCCCGACTTGAAATGTCACCCAGCCTATTTCTCCAGAGATGCTGCCTGATCCGCTGAGTTACTCCAGCGCTTTGTCTCTATCTTCAATGCTGGCCACTCGGGCAAGCTCGATTTTCACTGGTCCAACAATGGCAGCTTGGCCTGTAACCGTGTAGACTTAGTTCCAGAATTCTCCCCTTAAATCTTTGTGTATATATATATATATATATGTGTGTGTCTATCTATATCTATATATCTACCCCTTTCTCTCTTCCATTGCAATCTGCCCTTTGCCCGTTGACTGTGCTTTTGCCCACCTACACTAGTCTGAAGAAGGGTTTAGACCCGAAATGTTGTCTATTTCCTTCGCTCCATAGATGCTGCCTCACCCACTGAGTTTCTCCAGCATTTTAGACAATAGGTGCAGGAGTAGGCTATTCGGCCCTTCGAGCCAGCACCGCCATTCAATGTGATCATGGCTGATCGTCCCCAATCAGTACCTCGTTCCTGCCTTCTCCCCATATCCCCTGACTCTGCTGTTTTTAAGAGCCCTATCTAGCTCTCTTGAAAGCATCCAGAGAACCTGCCTCCACCGCCCTCTGAGGCAGAGAATTCCACAGACTCACCACTCTTTGTCTACCTACACTAGTACCTCTTTATTTTGGCTGAGGATACTCCTACAGAGTGGCCAGAAAGGTGCTGCAGCAGTGGAAGTTAGTTTACCATGTGCAGGAAGGGGAGGCACTGTGCTTTGATGTTGCAACTGTCTGCAGAGCACTAAAGAACCAACCTCTGTTTATTTGTATTGGGTTATTGTCACACTAGTTAGTGGTGCTATGGGAACAGGAGAACATTTAGCCCCTTCTCCCATGTAATGATAACATGTCTGTCCTGTAACTGAACTCTGCTTTAGTGAGGGGAAGGGGCAGACGAGTGCCTAGATTTAAATGCAAGAAACCTTTTTTCATTACAGCATTGATTGAAAAGCGTTTTTTATTATACTTCCTGGGGGTGTAATGTGATAACGATTCTGGCTAGTTTTGCATCTCTCCAGAATATGTTTGGGGCCCTTGAGACAGCTTGTGCCTTTTGATACGGCTTGTCCCATTGGGGAACACTCCGAGCTCCTTGCTTACTGTTAATTGGTTGTTAATATGTTCCTAACAACTTTCCTCTCCATTCATAACTGATGGGAGCAAAATTAGGCCATTCAGCCCATCGAGTCTATTCCGCCATTCAATCATGGCTGATCTATCTTTTCCTCTCAACCCCATTCTCCTGCCTTCTCCCCGTAATTCCTGACATGCGTACCAATGAAGAATCTGTCAATCTCCGCCTTAAAAATATCCCTTGACTTGGCTTCCACTGCCGTCTGAGGCAATGAATTCCACAGATTCACCACCCTCTAACTAAAGAAATTCCTCCTCATATCCTTTCTAAAGGTACGTCCTTTTATTCTGAGGCTATGGCCTCTGGTCCTAGATTCTCGAACTAGTGGAAAACTCCTCTCCGCATCCACTTTATCCATCCACTCTACCCATTCTATCCATATTCATGTCTCTGCTCTTTAAACAACTGACCAACATATTGCCCAACATACTGTGTAAGAGTAACTTCTCCACAGCTGTTCCAGAAGGTGTTCACTGCTACCTTGTCAATGGGGAAAAAATCCACCAGTTGTGCTAATCGTGCCAACATCTCAGGAATAAATAATAGTGTTGGATACTGTATACCATAAACACTTGGTAATTTGCCCCTCCTTTATTTCCAAGCATCTATATTTACTTAAAAGCTGATAATTTCCAACATCGTGCTGTTCTGATGAAAGGTCATTGTACTGAAACATTAACTTGCCTCTTCCACAATACCTCTTGCTTCACTGGTCTGAAGAAGGGTCTCGACCCGAAATGTCACCCATTCCTTCTCTCCAGAGATGCTGCCTGTCCCGCTGAGTTACTCCAGCATTTTGTGTCTATCTTCCTATTACTTCAGCTCTCTTTTAATTTGGGTTTTTAGTTTCCAGGTGTTTAAGACTGCTTTTCCTTGATGATGTCAGTTGTTTCTTTGTGGCACTTGCTGTTTATAGACAACAGGTGCAGGAGTAGGCCATTTGGCCCTTCGAGCCAGCACCGCCATTCAATATGAACATGGCTGATCATCCCCAATCAGTGCCCCGTTCCTACCTTCTCCCCATATCCCCTGACTCCGCTATCTTTAAGAGCTGCTATTTAAGCTGCCGTTCATCTTTTTAACGCGTTCAAGCTGGATTCCAAAGGGAAAGTTGGTCAATTTTATTGAAGAAAAATCCAAGCTCGGGTCAGAGCATTGGTAATGAGCCCTCTCCCTGGAAAAGTTGCTGGTGACCTGCTGCCTTGAACTGCCGTGATCTGTGCAGTGAGCGTGCTGTTCATTAGGGGAAGAAACCTACTGTTTTCAGCATGTTCTGTCGTGCTTTGATGGGACTTTGCTTCTGTTTTTCCCATCACTAGGCAGTGTGGTCACAGTTTAAGGATAAGGGGGAAATCTTTTAGGACCGAGATGAGAAAAACATTTTTCACACAGAGAGTGGTGAATCTCTGGAATTCTCTGCCACAGAAGGTAGTTGAGGCCACAGTTCATTGGCTATATTTAAGAGGGAGTTAGATGTGGCCCTTGTGGCTAAAGGGATCAGGGGGTATGGAGAGAAGGCAGGTACAGGATACTGAGTTGGATGATCAGCCATGATCATATTGAATGGCGGTGCAGGTTCGAAGGGCCAAATGACCTACTCCTGCACCTATTTTCTATGTTTCTATGTGTGCAGCAGTGAAGCATCTGTTGGCTCATTCTCCTGTCCTCACACCATCACCTTTTTAAAGTAGTAATCTCAAATTCATGTGATAGGATCAGAATTAGGCCACTCGGTCCATCAGGTCTACTCAGCCATTCAATCATGGCTGATCTATCTTACCCTCCTAACCATTCTCCTGCCTCCTCCCCCCTCTCCCCCGCCCATAATCCCTGACACCCATACTAATCATCAAGCTATCTACGTGTAGGAAGGAACTGCAGATGCTGGTTTAAACTGAAGATGGGCATAAAATGCTGGAGTTACTCAGCGGAACAGACAGCATCTCTGGGGCCCATCCAGCTAGCTATCCCGGCCTTAAAAATATCCATTGACATGGCCTCCCCATCCTTCAGTGGCAATGATTTCCACAGATTCACCACCCTCTGACTAAAGAAATTCTTCCTCATCTCCTTCCTAAAAGTGCGTCCTTTTATTCTGAGGCTGTGGCCTCTGGTCCTGGACTCTCCCACTAGTGGAAACGTCATCTCCACATCCAAAATCCGTCCACATCTAGCAGGATACTATCTGAAGGGCAGCATTTCTCATGAGGTACACTGCAGGCCGTGTTTGAGAACTGCATATTATTTTCAGTCATGTTAGTGAATTTAATTTCATTCGAAACGGTTCTTCCTGGATTCTGCTGGATTATTGAAATGTTTCCTTGGGTTGTCAGCATTGCCTGTGTTATTGTTCCTGGGTCATCTTCCATTTAATTTAACCCTGGCAAAATATATATTCGTTACCTTCAGTTTCATTACTGTCCCCACCTTTCCTACTCCCCTTAACCATGTTTTATGATTCTAATCACAACTTTATTTTGGATAAAGAATCCTCTCCTGATATCCTGTTTACAATGGTCTTATCTTTTTTTTATTATCTGTAGTTGTGGATTTGCCTTCATGTTGAAACCTTACTCTAATGCCAATCGCAAAACCGCCTCCTAGAATGTTGAAGGTTGCCCCTAACGTAGTGAATTGAACGTTGGCTTAATTGAGAAATGTGAATGAAGTTTATAGCTGCCAAGCCTGATCCCAGCTTGGAATAGATCGAGGTTTGATGAGTTAGCTGGGGAGGAAGGGGGGTAAATTTGAATTCGATCCCCCTGAATTTGGAAATGGGGCAATAAAATATATCCCTTATCCCAATGTCATCAGTTTTTTCTTTAACATTTCACGGAAAGGTGTGATGTTCTAACAATGGTTTAGCAAGCCACCATGCACAAATTGGTACTGACTAAATATACAATTGGAGGTGGACAAAAATGCTGGAGAAACTCAGCGGGTGAGGCAGCATCTATGGAACGAAGGAATAGGTGACGTTTCGGGTCGAGACCCGAAACGTCACCTATTCCTTCGCTCCATAGATGCTGCCTCACCCGCTGAGTTTCTCCAGCATTTTTGTCTACCTTCGATTTTTTTCCAGCATCTTCAGTTCTTTCTTAAATATACAATTGAACTTAGCATTGCCTACGAAAATGTAACAAAGGTGGTTAGAAATTAAAATGCATTAACAATGCTTATTCTGACTGAATGTGTCCCCCTTGTCTCTTGTGAGTGAAGTGCAACAATGACTGTTACTGTGTGGGGAAGGAACTGCAGATGCTAGTTAAAACCGAAGATCGACACAGAAAGCTGCACTCGCTCAACAGGTCAGACGGCATCTCTGGAGAAAAGGAATAGTCGACCGTTCGGTCCGAGACACTTCTTCAGACAGTCTGAGTTTTCTGTCACTCTAGAAGTTTGATCGGACTGAGCCACCCTCGAACCCCGATGTAATTTCTGTTTCGGAGAATGAGAAGTTGTTATTCCCTCTGAAGAAGGGTCCCGACCCGAAACGTCACCCATCCCTTCTCTCCGGAGATGCTGCCGGTCCCGCTGAGTTACTCCAGCATTTTGTGTCATACCTTCGATTTAAACCAGCATCTGCAGTTCTTTCCTACACGTATTGTCCGCTCCACTGCAAAATCTCCTCAAAGTATGTCTCCCTTGGAGAAGTTCTCCTCTGGTGTCGGACGAGAGTTCAGCATCAGTCTGAAGAAGGGTTCTGACCCGAAACGTCACCCATTCCTTCTCTCCAGAGATGCTGCCTGTCCCGCTGAGGTACTCCAGCATTTTGTGTCATGTCTCCAGAGATTCTGCCTGACCCGCTGAGTTACTCCAGCACTTTGTGTCTGTCTTCGGATTATTCCCTCTGTAGTGTTTGATTGAAAGATACAGCATGGAAACAGGCCCTTCGGTCCACCGAATCCACTCTGACCATCAACCACCATTCACACTAGCTCTATGTTGTTCCCCCCCCTTCATATCCACTCCCTACACATTAGGGACAACCTAGAGGCTGATTAACCCACAAACCCATGCAGTCTCATTTTGGAGCATTCCAAGGAGATTTGGATGACAATGTTTTGGGAGTCCCTATAGATGGGCAAGTCAAGACAGCTATGCCCTTTCAAAGCGTTTTAGTAAATGCTTTATTGACCTCTTGATCATTCTGTGATCACATCCTCCTGGCCTTTATACTGCATCGACACCCACCATCCTTTGATGTCACTCAATAGCTAAACCCTGTGACTTTGTAATTCCCGTAATTTATTTTTGAAATGTATTGTCGCTGTGTATGTGGGAGCATTACTGAGATCTCTTCTTTCCCTGGTTCCGTAGAATAAAACGAGTGTTTTCCGAAACAAAACAAAATGTGCTGCCTTTAGCTGAAAGGATACCAGTCAATGAGTGATGTTCGTAACGGGGTCTGATGGTTGGGCTGGGATAATGCACAGAGCGGGTGCGAAAGGTCAAACGATGAACTGGGAGCAGTCAGATTGAAGATAGACACAAAAAGCTGGAGTAACTCAGCGGGACAGGCAGCATCGCTGGAGAGAAGGAATGGGTGACGTTCCCGGTCGAGACCCTTCTTCAGACTGGTTAGGGATAAGGGAAACGAGAGATAAAGAACCATGAATAACAATAACCATGACAAAGGAAGCAGGCCATTGTTAGCTGTTTGCAGTCAGATTGAAGTTTATTTCAATACTGTGACTAGATGGCTCTTTAGATATGAACTTGTGAAGGGGAAGGTGGGTGTGTGAGAACTCTGTTTAACCTCTCCCTCTCTGTGGCGCAGCAGTAGAGTTGCAGCCTTACGGCACCAGAGACCTGGTTCGATGCTGTCTGTACGGAGTTTGCACGTTCTCCCTGTGACCACGTGGGTTTTCTCAGTGTGCTTCGATTTCCTCCCACATTCCTAAAACGTGTGGGTTTGCAGGTTAGTTGGCTTATGTGAATTGTCCCCGAGTGTAGGATAGAATTGGTGTGTGGGATGACTGTTGGTCGACGTGGAATTAACGGGCCAAAGGGTCTGTTTCAATGCTGTATCTCTAAACTTAGCTAAACTTCCACCATGCTGACAGACCAGGGCAGTGGGTGCAGGCAAACACCACTGTCTGAAATTTCCATCCAAACTACTCGTTGAAGGGATAGATTATCTTTTTATATCCTTGCTTTTGTCCAAAACTCTTCTGACATCCTAACCCTAATGGGCCTGTCCCACTTACGAGACTTTTTCAGCCACTGCCGGCAGCCGTCATAGGTCGTTGCAGTTCGCCGAAAATGTTCAACATGTTGAAAATCCAGCGGTGACCAGAAAGATGCTACGACTCTTTGGGCGACTGAGGAGACTACACGACCCTGGTGACATGTCGCGGTGTGACGCCTGTATGGTCGTGAGTAGTCGTCCAAAGAGTCGTACCTTGTTCTGGTCACCGCTGAATTTTCAACATGTTGAAAATTTTCGGCGACCTGCAATGACCTATGACGGGTGCCGGCAGTCATTGGAAAAAGTCGAGTAAGTGGGACAGGCCTATAACTCTTACTGTTCCCCAGTACCCCACTGTTAGATGAACTGTTAGATTTATATTGGCGAACAGTCTTGTAAAACCTACAGCATAACTTTAAAGCATTTATTGGCCTCCTTGCTCCCTATCTCTCCACACTCTCGAGCACATACCCCTTAAGGTTCTTGTGTGATTTGCCAGTGAATGTCAGTTTAGTGCGGAAACAGGCCCTTCGGCCCACCGAGCCCATGTCCGACCAGCGATTCCCGCACACTGACACTATTCTTCACACACTTCACACAATTTTACAATTTTACCAAGCCAATCGACCTACAAATCTATACATCTTTGGAGTATGGGAGGAAACCAGGGCTCCCGGTGAAAACCCACACAGGTCGTGGGTAGAAGTTACAAACTCTGTACAGACAGCCCCCCCCCCCCCCCCCCCCGTAGCCAAGATCGAACCCGGGTCTCTGGCGCTGTTAGGCAGCAACTCTACCGCAGTGCCACCAGGACACCCATTCAATTCAATTCAATTCAATTTATTGTCATTTGGACCCCTTGAGGTCCAAACGAAATACCCATGTGTGAACTCTTGCAGATCCCAGATTTTCATTAGTCTGGGACAAGGACACGACTACCTTACCATCTGCCTCTTTGATTAAACTTCTGGTCTTGAAGGTTTATGTAAAAGCATCTTTTACTAATATTGCAGTATAATACAATACCTTTTTATTGCAGTACAACTATTGTATTACTTGCAGTATTGTGTTACTGTAAGTCTGGCCGAGAGGATTCCAGAATGATGGAATGGAAGCGTTACAGTCAACTGTACACAATTGCCACTGTTAATTCACAGCCTTGTGGTTTAAACTCGATCAAAAAGGTATTGCCATTTCCAGTGTCCTGAATATCTTGCAACCAATGTGTGGTTGCATTACTAAACCAGTATCCAGGGCACTACACCATTTGTTCTGGGGGGAAATACACAGTGCTGGAGCAACAAAAGCAGGTCAGGCAGCTTCTGTGGAGGGAATGGATAGGCAGCATTTTGGGTCGGGATCCTTCTGCAGTCTGACCCAGACCTGTCCATTCCCTCTGCAGATGCTTCTTGACCTGCTGAGTCACTCCAGCACTTTGTGTTTTGCACAGGCTTCCAGCATCTGCTGTTCCTTACTCCTCCGTTGTTCTGTGAGCTTCTGGCATGATGTCTGGAGAAGTTGAACTCAAATAATATCAGTGGTTATCAACAAGGGAAATTATAGGAATGGTTTTCAAAGTTATTAATCACATTTACTAATCTCCTTCACCGAAGATCTAACCGATATGGGACTCTAAACTCACGGCAATGTTGTTGACCTCATCTACCCTACAAAATGGCAAAGCCAGCCATTCTGGGCCAATTAGGAATCAAGTCGAGTCACATTTATTTATATAGCACATTTAAAAAACAACTCTCGTTGGCCAAAGTGCTTTACATTTGTTGGTTGGAATGGCTAATAAATGTTGGCCTGGCAATAAATACACATAATCCTATTAGTAAGTCATTAATTATAGAGATACAGTGTGTTAATAAGCCCTTTGTCCCACCAAAGTCTGTGCCGACCAGCAACCCCCGTAAACCGTAGTTCTATCCCACACAGTGCGGACAGTTTACAGCAGCCAATTAACCTAGAAACCAGCACATCTTTGGAGTGTGGGAGGAATATCTCCGAGGATATGACATGGGCATCACACGCCTCAGCACTCGTGAGTAAGACAAGGCAGCGCCTTTACCACCTCAGGCAATTGAGGAAATTCAGAGTGTCTCCGAGGATCCTCCAGTGCTTCTACGCAGCGGCGGTGGAAAGCATCTTGTCCGGGAACATTACCATCTGGTTTGGGAATTGCTCTGCCAAGGACAAGAAGGCTCTGCAGAGAGTAGTGCGTTCGGCCGAACGCACTATGGGAACTTCACTTGCCCCCCTGCAGGAACTATACATCAGGAGGTGCAACTCCAGAGCCAACAATATCATGAGAGACCCCTTCCACCCCTGCAACGGACTGTTCCAGCTGCTACGGTCAGGCAAACGCCTCCGTTGTCATACGGTGAGAACGGAGAGGTTGAGAAGGAGTTTCTTCCCAGAGGCCATTCGGACTGTAAACGCCTATCTCACCAGGGACTAACTCTACTGAACGTTTGTCCTTCCATTATTTATTATGTAAAAGAATATGTGTGTTATGATTGTGTTTATAGTTTGTTTGGTTGTTTGTCTTTTGCACAAAAGTCCGCGAGCATTGCCACTTTCATTTCACTGCACATCTCGTATGTGTATGTGACAAGTAAACTTCACTTGACTTGATTTGAAACCGGAGCACCAGGAGAAAACCCACGTGGTCACAGGGAGCAAGTGCAAATTTCGAACAGGCAGCACCCGTAGTCAAGATCGAACCCAGTTCTCTGGCGCTGAAAGGCAGTAATAACTCTACCGCTGCCTGCCCCAATAAAGATAATAATGATCAACCTGATCAAGTCTTAAGAACGAAAGATGACCTATTTCTGTTCTCCAGCGATGCTGCCGGACCCGCTGAGTTACTCCAGCATTTTGTGTCTACCAACCTATATAAAGATCAACTAGTGAAAAGCAGCAGATAGACACAGAAAAGCTGGAGTAACTCAGTGGAACAGGCAGCAGATTTCTCTGGAGAGAGGGAATGGGTGACGTTTCGTGTCGAGATCCTTATTCAGACTTGGAAAGCAGCATTGGCTTTATAATTCCACCTTCATTTAACTCCCTAAATCCCGGAACAAGCTGCCTCTTGCTGAAGCAGTATGACCCTCTCGTCCAGAATGGGTCGTCAATGACTTGCGCCTCTGAGTCACATCCTCTCATGAGCACACTAATGTTTATACGGCACCTTCCACAACCTCTGGGTGAGCAGAGTGCTTTACAACCAATGAAGTACTTTTGAAGGGCAGTGATGTGGCCACAAGCAGCAATTACATCAATGACCTGATCATCTGCTTTCGGGATGGCTTGACAGATAATTATTGGCTTGGACACTGGTCCACACCCCTTCTCTTTAAACTGATGATGGTGCCTTGCCATTGATGGGGTCAGGTGGGCCCTGGTTTGAGCCTTTCATCTCTTAAGGCAGTAACTTTGACACTACAACGCACTCTCAGGATAATTTTTAGAAGTTTTTTTTTTTTTTTTTTTTTTTTCTTCCCCATTCCTTCATAGGTTATTGGCATTGTCTGAATGCCAGCAATTTGGGGCGTTACTGGCACAGCGGTAGAGTTGCTGCCTTACAGCGCTAGAGGCTTGAGTCCGAGCCTGACGACAGGTGCTGTCTGCACGCCGTTTGCACGTCCACCCCCTCTGACCGCGTGGGTTTCCCCCTGGTGCCCTGGTTTCCTCCCACACTCCAAAGACGTTCCAAACACCCACTGCTTGGGTTTGATTTTCACCAACCGTATTAGAAACATAGAAAATAGGTGCAGGAGTAGGCCATTCGGCCCTTCGAGCCAGCACCGCCATTCAATATGATCATGGCTGATCATCCAGAATCAGTACCCAGTTCCTGCTTTCTCCCCATTTCCCTTGATTCCGTTAGCCCTCAGAGCTATATCTAACTCTCTCTTGAATAGATTCAGAGAATCTGCTACAGAGAATTTTCACAACTCTCTGGGGATCAAGTTTTTCCTCATCTCAGTCTTAAATGGCCCACCCCTTATTCTTAAACTGTGACCCCTGGTTCTGGACTCGCCCAATATCGGGACCATTTTTCCTGCATCTAGCCTGTCCAATCCCTTAATAATTTTATGTATCTGTAAGATCCCCTCATCCTTCCTGTGAGTATAAGCCCAGTTGTATTTCACATGACTATATCTACCCTGTATACTGTATATTTATATCTCCATATTGTCTGGGTAGTAACGTGCTCGAGGTGCGCCTGATGTTGGGTTTGTGAGTGTAACCTCTGCCAGGAATAGTCTGCTTGAACCTCCAGGGAGACATTGAAACGTGCCAGAAATGAGCATCACCACATTGCCACCAGGTTGAGAATAAGGGGTAAGCCATTTAGAACGGAGACGAGGAAACACTTTTTCTCACAGAGAGTGAGTGGTGAGTCTGTGGAATTCTCTGCCTCGGGGGGGCGGTGGAGGCAGGTTCTCTGGATGCTTTCAAGAGAGAGAGCAAGACAGGCCTCTTAAAAATAGCGGAGTCAGGGGATATGGGGAGAAGGCAGGAACGGGGTACTGATTGGGGATGATCAGCCATGATCACATTGAATGGCGGTGTTGGCTCGAAGGGCCGAATGGCCTCCTCCTGCACCTATTGTCTATTGTCTATTGTGGTTTATTTTCAATCGCACAACATTGAAATAAGCAGAAGATAGACACAAAAAGCTGGAGTAATTCAGCGGGCCAGGCAGCATCTCTAGAGAAAAGGATTGGGCGACGTTTCGGGTCGAGAAACCTTCGGCAGACTTCTCGGGTCTCAACCCGAAATGTCACCTGTTCCCTTTCTCCAGAGATGCTGCCTGGCCCGCTGAATTACTGCAGCTTTTTTTTGGTCTATCTATGGTTTAAACCAGCACCTGCAGTTTCTTCACGTTGAAATAAACAGTAAATGTTATCAGGTTTCCATGGTAATGCATCAATTTTTCTGTTGATTTGGATGTTTTTCTGTTGGATTAAAAGTTCACATCAGGAATGTTGTGGTGGTGGGCCTGATCTCCAATAACGATGAGAAGGTCTACCGGAAGGAGGTGGCTGATCTGGCACTCTGGTGTCAGAACAACAGCCTCCCCTTGAATGTCACTAAAACTAAGGAGCTGATTGTGGGCACAACATCCGAGGACGTACACGCCACTGGAGTTACTGTGGATAGGGTGAGCTGCTTTAAATACCTGGGAGTCCACATCACAGAGGATCTGACATGGACTGCACATACTGCCGCACTGGTGAGTAAGGCAAGGCAGCGCCTTTACCACCTCAGGCAGCTGAGGAAATTCGGAGTCTCTCTGAGGATCCCTCAGTGCTTCTACTCTGGGGCTGTAGAAAGCATCTTGTCCGGCAACATCACAATCTGATTCTGTTCTATTCTGTTCTGTTCTGCTGTTTTGCACGATCCGCAGGCATTGCCAGTTTCATTTCACTGCACATCTTGTATGTGCATGTGACAAAGTTGACTGGACAACGCTGGCAATTCTCTTGAGGTAATCTCCATGTGAAGCAGGCAAGACTGCTTGAGAATGGTTGCTCCTTTGTGATGGGCCGCCACCTGCTCTTGGTTAGGGAGCACAGGTTGCCATAAATGGGCAGGGCGACCCCTCTGTTGGAAGGTTGCCTCTGATCATTCCCAGCAAAAGATCAAGGGTTGGGGGGCTGGGAACAGGCACTGCGGCTGACTGACAGTTTTGAGAAGGGGTGTGGGGTGATTGATTGGCTGCAGTCTCCTCTGACAGACAGGCTGGCAGTCGCAAAGTCTCCAATTACGGGTCGCACTGGGTTGGTGTGCGTAATTCAAAGGTGGTTTTTGCAGGGAGCTGAGCCGTTTGATGTTTTATGTGAACCAGCTGAGGATCCTGGCAGATCGCAGTCACGTGCGAGCTACCGATTCGGGTCTCTGCTGAGAATGGAGGGCTCCTTGTACTCCGTCTGCGTTGTGGAGACTGGGGACTCGACCACTGTCTGCTGATGTGCTGCGTGCCGTTCGTTCATCTGCCCTGGTGAGCAACACGTCCCCGTCTCGCGAGTGTCTACGTTTTCAGGGTGCTGGAAAGACTCGGCGGCTCAGACAGCATTTGTGGAACATACGGGAAACATCTTCAATGAAAGTTTGTGTCGGAAGGAACTGCAGATGCTGGTTTAAACCGAAGATAGACTACAAAAAGCTGGAGCAACTCAGCTGGGACAGGCAGCACTTCTGGAGAGAAGGAATGGGTGACGTTTCAGGTCGAGACCCTTCTTCAGACCACTAGTCTGAAACATCCGAAACATCTGATCCGAAACATCACCCATTCCTTCTCTCTGGAGGTGCTGCCTGTCCCGCTGAGTTACTCCAGCTTCGTTTCTATCTTCAATGAAAGTTTTTCTTCCTTGCATTCTTTCTCTGTCTCTTGGGCTTTCTCACTCCCAATCTCCGTTCCTTCCAGCATTTCTGTTACAACCAGTCTGAGGCCGGGTCCCAACCTGAAACATCACCTATCTATGTTCTCCAGCTGCACCGCCTGAGTTACTTCAGCATTTAGTGCCCTTTGTCATTGTATTTTACTCTCTGTTGTACTCACTCACTTACTCCCTCTGTCTTTTTCTCCTTTATATTTAGTTTTGTTTAGAGATACAGTGGGGAATCAGGCCTGTCAGCTCACCGAGTCCGCGCCGACCAGCGATCCTTGCACATTGACCCTATCCTACACACACTAGGGACAGTTGTACAAACCTGTACGTCTCTGGAGTGTGGGAGGAAACCGGAGCACCTGT
The DNA here is from genome assembly GCF_010909765.2 of Amblyraja radiata. Classification (NCBI taxonomy): domain Eukaryota; kingdom Metazoa; phylum Chordata; class Chondrichthyes; order Rajiformes; family Rajidae; genus Amblyraja; species Amblyraja radiata. The sequence continues at coordinate 8,028,355 of NC_045982.1, read as the reverse complement.
AGTCAGGATTGAACCCGGGTCCCCGGCGCTGTAAGGCAGCAACTCTACCGCTGCGCCACATTGCTGCCCATATGCTCGCACTCTATCTTTTATTCCTCTTGATGTTCCTCAAACCTTTTCCAATTGTGTCCGTCATTGTGAACTCAACATCCCCTCCCCTGAGACCAAGCATAGACTAGGTGATTGTGTTGCCAAGGCCTGCTGGATCTCCGGGTTGCCAACCATTTAATCTCCCCTTCCCATTCTCTCCTTTCTGTCCTGGGCCTCCTCCATTGCCAGAGTGAGGCCCACGCAAGCTGAGGGAACCGTACCTTGTATTCTGCTTGGGTTGCTTACAGCCGCCCTATGGTATGAACATAGAAGTCTCTCATTGCTGGTAAACTAAACTACTAACACCCCCCCCCCCCCCCCCCCCCCATCTGGATTTACAACCAATTCCCCCCCCCTCTTCCCCCCCCACCACCACCCCTTCCCCTGTCCCCTTGCATGTTTATTCCTTCCTCTGGCTTCACAATTCTGTCTTCTTCTACGCTTATCTTACACTTTTTGTCTTTGGCCTTATCAAAACCCCCTCTTGTCTGTATCCACCTATCACTTGCCAGACTTTGTCCTGCCCCCAGCTTTCTAGCCTAACCCCCCCCCCCCCCACCCCCACCATAATCCATCTGAAGAAGGGGCCCGACCCAAAAATGTCACAACAAACTGCAGATGCTATTTTACACAGAGACGCAAAGTGCTGGAGTAACTCGGCGGGTCAGGCAACACCCGAAGAAAACGTCATCTCTCCATGTTGTCTAAAGCTGTTGCCTGACCCGTTGAGTTGCTCCACCATTTTTTTTTTCCTTCTCTAAACCATCATCTGGGGATATGGGCCAAATGCGGGCAGGTGGGACATCTACACGACACCACATCTACAGGGTGGTGAATCTGTGGAATTCTTTGTCACAGAAGGCTGTGGAGGCCAAGTCAATGGATATTTTTAAAGTGGAGATTGATAGATTCTTGATTTGCATGGGGTTCAGTGGAGAAGGCAGGAGAATGGGGTTAGAAGGGAGAGAGAGATCAGCCATGATTGAATGGTGGAGTAGACTTGATGGGCCGAATGACCTAATTCTGCTCCTAGCACTTCTGAACTTGTGCCATGTTAGGCTGAGGGACTTGTTTCCATGCTGTGTAACTGTCTGCTGTTCCTTTAGTCGCCACCCTCTGCTTGTCTTTCTCCTAGTGTCTGCGTGTCTCCACTCCCAGGTGAATAACCCAGCTGTCTGGCCATGACCACAGGGAGTGGAAGCAGCCCCAGTTTGGAGTGTGTAGGGCAGCTGCTCGCAACATCATTGCCTTAAGCTGATGACTTTATTCAGGCACATTGTTGAACTCCAAACAGTGGCAAAATCTTAGACCTCCCAGCCAAACGTTGCAGGGGAAAGCTGCAGAGGGAACATGTGCCCACCTGATGTTTCATTTGCAGAGAATCACCCGGCCATTGTTGCAGCTATTCTCAGCACACGTTTCGGAGGTGAATTTCCTGTGTTTTAATTGTGGGGTGGTTCTCATTTACTGCATTGTGAGTGAAATCATTTGACACTAAAGACAGATAAAACTCCCAAGATTTATTTTGAAGACGAACAGCACTTGAGATAAAGGTTTTGCACTATTACTGCTGCCTTGGTGTTCAGATCCACGTCTTGTACAGATCTTGGGCCCGGCATGAAGCCAAAACGGCAAACAATGTTTATGTTTAAGAAGGAACTGCAGATGCTGGAAAATCGAAGGTACACAAAAATGCTGGAGAAACTCAGCGGGTGCAGCAGCGTCTATGGAGCGAAGGAAATAGGCAAAGTTTCGGCCCGAAACCCTTCAGGAAGGAAATAGGTAACGTTTCGGGCCGAAACCCTGAAGGGTTTCGGCCCGAAACGTTGCCTATTTCCTTCGCTCCATAGATGCTGCTGCACCCACACAATGTTTATGTACAGGCCTTAACACACAAACGTCAAAGGCTTTTCATAGAACGCACAGGGCGGCACGGTGGCGCAGCGGTAGAGTTGCTGCCAGCGCCAGAGTCCCGCAGGTCCTATCCTGACTGCGGGTTTTTTCTGCACGGAGTTTGTACGTTCTCCCCGTGACCTGCTTGTATTTTCTCCGAGATCTTCGGTTTCCTCCCACACTCCAAAGACGTACAGGTGTGTAGATTCATTGGCTTGGAATAAGTGTAAATTGTCCCTAGTGTGTGTAGGATAGTTTTAGTGTGCAGGGATAGCTGGTTGGTGCGAACTCGGTGGGCCAAAGCGCCTATTTCCACGCTGTATCTCTAAACTAAACTAAAAAATACAGGACATAGACAGACACAAAGTGCCAGGGAAACTTAGCGGGTCAGGCAGCATCTCTGGAGAAAAAAGGATGGGTGACGTTTTGGGTTGCGACTCTTCTTCGGATTGAAAATGGAGGATGGGGGGGGGAGGGGGAGAAAAGACATCCAATAAGGACCAAACTCTCAAATCTTGACCAATAAAATGGAGATTACTGTCAAGCATTTAAGTTGATCATTAAAAAAATACTTTAAATCTCTCAAGATTTTCTTCCTTTCGTGAACAATTAAATTTGTCTGAAGAAGGGTCTCGACTCAAAACGTCACCCATTCCTTCTCTTGAGACATGCTGCCTGAACCGCTGAGTTACTCCAGCTTTTTGTGCCTATCCTCTTTATCACAGCCCCAGCTTGGGGAATCCCTCGCCACCCACAGCCAGGATTCAACTTGGAACCTTCTGCTGTTTTTTTTTCTGTCGGACCTTGGGCTGTGTATTAAGTTGCCGAGCAGCCTCCGGCTCAACCTTTCTCACATCTCTGCCGTTTTGTTTTCTATTTCGAGTCTCTTGCACATTCCTGATTTTCTTCAGTTTGCCACCGGCAGCTGTGCTTTCTTCTCCCCAAGAGTTGTCCTTGGGAATTCATCCTGTCAAACCTCTCGCCTCCACCTTCCTCTGCTCGCCTCTTGCTCTCTGAACAAGCTTTAGAACCCCAGCTAAATGTCTTGGGCTCTGTGACAAATGGGGCGACACGTTGGCGCAGCGGTAGAGTTGCTGCCTCGTAGTGCTTGCGACCCGGGTTCAATCCCGGCTACGGGTGCTGTCTGTACGGGGTTTGTACGTTCTCCCCGTGACCTGCGTGGGTTTTCTCCGAGATCTTCGGTCTCCTCCCACACTCCAAAGACGTGCAGGTTTGTAGGTTAATTGGCTTGGTGTAAGTGTAAATTATCTCGAGTGTGTGTAGGATAGTGTTAATGTGCGGGGATTGCTGGTTGGTGCAGGCTCGGTGGGCCAAGGGGTATGGTTTGCTGCATTGCATTCCTGAGCAGCATCTTGGAACTGTAGCAACAGAAGCGGCTTGCTACTGTACAACCTCTGCAAACATGACTAGAGAATCATATGGTAGCACCAGGGTCAGCACTGAATATATTGTTTATGCTTCTGAGTCATTAGTCAGTGAGTGGTGACTCTGTGGAATTCATTGCCACAGACAGCTGTGGAGGCCAAGTCAGTGGATAATTTTAAGGTGGAGATTGACAGATTCTTGATTAGTTCGGGTGTCATGGGCTATGGGGAGAAGGCAGGAGAATGGGATTGAGAGGGAAAGATAGATCAGCCGTGATTGAATGGCGGTGGACTTGATGGGCCGAATGGCCTAATTCTGCTCCTATCACATATGAAATTCTAGATTACCAATCTTTGATACTAAAAAAGATTTGGATTTAGACAACCAATGCTGTCTCTACAAAACCCTCCAGCGGCAGGAAATGTAAGCCAAGATCAATGTCCTCTCCAGGCCAATATCCCACGGTTTGAGAGGCTAACTACCAGCTCCATTGAACGGGCCACATCGCTTGCTGACGCCTGAAACTATTCAAAGCAACTCTGTGAGCGGTTCGTTGTTGCAGCGGTAGAGTTGCTGCCTCATGGTGTAGGAAATCCGGGTTTTATCCTGACCACGGGTGCTGCCAATATGGAGTTTGTACATTCACCCCGTGACCCACGTGGGTTTACTCCGGGAGCTCTGGTTTCCTCCCATGCTCCAAAGTCACGCAGTTTTGTAAGTTAAGAAAGAGAGAATAATGAATTTTAACGTTGTTTAGCATTAAATGCCTGGAGGATGCAGGAAACAAGTAAAGGTGGTAAAAACTGTCCCAAGTGTGTAGGGTAGTTAGTGCTAGTGTGCGGGGATCGCTGGTCGGCTCAGCCCCGTTGGCCAGAAGGGCCTGTTTCCGCGCTGTATTAAAAAAAATAAAATTAAAAAATAAATTTAAAAATGCCATGGCAAGAGGTTCCCTGATGAACAAGGAAAAATGCAAGGATGTTCTCATGCCTCCTCGGAAAAGCCAATTATCTTTGGGAATCCCTGGCCCATGTCCACACAACAAGGAGATGGAGAATTTGGGACGTTACTGAAAACTTTGGGTCTAAATCATTGGCATCTTCTTCAGCTTATAGAAGATGATTTCTCTTCTATAAATCATATATAGAAGATCCCTGCATATGAATGGGAGATATGTCTGTAGCATAGTTCCCTCCTCCAACACTGGCCTATTCACCGCCTTAATGCACAGGAAGGGATGAAAGTCACTCTTAATCCCAAACCAATGTGTCAGAGCTTTATCATAGTCCTGCACATCGTCACGGAAACAGAGTGGGGGCCTGTGCATATGACAAGAGTAGTCTGGAGGGGACGGTCGACTCTGTTGCCGACAGTCATAGGCTGTTGACGTTACTTTCCTAGCCCAGCTTGAAGTCTCTCCTGAAAGAGAGAATAATGAATTTTAAAATGTTGTTTAGCATTAAATGCCTGGAGGATGCAGGAAACAAGTTGGGATTCCTCTCCTGGATCTGCAGGCCATCTACGCAAGGAGAAACACCAATGTTATTATTATTATTATTTTTTTAATCTTCAAATCCAGGTGATCTCAGTGAGAATGGAGATGTCAAGAACCAATCTTGGCTTTTTTTGGAATGTTATTCCCACAGAAACCAGTCTCAATATCCACAGCGTGTAAGCCATCGGGGATGATTATCTTTAGAATCTTAAATTCAGTTTCCCACCATAGTGTTAGACAGTCACAGATGCCTACTGATTTTTTTCCTTTAGAATTACAGTGGAAACAGGCCCTTCAGCCCGCTGAGTACATGCTGACTAGCAATCACACCAGCACTAATTCTATCTTGCACACAAGGGAACAATTTGCAGAAGCCAATTAGCCTACAAACCAGCGCGTCTTTGGAGTGTGGGAGGAAACCGGAGCACCCGGGGAAAACCCACACGGTCACAGGGAGAATATGCAGACTCCGTACAGACAGCACTTGTAGTCAGGATAGAACACGGGTCTCTGGCGCTGTGAGGCAGCAACTCTACCGCTGCGCCTCCGTGTCACCCAGTGATAATGAACAAAACCTCACAAGCCGAGAACAGGAGGGTGGGAGAGGTTGCCTAATGTGTGCCTGTTGCTTTAAGTGGCTCATTAAAGAGGAAGTAGTTTTGCATTTAACTGCTTTGTTACAACAGCTTGTCTTAAGGCCATTGTAAATTGCAGAGATTTTCAAAAGGCCTTGGAACTAAAATTCTAGACTTGTTACGACATTACTGTCTGCATTAATGAGCCGTTATAGTTGCAGCAAGTAAGAATTTCATTGTTCCGTTGCCAGTGCAGACAACATACTCTTAACTTGACTGTAGTTTTTGGAAGTAAACAAAACTCTAATTCTGGATGACGCGTTTAATGTAGATTTAATAGGAACCTGAGTGGAACTTTTTCACACAAAAGCTGGTGGGAGTTTGAAGCGACCTGGAGGTGGTTGAGGAGGGGACTAGAGCAACGTTTAGGAAACATTTAGACAGGTACATGGATACTGCAGATACATGGATAGGACAAGTTTGGAGGGATGCGGACCAAGCCTAGGCAGGTGGGATTAGTGTAGCTGGGACATGTTGGCCGGTGTGGGCAAGTTGGGCCGAAGGGCCTGTTTCCATGTTGTATTACTCTATGCTGGTTTAAACCGAAGATAGGAGAAGGAATGGGTTACTCCTGTGTTAGTAATTCCAGTTAGTTACGCTGAGTTATTCCAGCTTTTTTTTGTGTCTATCTTGGGTACATGGCTAGGATAGGTTTAGAGGGATATGGGCCAAACACAGGCAGGTGGGATTAGTGTAGATGGGGCATATTGGTTGGTGTGGTCAAGGGCCTGTTTCCATGCTGAATGACACTAAGTGGGGATGAGGGGAAGAACTGCAGTTGCTTGAGTCTTGAGGAAAAACACAAGCTGCTGGATGGACTTGATGGGTCAGGTAGCATCTGTGGAGGGAAATGGGCAGATGATATTTCAGGTAGGAGTCCTAGTCTGAAGAAGGGTCCCGGTCCAAAACACCACCTGTCCATTCCCATACACAGATGTTGCCTGATCTGCTGAGTTCATATATTACTTTCCATCACCCTGACAATTCTCTTTTTATCCCTTTGATCTCTGCCCCCAAATGACCACTGTTCAAATTTGCCCTGGAGATTAAATACTAAATTCCAGGAGATTGGTGGGAGAGAGAATTAAGGGGAAAAAAACCTGTAGAGTTGATTTTAATAAAAAATAACTTGGGGGGGAAAATATCACTTGAATATGTACATTTATTTTAGTTAGTGAAATATTGGCAAGGACTTCGGATGAGAGTAGACTAAGAAAATGAAGGATTTATAGAAGTCCGCCATTCATTGTGTGTATATATATATATATGCATGCATGCATGCAAGTCTTTCCTGGTTCTATCAAAGCTGAATTTTAAACTGCAAAGTAAAGCCAGTAGCAGCCACCAAGATGTACCGGAGACTTTTTGCCCTTTCATTAAGTGCTGGCATAATAGCATGTCAGTTTGGCCAGGACAGTTCGGGGGACAATTTGCAGGCGTGACACATCTTTTATTTTGGTCCGGCTGCTCCAAGATGTATTTATGAATTTTCTCTTTCACTGCTTTGATGTGCAGAATTGTAGACGCAACCCTGGCCATCGCACAACCCGACCCGACCCCCCTTCTGAAGGCGTCTGAAGAAGGGTTTCGGCCCGAAACGTCACCTATTTCCTTCACTCCTTAGATGCTGCTGCACCCGCTGAGTTTCTCCAGCATTTTTGTGTACCTTCCCCCTTCCATTGACTCCATTTACACCTCGCGCTGCCTCGGCAAGGCCAGCAGCATAATCAAGGATGAGTCTCGCCCCCAGCCAACCCTTCTCCCATCAGGCGAAGTACAGAAGTGTGAAAACGCACACCTCCAGATTCAGGCGCAGTTTCTTCCCAACTGTTATCAGGCAATTGAACCATCCTACCACCACTAGAGAACAGCCCTGAGCGACTATCTACCTCATTGAATGAATGAATGAATAAATAAGTGTATAGGCCAAGTATTCTCACACACAAGGAATTTGCCATGGTGCTCCGCCTGCAAGTGACAACAGGACAGTTAAGAATGATACATTAAACATTAAACATGAAGGTTTCGGCCCAAAACGTTGCCTATTTCCTTTGCTCCATAGATGCTGCCGCACCCGCTGAGTTTCTCCAGCAATTTTGTCTACGTTCGATTCTCCAGCATCTGCAGTTCCTTCTTGAACATCTTTCTGCACAGACCTTTCTGTCCTCTGTCTCCTCCATTGTCGGAGTGGGGCTAAAGGCAAATTGGAGGAACACCATCTCATATTTTTCTTGATCATACATCAATTATTCTCTTGATAAATATTGATTTCTCTCACTTCAGGCAGCCCCGGCATTCCCTCTCTCTCTATCCCTCCCCCACCCAAGTCGCACCAGCTTCTCATTTTCACCCTACTTTTTTCTTTATCTATATTCTTTACCATCGTTAATTTTTTGCTAATCTTTCATTCATTGTTCTTTATCTCTCCACATCACTGTCTATATCTCTCGTTTCAATTATCCCTAACCAGTCTGAAGAAGGGTCTCAAGCCGAAGCATCACCCATTCCTTCTCTCCAGAGATGCTGCCTGTCCCGCTGAGTTACTCCAGCTTTTTGTGTCTATGTTCATTTTTCTGGTTGCGGTCCCTAATGGCAAAGACATCATTTATTGCCCATTTGTCTAAATGCCCTTGAAAAGATAGTGTAATCCACCTAAGATAGACACAGAAAGCTGGGGCAACTCAACAGGTCAGGCAGCACCTCTGGAGAAAAGGAATAGCTGATCTTTTGGGTGAGACCCCTCTTCAGACTGAGATTCATGGGAAAGGGAAACGAGAGATATGGACAATGATATATAGAACAAATGAATGAAAAACATGCAAAAAGTTAGCAATAATAAAGAATACAGGCCATTGTTAGCAGTGAGCTAGGTGAGAGCAAGTTACAGCCAATGAGACTCAACAAGACGACTTTGAAGTTAGTACAACTTGGGTGGGGCAGGGATGGAGAGAGAGAGAGGGAATGCAAGAGCTACTTGAAGTTAGAGAAATCAAAAGTCATACTGTTGAATTGTAAGCTGCCCAAGCGGAATATGAGGTGCTGTTCCTCCAATTTGTGTTTGGACTCACTCTGACTGTGGAGGAGGCCCAGGACAGAAAGGTCAGTATGGGAATGGGATGGGGAATTAAAGTGTTTGGTAACTGGGAGATCGGGCAGGCCCAGGCAATTCCACCTTCCTGAATTGCTACATATGACTGATAGTATCTTCTCTCAAATACTGATCCCGTCTCCTCGTTCATTTTCTTTCAACCGCCCAACAGGCTGGACGCCCCAGATCAGAATTACCCTTTTACGATGGCACAGTGGCGCAACTGGCAGAGCCTCTGCCTCGCAGCACCAGGGACCAGAGTTCGATCCTGATCCTGGGTGCTGTCTGTGTGGAGTTTGCACGTTCTCTCTGTGACCGCGTGGGTTTTCTCCACTTTCCCCAGTTTCCTCCCGCATCCTAAAGATGTGTGGACTTGTAGGTTAATTGTCCTCGGTAAAAATTGCCCCCTAGCGTGCAAGGAGTGGATGAGAAAGTGGGATAGCACTAGTGTAAACGGGTGATTGATGGTCGGCGTGGATTCGGTGGGCGAAGGACCTGTTTCCACGCTGTATCTATAACACGAAAAACTTAAAATAGAAAAATAATTGACTAGATTTTGTATATTTTTGCCAAAATTTAAACATTTGTGTCTATGTTCCTGGGACAAAAACCCATTAACGGGGAAAATCTGGATCTGCATTATTTAACCAGTCGTGACCCATCCACCCCTCAATCCAATTTCCCCTCAATCTTGCAGGCTCCCAAGAAGATTAGCCCAATTTTTAAGCTAAGAGACAAATTTTACATCTATTTTGGTAAATGGTTTCTGCTCCGTGCCATCTAGGACCATCAAATTATTTCCAAAGGGAGAAAATGATTGAATACCTCAGTTATGGCCTGACTGATGGTCCACACCAGCTTAACCTTCTACCCACTTCTGCATGCCACTTCACTCTTTGCTGGTCAAGGGTTGGAAGACCACTTTGAGTTTGAGATGCAAGATGAGTCCTCCATTTAATGTTTTGCCAAAGTACAGCTATTTTAATGGTTAGATATAGGGAGGTCTGCCACTTCACCCCTGTTGGGACCCAAAGGGCAGCAACCATACCTGTAACTGGAAACAAGCCCTTCGGCCAACCAACCAGTGATCCTCGCACATTAACACTTATCCTACACGCACACACTAGCGACAATTTACATTCGTACCAGGGCAATTAACCTACAAACCTATACATCTTTGGAGTGTGGGAGGAAACTGAAGATCTTGGAGAAAAGTTACGCTGATCACAGGGAGAAGGTACAAACTCTGTGCCTTTTGTCAGGATCGAACCCGGGTCTCTGGCGTTGGAACTCCACCGCTGTGCCGCCCATGTAGTGGTTTATTAGTTGAAGGGCAAAGGTAATTAACTAAGGACCCCAAAATACCGAAGAGATTCTCCAAGTTTTGGCCCTGTCTGTTTTAATTGTTTATGACATTTCCACCCCATGTTCTCACAGCTCATCAGCCTAAATCATAGATGTAAAATTACCACTGCTGACCACCTTTCCTCCAGAGGACTGGCCAAGCAAGACTGTTTTCTCTCCTCATAAAGTGGGCTTCAAGGAATAAAAGAAAAACTACCGAGCTAAGGGTCCGTAGTAAATCAGGATTTGAAACAGCTAAGAGACCTCATTGAGGTGCGGTTTCAAAGGGTCTTTATTGGGGGCTATAAAAGAGCAATGACAGCTGGGGTCAGTGAGTCTTGCTTTTCTCTCGTCCTTTAGCTGAGAGGGTCAGTGAGTCCAATTATCCCCTGGCCATTTGGCAACTTGAGCGAAAGGCCATTGAAAAAGTGCTTGGAAATCTTTACATGTCTGTCGTCTACAGCCAATGGGAGTCGGGTCAAAGGGTCAGGCCTGATTAATGCTGATTGCCCTTGTTGACGCCAACAGCAATCCTATCTTCGTGGCGTGGAAATCGCATGTACTAGAGAGGAGCTTATTTAATTCTTTCTGCGTGGCATGCAAAGATCCAGACCTGCGTCTCAACATGGGGCACGGTGGTGCAGCGGGTCGACTTGCTGCCTTGCAGCGTCAGAGACCCGGGTTTGATCCTGACTACGGGAGCTGGCGGTATGTTCTCCCTGTGTCCTGTAAGGCAGCAACCTTACCGCTGTGCAGCCCCTGTATGTGTTGAGAGTTTTGGCGTGGCTTTTAGTTTTGTTTATATTTTTTTATGGATAAAGTTTATTTTTGAAATCAAAATTAAAAAATATATGTTAGGACTTTGGCCAAGCTGCTAGTGCAGCATTCTTGATTAGAACAGGCGCCAGAGGTTATGGGGAGAAGGCAGGAGAATGGGGTTAGGAGGGAGAGATAGATCAGCCATGATTGCACAGCGGAATAGACTTGATGGGCCGAATGGCCAAATTCTACTTTTATTCCTTATGGCCGTATGATCCTTAAGGAAGGAACAGGAAGTGGAGAATGTTGGGGGGGATATTCCAGAGCCTAAGAGGACTGGGAGCTGAAGCTGACACTAGATTAAGCTTTTTAAAACCCGTTGCTATGGGAGGCGAGGGTGGGAGGTCGGAGGATGGGTGCTGTTAAAGGGCCCGAGGACATTGTAGACCAACAGAGGAATTTGAAGGAAGGTCAAGGGTTTTTAAATTAATTTGTGGTACAAGGGACAGGGTGGATTGGTGATAACAGTGCATACTGTGTGAAAGAGACTCCATGTCAATTGGGATGCAGGCTGCAAAATAAATAGGATGGATTGACCAGGATTTCAACCCAGATTCTTCGCTGGAGAAGATGGTTCTGTGTCTATTAATATAACGGTACTATCCATTGTGTGTGCTTTTTTTCATCTGTGCTTTATTGAAGTGCCTTGAAGCTGTAAAGGACAGTGAGTACACACAGCAAAGGGGACCCCTGCTACAATGCTGCTTTGTGATCTCGGCCTTCGTGACGATAAAGAGACTTAAATGATCTTCAAGAGCTTGGTTTCGGGAACTGACGATTCTGTGACTTATGGATTTCCATCCACTGGTTTAGTTTAGAGATACAAAGCGGAAACAGGCCCTTCGGCCCACTGAGCCCGCGCCGACCAGCAATTTCTGTTGTGCTAGCACTCTCCTACGCACTAGGGACAATTTACAATCGTTTGCCGAAGTCAATTTACCTACAATCCTGTGTGTCTTTACAGTGTGGGAGGAAACCCGGGCACCTGGGGGAAAACCCACGTGGTCACAGGGAGAATGTACAAACTCCATACAGGCTGCACCCGTAGTCAGGATCGAACCTGGGTCCCCGGCGCTGGAAGGCAGCAACTCTACTGCTGTGCTGCTGCTGGGAGAGTCATATATGTGGATCGTTTGTGAAGAGAAGTATATTGGTGTGGTGCCTTTTAGCAGACCTGATCTGACTGCTGAAGAGGTCTACCTAATATAGAAGATCTATCTAATTCTGGTAAGGGGCAACCAAGTCAATGTGAAATGGTGGACAGTTTGTGAATACCTTCAGGAAAGGAGGGGGATTGTTGTGATTATTGTCAACCAGATCACTTCCAATAAGGACACAGTGTGGGAGTGAGTATCTCAGCGGGTCAGGCAGCATCTCTGGAGAACAGGGATAGGTGATATTTCAGGTCGGGACCGTTCTTCAGACAGACCTGTCACCAATCTATGCTCTCCAGAGATGCTGCCTGGCCACCTAAGTTGCTCCAGCACGTTTGTGCCCTCGTGTGTCCTTTTATGTAAACCAAAGAGTGCAGTTATTTATTTCTACAGGTACACAAAATTGCTGGGGAAACTCAGCGGGTGCAGCAGCATCTATGGAGCGAAGGAAATAGGCGACGTTTCGGGCCGGTTTCGGCCCGAAACGTCGCCTATTTCCTTCGCTCCATAGATGCTGCTGCACCCGCTGAGTTTCCCCAGCAATTTTGTGTACCTTCGATATTCCAGCATCTGCAGTTCCCTTTTGAACACTATTTATTTCTACAGATCACTTCAAATGATGCAATCATTTTAGAGGTGTCATAGAAACATAGAAACATAGAAAATAGGTGCAGGAGTAGGCCATTCGGCCCTTCGAGCCTGCACCACCATTCGATATGATCATGGCTGATCATCCAACTCAGTATCCCATCCCTGCCTTCTCTCCATACCCCCTGATCCCTTTAGCCACAAGGGCCACATCTAACTCCCTCTTAAATGTAGCCAATGAACTGGCCTCAACTACCTTCTGTGGCAGAGAATTCCACAGATTCGCCACTCTCTGTGTAAAAAATGATTTTCTCATCTCGGTCCTAAAAGATTTCCCTCTTATCCTTAAACTGTGACCCCTTGTTCTGGACTTCCCCAACATCGGGAATAATCTTCCTGCATCTAGCCTGTCCAACCCCTTTTGTAAGTTTCTATAAGATCCCCCCTCAATCTTCTGAATTCTAGCGTGCACAAGCCGAGTCTATCCAGTCTTTCTTCATATGAAAGTCCTGACATCCCAGGAATCAGTCTGGTGAACCTTCTCTGTACTCCCTCTATGGCAAGAATGTCTTTCCTCAGATTAGGAGACCAAAACTGTACGCAATACTCCAGGTGAGGTCTCACCAAGACCCTGTACAATTGCAATCTAAAGGTCTTTGTTTATAACACGTTGAGGTACATGAAGTTTATACCGCTGACAAAACATGCTTAGAATGGGCTACTAAAGGCCCACCACAGATTTCCCAGTAACTCCTGGTGGTCCGACACCACCTTTATACGCACAAATTCACGAGAGGACTCTTGAAACCCCCCGAAAATGAGGAGCCTCGCCTGGGTGCTTTGAGAGTAGTGATTCAGCCAGAGTGTTGTCATTTACAGTGCTCTTACTGTGTTTCCTCCGATGCAAAGTGCACTTGAGTTGAGATTGACTTTGTAGCAGGTTCTAGTTGCCAGGCTACTGATCTCTGAATTACTCTCGTTTCATGACTGTAAATCTATTGCATTAAGTGCTTGAGCATGAGGGAACCACTAACCTATTGTGTGCTACAATTCCGGTGATCATCAAGATGCTGGAATGATGTCAAAGCACCCAAACCTGCTTGAGCAGAGTCACCTTGACCCCGCAATCTTATTCTGCAATACACATTGTCACCTTTGCTCAGTCCGCCAGGACCTACCTGATCTACCGGTTGTTAAGCACTTTAATTTTCCTTCCCATTCCCACTTTAATTCTCCTTCCCAGGTCTCCTCCATTGTCGGAATAAGGCTAAATGCAAATTGGAGGAACAGCATCTCATATTTCTCTCGGGCAGTTTACAGCCCAGTGGTATGAATATTGCCTAATATTGGCCAAACAATGTCCTGCCCTGCTGTAACTTTCCTACAATTCTGTGACTCTCAATTGAAAGCCCTTCAGTTTTTTTCCCCCATCATCTCATTGTAATGCAATGAACCACACAACAGCAGGCTATTTGAAGGTAGACAAAAGCGCTGGAGAAACTCAGCGGGTGTGGCAGCATCTATGGAGCGAAGGAAATGTGCAAAGTTTTGGGCCGAAACCGGGAAGGAAATAGGCAACGTTTCGGGCCGAAACCCGGAAGGGTTTCGGCCCGAAATGTTGCCTATTTCCTTCGCTCCATAGATGCTGCTGCACCTGCTGAGTTTCTCCAGTCTACCTTTGATTTTCCAACATCTGAAGTCCCTTCTTAAACAGCTGGCTATTCGATCTGTCTAGACCGGTGTAGACACAAGGAACTGCAGACGCTGGAACCTTCAGCAAAATACAATGCGCTGCATGTTTCAGATTAATGCCCCTGTCCCACTTAGGAAACCTCTGGAGACTTTGCGCCCCACCCAAGGTTTCCGTGCGGTTCCCGGAGGTTTTTGTCAGTCTCCCTACCTGCTTCCACTACCTGCAACCTCCGGCAACCACCTGCAACCTGGGACGACAGATGGCGCAGGGACGACAGATGGCACAATGGGCTAAGTGTTCGGCTGGCGACCGGAAGGTAGCCGGTTCGAATCCCGCTTGGAGTGTATACTGTCGTTGTGTCCTTGGGCAAGACACTTCACCCACCTTTGCCTGTGTGTGAATGTGTGTGAATGTGTGTGAGTGATTGGTGGTGGTCGGAGGGGCCGTAGGCGCAGATTGGCAGCCACGCTTCCGTCAGTCTGCCCCAGGGCAGCTGTGGCTACAGAAGTAGCTTACCACCACCGAGTGTGACTGAGGAGTGAATGAATAATGCGATGTAAAGTGCCTTGAGTATTAGAAAGGCGCTATATAAATCCCATCCATTATTATTATTATTATTATTATTATTATTATTATTATAAGGAAGGGTTCCATCTCGAAACATCGCCCATCACAGACGCTGCCCGACCTGCCGAGTTGCTCCAGCACTTTGCGTTTCAATCTAAACCAGTGTTTACAGTCTGCACAAGACCGTTCATCTAATCCTATTAACAAGGGCCTCTGTTCCTTTCTCCCTCCAGCGCTTTTTTTTTACCATTTATCCCTTCATCGATTGAGCACTCAACTACTCTCTTTAGCAAACCATCGTCCACATACACTGGTTTCTCCTGAATTCCTTGTTGGAGTTTATTGTTGCCCATCATACGTTTGAAGCCTCTGGTTCTGGTGTGGTTTACAAGTGGTTACATCTCCAAATCTAGGAAGGAACTGCAGATGCTGGTTTAAACCGAAGAGAGACACAAAACGCTGGAGTAACTCAGCGGGACAGGCAGCGTCATCTCTGGAGAGGGGGAATGGGTGACGTTTCAGGTCGTGACCCTTCATCTACCCTATGAAGTCCTTTAATGATTTTGTAGACTTTTCATCAATGCACCACGCCAATCTTCAGAAGGAAAGAGTCACAATATGTTTAATCATTCCCCGCAGATATAATTCACTTTCCCTGCATCTCTGGTGAAACTGGCTAGTCTTCTCCATATCTTTGCCTGAACTAACCAGCAAATGTTCACTAGTTTGTGCTAATTATCCTGTTGAGCAATACAGAAGGTACGATTACTTACACTGGCTGCGATATTAAGCAGCCTGCTGTCTTATCAACCAAAAAAAACCATGGTTTAATTGATCTTGGTTTAGAGATAGTGTGGGAGCAGGCCCTTCGGCCCACAGAGTCCGTGCCGACGCACGATCACCCATCACTAGTGTCTATCCTACACACTAGGGACATTTTACAGAAGCCAATTAACCTACAAACCTGCACATCTTTGGAATGCGAGAGGAAACCGGAGCACCCGTGTGAAAACCCACGTGGTAGTGCGTACAAACTCTGTACAGACAGCACCCGCAGTCAGGATTGAACCCGGGTCTCTGGTGTAAGGCAGCAACTCTACTGCTTGGTGTGAGTGCAGGATAGGCTTTTAACTAATTTGGTTCCCCGACTTCCATCCAAGTTACCCCCAGCTATAAATCATCAACTAGTTAGACCTATTAATTCTTGGGGTGGCAGAGGGGTAGAGTTGCAGCCCCACAGCGCCAGAGACCCGGGTTGGATCCTGACAACGGATGCTGTCTGTACGGAGTTGGTACGTTCTCTCCGTGACTGCATGGGTTTTCCCTGGAAGCACTGGCTTGTCCCACATTCCACACACACTGGTCAACCCGAGGAGCACCTTCAGCAACAGATTGGTTCCCCCAAGATGCGGAACAGAACGCAACAGGAGATCCTTTTTCCCTGTGGCGCACTTATTGTACCCCCTTTGTCATGTGGTAGACTGTACCCCCCCCCCAAAATCTTAGCACATCCATAATCCTTTCCTCTGGTCACTTTAATTTCATGTTTCATATATCTTGTGTTTTATGACTGTTGGCAGATCAATTTCCCTCCTGGGATAAATAAAGTTCTATCGTATTGTTAATTGACTTCGGTAAAATTTGTAAATTATCCCTACTGTGATGGGCGATGTTTCGAGATGCAACCCTTCCTTATGCCCCTGTCCCACTTAGGAAACCTGAACGGAAACCTCTGGGGATCGCTGGTCGGCACGGTCTCGATGGGCTGAAGGGCCAGTTTCCGCGCTGTATCTCTAAACTGTTACGTCTTCACAAATAAATGTTGTTGATCAGTCGGCTCCGTACATTATCTATGATTTAAAAGCTACTTTATGTAAAACAAGTACATGGGTGATATAAAATACATTGCCAAAGGAATTTTATTTGTCTATGTACGTAGAAAGTAAACGCAAGAAAATAAATTGTTTTTGTCTGCATGGGTCCCTGGGGGTGCTTTTTGTTGGTGATTATCAGTTAAAGTCCAAAACTCGAAGGCTTATTTATATGCCATGAAATGCTATATAACTCCAAGTAAAGTAACAAACTTATAATTAAAGTCAGGCGGCTCTGACCTTTGTTACTATTTTCTATCTATGTCCTTGCCACGTGGAGGGTGGGGTAAGGAAATTGGGCTTCGCTGTGGTGTCATTCACTATATAAAGCAGAAAGGATGTAACGCGTAGAACACCACGAGGGAGTTCTACATGGATTGGAAGTGATTGAGGTCTAAAAATAAGTATGGCTTCATACTCTCTATAGTTTTTTGTTTTTTCTCAACCAATTCGTATGAAATTCTTAAGTTAAAAGTATTACAGCGTCACGGAACAAAGCGGTGACCTGCAATGCACAAAGGGTGGAAGAACAGATCTGGTAGTGAGTTTCAGAAGAATTTCGCATAAACACAAAAGGGACCAAAGTTCTAATAAGGGTGTAAAGAAGCAGGGTAATTGGAATATTTGGACCATTCTGCATGACATGGATAGGCAATGATTCAAGTCGGGTCCCTTCAGTCTGAAGAGGGGCCCTGTCCCGAAACGTCACACATCCATCTTCTCCAGAGATGCTGCCTGGCCCACTGAGTTACTCCAGCACTGTGTTCTACGCAAGGTTCCTGCATCAACAGTTCCCTGTGCCTCCACTGGCAAATCCTTTCTCCCTTGACGATCACAACTTAATCAGTCTTTCATCCTGGTCAATTGTTTTAACGTCTTCAGTTTCTCAAAATTCTTGCTATAAAATCTCTGGTGCATATGCTTTAGAAACGCCAAAGCAATGAGTCTTCAGGTGAAACTCCCTTTAGAGGTTTGGAGAAACTTGGATACAGCTGTTTATGAACGACAATTGCAATTCTCGCTGCTGCAGGATTCTTGCTTTCTGCTTGATTAACTGGCCCAGACCCTCATTTTATCTGATCTCCATGGCATCCTCTGGCTTAATCATAATTCTTTTCTCGTCTTTCTTTCTCGCGCGCTGACATTTTGTCTTTTGCCTTCCGAAGCGCTACTGATGTCGCCTGTCCTTTTAGAGGTGGATGGGAATTGAATATGTGGATGAGTTGTATGCATTGTGCCCAATCTCTAGACATACAGCACAGAAGCAGGCCCTTCAGTCCACCGAGTCCGTGCTGTCCAATGATCACCCCTTGCGCTAGAACTCTCTACAAACTAGGGACAATTTGCAATTTTACTGAAGCCAATTAACCTACAAACCTGTACATTTTTGGATTTAACATTTCTCTTTTTTTAATGTAATTGATACCTGATCTTACTCTTTGTTGGATTATTACTGCAAATCAATTACGTGTTCCAATCATTTGCAATCAACGTTACATTACTCCTTTATACCTAAACAGAAACCAATTAACCTCCAAACCGACACGTCTTTGGAGTGTGGGAGGAAACCGGTGCACCTGGAGAAAACCCACACAGTCACAGGGGCAACGTACAAACTCTGTACAGCGTTTGTACTGCACCCATTCGTATACACAAACACCACATAATAAATGTCTTCAAGATTGTCTCAAGTTTTCAATGGAACGTTCGCAGATGTACCTAGGTACAATGAAATTATTTTTTTCCATACAATCAGTAATAATCCAGTCTGAAGTAGGCTCTCGACCCGAAATGTCACCCATTCTTTCTCTCCAGAGATACTGCCTGTCCCGCTGAGTTACTCCTGCTTTTTGTGTCTATCTTACAATCGAGTTTTATTCCCAATTCTCTGCTTCTTTCGTGAGATCTAACCACACAAGTATACTTGATGCACATCCAAACAAGGCTTGGTGTTCTCTTGGGATAAGCCCAGAGCAAGTGTGCCACAGCTTGTCTTGTCACAATAATTAATTGCAGATAATTAATGAGGCATTTTGAACCGTCTGGAAAATGTTGCTGATTTGCACCAGATTATCAGTTGTTTTATCTGAAGTGGTAAACTGGTCCTGTATCTGTGTTGTGTTGATATGAACCACCTTGATGACCAAGTAGTATCTGGCCGGGTTTTTTCCTCAGTGTTGTCCGCGGCGCAATGCGTCTTGTTCTTGCCTCTGAATGGAAGGAGGTTGATCACAGAGAGACTCAAAAAGCTGGAGAGGGTAGCTCAGTGGGCAAAGTAGCATCTCTGGAGGAAAGGAATCGGTGATGTTTCGGGACGAGACGCTTACTAGTTGATCGTGGTCCGATTCAGGTTATCTAGTGTGGAAACCCATCTGCTGCCAAGTGCAATGTTGAGGATGTGCTGCCTCGTTGACTACTGTCTTTTCAACGAGGTCCTACCTGCTTCCTCAAGGCCTAGCGTAAAAAGCCCTGGCCAATGTTTAGACAATAGGCGGAGGAGTTTGTCCCTTAAGCAGCAGATTGTCCAAGTTCAAGTTCAAGTTTATTGTCATGTGTCCCTGATAGGACAATGAATTTCTTGCTTTGCTTCAGCACACAGAACATAATAGTCATTGACTATAAAACACATGAATAAATAAGCTGATAAAGTGCAAAATAACAGATAATGGGTTATTAATGTTCAGAGGTTTGTCCGAGCCAGGTTTAATAGGCTGATGGCTGTGGGGAAGTAGCTATTCCTGAATCTGGTCGTTGCAGTCTTCAGGCTCCTGTACCTTCTTCCTGAAGGTAGCAGGGAGATGAGTGTGTGGCCAGGATGGTGTGGGTCTTTGATGATACTGCCAGCCTTTTTGAGGCAGCGACTGTGATAAATCCCCTCGATGGAAGGAAGGTCAGAGCCGATGATGGACTAGGCAGTGCTTACTACTTTTTGTAGTCTCTTCCTCTCCATGGCACTCAAGTTGCCGAAACAAGCCACGATGCAACCGGTAGGCATGCTCTCTACTGTGCACCTGTAGAAGTTAGAGAGAGTCCTCCTTGACAAACCGACTCTCCGTAATCTTCTCAGGAAGTAGAGGCGCTGATGAGCTTTCTTGATAATTGCATCAGTGTTCTCGAACCAGGAGAGATCTTCAGAGATGTGCACGCCCAGGAATTTGAAGCTCTTGACCCTTTCAACCATTGACCTGTTGATATAAACGGGTCAGTGGGTCCCCATCCTACTCCTTCCAAAGTCCACAATCAGTTCCTTGATTTTGCTGGTGTTGAGGGCCAGGTTATTGTGCTGGCACCATATGGACAGTTGCTCAATCTCTCTTCTATACTCGGACTCGTCCCCATCAGTGATACGTCCCACGACAGTGGTGTCGTCAGCGAACTTGATGATGGAGTTCGCACTATGACCGGCTACGCAGTCATGAGTATAGAGTGAGTACAGCAGGAGGCTGAGCACGCAGCCTTGAGGTGCTCCCATGCTGATTGTTATCCCGTGCTGATATGATTGTCTGCACTTTATTACATAGTGGGACCTTGTTGGGCTCTGACTGCTACGTTACACAATCCAAGTTTGACCACTCTTGAAAATAGAAAGTAGAATTGATTGTGAGGCACTTTTTATAAGTGAGGGTTCCAAGCAATTCACCTCGACCTCATTGCGGACATTGGACTTTGTCTCAGGAACTGGTGCGCTACAATGCTGACAACTATATTCTGCATTGTATCTTCCCCTTCACTCTACCTATTGTACCCGAGTTTGGTTTGATTGTAGAAACATAGAAAATAGGTGCTGGAGTAGGCCATTCGGCCCTTCGAGCCTGCACCGCCATTCAATATGATCATGGCTGATCATCCAACTCGCAGTATCCTGTACCTGCCTTCTCTCCGTACCCCCTGATCCCTTTAGCCACAAGGGCCACATCTAACTCCCTCTTAAATATAGCCAATGAACTGTGGCCTCAACTACCTTCTGTGGCAGAGAATTCCAGAGATTCACCACTCTCTGTGTAAAAAATGTTTTTCTCATCTCGGCCCTAAAAGATTTCCCCCTATATCCTTAAACTGTGACCCCTTGTTCTGGTCTTCCCCAACATCGGGAACAATCTTCCTGCATCTAAACCTCTTAAGAAGTTGTGTTGTTGTGTATCGTGTTTCTGACTTGATTGGATAGCATGCAACGAGAAAGCTTTTCACCTGACGGTAATAAACTTAAACCTCTAGTTGTGGATAGCGACATAAACAGGAGATAATGAGAGGTAGATAAAAATGCTGGAGAAACTCAGCGGGTGCAGCAGCATCTATGGAGCGAAGGAAATAGGCAACGTTTCGGGCCGAAACCCGGAAGGGTTTCGGCCCGAAACGTTGCCTATTTCCTTCCGGGTTTCGGCCCGAAACGTTGCCTATTTCCTTCCGGGTTTCGGCTCGAAACCGTGCCTATTTCCTTCGCTCCATCGATGCTGCTGCACCCGCTGAGTTTCTCCAGCATTTTTGTCTACCTTCGATTTTCCAGGATCTGCAGTTCCTTCTTAAACAGATAACGAGAGGTGGTTGGTGTGCAAAAAATAATGCACCTCTTGCATAGAAACATAGAAAATAGGCGCTGGAGTAGGCCATTCGGCCCTTCGAGCCTGCACCGTCATTCAATATGATCATGGCTTGAATTTCTATTGGTTGTTCTGGGCTAAATTCACTGGGTTCTGATTATGAGGCCCAGTCAAAGACATCGGGGCCACACGGTGGCGCAGCGGTAGAGTTGCTGCCTTACAGCGCCGGAGACCCGGGTTCGATCTCGACTACGGGTGCTGTTTGTACCTTGTCCCCCTGACTGCGTGGGTTTTCTCTGAGATTTTCGATTTCCTCCCACACTCCAGAAGACGTGCAGGTATGTAGGTTAATTGGCTTGGTATAAACGTAAGTTGTCCCCAGTGGGGTTAGGACAGTGTCGACGTGCGAGCATTGCTGGTCATTGGGCCGAATGATCTGTTTCCGCGCTGTATCTCAAAACTAAAAAAAAACTAAACTGCTTCAGATTTAGTTTTGGGGATATAACTTGGAAACAGGCCCTTCGGCCCCCTGAGCCCGTACTGACCAGCGGTCACCTGTTCTATCCTACACACTAGGGATGATTTACAGAAGCCAATTAACCTACAAACCCGCACATCTTTGGAGTGTGAGCACCCGGCGAAAACCCACATGGTCCCGGGGAGAACGCACAAACGCCATACAGGCAACGCTCGTAGTCGGGATCGAACCCGGGTCTCGGGCGCTGTGAGACTGCAGCTCTACCACCGTGCCACCCCAGGTTCATTGTGTGCATTGTCTGCCTTTGAGCAGGGCCTGCTGATGCTGTCAGCTCGGGAATGCTGACACTGCGGCAGTGAATCAGTCAGCGCTGAAAGTCGAAGTACTTTCAAGGGTCGAGTCGAGAGGTTTTTAAAGTGATTCACATCGTGCTTTGATTTATTTTTCAGGAGGATATGTGGATTCGAGAAGGAAGTTTTTGGTGAAGTGTTCCAGTTGAGAGTGGGCTGCCATAATGGACGCACTCAGAAGGCCTTTGATCGCATGTCTTGCTGATTTTACACGCTAAACGATTCATCGAGGAACTTGAACGCAACAGAGCTGGATTGTTAGAAGACCTCAGGAGACGTGATTTTGCTGACCAGGGTATGGCAACGTTGGTCTGAATGCTGCTACTGGGTTTGGCTGTGGGCTCCTTGTGTTGTCCTGACGGGTGCAAAATGAAGCCAGTCACGCCGGCCAGCTCCCCTCCACCCCTCAGACTGTTGAACAGAGGGCCCGAGTATCTCCGCAAGCAGATGCAGAGCGATAACAGGAGTCGGGCGCTGAGCGCCGTCGAGAGGCTCGAGGCGGACAAGTCCAAGTACGTTAAAAGTCAGCAGGCGATGGCCGCCAAGCTGGAGGCCATCATTGGGCCTTGTGCGTCGCCACTGCCTTTCACTGGGAACTGGAAGGGGCCACACGATGTCGGAGACCCGTGCCAGGAATTTAACGCCAGGAAAGAGAATGCAAACATGGAGGAGCTCAACAACGCCAGGAATATCTTGCTGGACAAGCCATCCCCTGAGGTTGTGGTTACCAGGAGGATCATCTCCAAGAGAGCCATGAGACCAGACTCCCTGGTCATCTACCGACAGAAGCGGGATTGCAAGATCGGGGGCGCCGAGTCCTCCAGGGGCTACAACTTCATTCGGCGACTGTTCCAGGGGTCGATGAGGGACAAGCAGGCGGTCTCCCTGGAATTGCCGAAGGTGATCCTGAAGGAGGATGGCGGGTCCTTCTCTGAAGGTGACCCACACACTTGTCACCTCACCGACGGTGGGGAGGCCCAGGCCGAGAATCACCTTGTCCACCCTGTTTCCCACAAAGAGGGCACTGGCTGCACTCTGCCGCCCCTCCCCATCGCCGATACACAACCACTGCCAAGTGAGGCCACGGAAGCTAGCGGGCGAGCAGCTTTACGCAACGGGACTTTGCAACGCTCAAACTCTGACCTCCCTCTCCGTGGCTCCCTGGCCCTGTCAGAAAAGGACCGGTTCTTCAATCACTGTGGCCTGGACCTGGACGTGGCAGAACACCTCGGATTGGCGAGGTTCTCGTCTACTAACTCGGACTCCACCTTGCCCAGGCTTCCGAGCGCCGGCAAGGACGGGAGTGAAAGCAGCGAATTTTCTCGCTGGAGTCGAGATGGAGAGGGACTTTATGAAGAAGAAATCCATTGGCAAATGTCTTTTGGGATCTCTGTCATAGAAAGGAACGCTCGGGTCATCAAGTGGCTGTATGGCTGCAAAAAGGCCAAAGAGGGTCCCAGGGAGTCAACAGTGTAGAGATGCAAGAAGACGCCTTAAATTCAACTCCATTTGCAAAGACAATTATTGTCCCTGCATTACCAGCTCATTAAAGGAGCAGGTTGAATCTTCAAGTATTTAAAAGGTTTTATTTTTCGTTATTTAACTCTTAAGACTACTATTCGGCATTGGTCGGCAAGTCTTGTTTGAAGTCGCTACACAAAGGATGGCTGATTACTGCAACATTTTAAATATGATTATCCAAGGTTCAATGGGGAATTGTTTTACCTCATGGAAAAATGAAACTCCCTTTCCAAAAATTAAAAAATAATGTTGGAGGAGTGTTACTGGATGTAAAACTTTCCATTTAATGTCCCCAAATGTAACGAGTACACCCAAGCTCAGTTTAGAAAGGTTTGCCTGTACAAGCATGGAATGTTTTATAGGATACCCCAAAGTGTTTTATTGTCAATTATTTTTTTGAAGTGTACACTAATTCCTCATTATCCACTTGACAAGGTCAGCCATCAGGCCCAGTGCCATCAAACGCTCCTCATATGTTAACCCGATTTTTCCTGGGATCATTCTCGTAAACTTCCCCCAAAACTGCGCACAAATATTCCAAATCCGGTCTGACCAGTGCCTTATAAAGACTCAGCAACACATCGCTGTTTTTGTATTGTAGGCCTCTCGAAATGAATGCTCGCATTGCATGTGCCTTCCTTGCTACGAGTAATGTTCTCCCTAGTCAAAAATGCAACTCTCTCCTCCTCTCAGCTCCAGCTCTGTCCCACCTGAAGCTTTTGTGGCCCAGACTCTAGAGCTGCCAGCCCTGTCGCTCATTCAATATGGTCTCTGCAATAGCTTAGTTTAGTTTAGAGATACAGCACGGAAACAGGCACTTCGGCCCACTGAGTCTGCACCGACCAATGATCCCCGCACATTAACACTATCCTACACACACTAGGGACAATTTACACTTGTACCAAGCCAATTAACCTATAAACCTGTACGTCTTTGAAGTGTGGGAGGCAACCGAAGATCTCGGCGAAAACCCACGCGGTATAGGGGGGAAACGTCCAACCTCCGTACAGAGGCACCCGTAGTCACTATCAAACCTGAGTCTCTAGCTCTGTAAGGCAGCAACTCTACCGCTGTGCTGTCCTAATATTCTCTAGTATTGTGCGAATATTGCTCTAATATTCCTGTCCAATGGCTTTATCTATGCCCTGGGTCGGTCTGCCTTACCTGGTTACATTGAAATAAATGCGGTTTAATCCATCAGATATTGCTAGCAAAGTAACTCAGTGAGTGGGATCAAGCATTGGCCACTCTGCTTGGGTGATCTACCCTTCTAAAGAATGATACATTTCGGATCTCTTCCATTTGGGCAGCAAGGTGGCACAGCGGTGGGGTCGCTGCCATACAGCGCTTGCAATGCCAGAGACTCTGGTTCGATTCCGACTGCAGGGAGTTTGTATGTTCTCCCCGTGACCGCGTGGGTTTTCTCCGAGATATTCGGTTTTCTCCCACACCCCAAAGACGTGCAGGTTTGTAGGTTAATTGGCTTGGTACAAGTGTAAATTGTCCCTAGTGTGTGCAGCGTAGTGTTAATGTGCGGGAATTGTTGGTCGGTACGGACTCGGTGGGCCGAAGGGCCTGTTTCTGCGCTGTACCTCTAAACTAAAAGTATCATCCATTGCCCTGGAGGTGAGCTTACAATTAACCTGTAGGAAGGGTTTAGATGCTGCCTTGAATATTTGGTCCAGGATTTTTCTGAAGCAACCTCTGACTAGTAGCTAACATCCAATGCAAAGCAAACGGCAGAGTAAGACTACTTCTATGCTTTTCCAACGCTATGTCAGGTACCACCTCAAGAGCATCATTGAACATTACAAGGTAGCAATTCATTGGTTTTCCGAGTTAGATCATTGTATTGGAATATCTCTGGAGTTATCGAAATATCTATTAACATTGAAATATATCCATTCCATTAGGGCCCCCAGATGGCCAAATGGAAACCATATACCTCTCCTGGAATTCGTGCCCATAACCTGGGATGGATTTGAGCACAGGTCCCAGACATGTTTTCAACTTTTAAGCAAAATCTTGCTGATTGTATCATCGTCCTTTAATATTACATAAATGGAAGTTAACATGGGACCAATGGAAAGTATCCTTGCTGAACACAGCTCCCACTGTATTTAAATGTTAATCATTTTTCAGTGGAATGCAGATGGAAATAATCTGTTTTGTTTCTGAATGATTGTAAAACTTTTGTTTTTTAAATAAATTTTATTGAGAAACTTTAAGCTCAAGTTTTGATTTTCTTTTTGTGATAACTTTTGTTTTGATGTGGGCCGATTAGACCAAGGCAACCTGTTGGTTTGATGTATGAAAGATGAAGATTTCTCTTAATTTATAATTCTTCGGCCTTTGCTATCCACGGATGATTCTGTGGACGTTGCCTAACCTTCAACATTGCACTTGAGAGGCCACGACTGGGCTGACTGGACAGCACGCAACAAAAAAGCTTGTCACTGTACCTTGGTGTGTTCAGTTTAATTTAGAGACTCATCGCGGAAACAGTTCCTTCAGCCCACTGAGTCCATGCTGACCAGCGATCCCAGTGCACTAGCACTATCCTCCCACACGCCAGAGAGAATTCACCATTTTTACCGAAGCCAATTAACCCACAAACCTGTACGTCTTTGGACTGGGGGAGGAAACTGGATAACCTGGGGAAAATCTACTCGGGTCACAGGGAGAACGCACAAACTCCGTACAGATAGCACCCGTAGTCAGGATCAAACCTGGGTCTCTGTTAGGCAGCAACTTTACAGCTGAGCCATAGTATCATGCATGTGACAATAATAAGCTGAACTAAAGATTGATTATTGACACTGTTTTTTGGGTGGGGGCTTTCATAGAAACATAGAAAACAGGTACATAATGTGATTACATTTGATGTACATGAATACAAACCTCTAAACCACCTCACCCCCACCCCCATCCACCCCACCACCCCCATCCACCCCACCACCCCCATCCACCCCACCACCATGCAACGGATAAAACTTGATATGGAGTTTGCAAAATGTGGAAAGAACCAAAGCTCTTATTTGTGATTCAAAATTCCAAGCTCCATTCCCCAATCTCCTCGCCATGAACCAGGCAGAACTTGCTTGTACCCTCAACAATTTTCCTTTTGATTCCTCTAACTTTCTATTAACAACTTTGTTGTAATGGGGGGATCCTGGAGGTCCAAGTCCATAGCTCCCTGACAACGGCAACATGAGTGGATAAAGTGCTAAAGAAGGCATGTGGTCTGCTTGGCTTCTTTGATCAGGCCATTGATGGTAGGAGTCAGGAAGTGATGTTGCCGCTTTAGAGGAGTTTGTTTATGCCACATTTGGAGTATTGTGTGCATTACCAGAATGCTTCGGTAAGAATAGGAGGACTTTTCAACATTCAGGGGGATGGAGGTGAGCAGCGGAGTTTTGTCACAAGTTGCGCATGGAAATCTTGACTGAGATAGGAATGGTTTATAACAGGATATATTCCAACCATGAGTTTAGATTAGTTTATTGTCTCGTGTACCGAGGTACAGTGAAAAGCCTTTGTTGCGTGCTAACCAGTCAGTGGAAAGACAATGTATGATTATGATTGAGCCATCCGCAGTGTACAGATACATGATGAAGGAAATAGCATTTAGTGCAAGATAAAGTCTAATCAAAGATAATCAGAGGCTCTCTGATGAGGTAGATAGTAGTTCAGGACTGTTCTCTAGGTGTGGTAGGATAGGTCAGCTGCCTGATAACAGCTTGGAAGAATGGGATATCTTGGTCGGCATGGACAACTTGGGCAAAAGGGCCTGTCCCTGTGTGTATGTTTGTGCTGGAGGGGAGCAGTGTAGGGTTGCCAACTGTCCCGTATTAGCCGGGATTTCCCTTATATTGGGCTAAATTGGTTTGTCCCATACGGGACCGCCCTTGTCTCCCGTATTTGACTGCTACTGCTCGGGACGTGGGGACTGTCGGGTCGGAGCGCCGCGTATGGCCCCGCCTCACCTGTCCCGACGCAGTGCAGCCCATGGAGTGCAGCAGCAGCACCTCGCCAGTGGCCCCGACGGTCGACAGCCCGGCCAGCTGCCCGACCTTCGGACCTTTGCTTGCCGCCGACACCACCACCACCACCACCCCTCCTTCTCATGGGCGATCATCGGTTCATGAGTTGGGTGGGGCGCCGGACTTTGCACGCGATGTCGTGCCAGCCAGGCCAAAACTCCTCAGCCAGCCCGCCGGCTGGGCTTTGTGTGCAGTCCGGCACCCGGGTCAACTCATTCACCCAGCCACGGCCGAGTCGGTCAAAGAATTGCCGTCGGGAATTTGTCCCTTATTTTGACCTTTTGTCCCTTATTTGGGAGTGAGAACGTTGGCGACGCGAGAGCAGTGGAAGCATTGGGATAGTTTAGTGGAAAATGTCAGGAATTAAATCCAGATTGAGAGCAGGTCGTGACCCCGGCCTGGTCACTGGAAAGCCTTTGTTTATCCTCTGATCTCTCGCTTGGTCAGATGTTTAGACACTGGAGCCGTACCAGCCTGTGAAGTGCAATTTTCTACTCCTGTTAACTGCACGATGAGAGACCGTTTACCTTGGAGTTGCAGCTTGACAGCGATAACGGAGCAGCCTGATAGATGAGGAATTTGTCTGAATTCTTCATTAAATCTGGCCTAAGTAGAACAAATGCCTTTGCAGCTGTTCATGGGAGTTAAAAACCCTGACATTAATTTGTGTGTTTGGATTTCTCATATTCTTGCCCAATTGTTACAGGTTAGTTTATTGTCACATATAGACAAACATGCTGGAGAAACTCCATCTATGGAGCGAAGGCAATAGGCAACGTTTCGGGTCGAAACCCTTCTTCAGACCCGAAACGTTGCCTATTTCCTTCGCTCCATAGATGCTGCCTCACCCGTTGAGTTTCTCCAGCATTTTTGTCTACCTTCGATTTTCCAGCATCTGCAGTTCCTTCTTAAACCTATTGCCACATGTACTGAGTTACAGTGATAAGCATGAGTTGTGTGCTATCCAGCCAGTGGGAAGATAATACATGATCACAATCGAGCCATTTACAGTGCATAGATACATGATAAGGAAATAATGTTTAGTCCAAGGTACAGCCAGCAAAGTCTGATCAAGGATAGTGCAAGTGTCACCAATGAGGTAGATAGTAGGTCAGCACTGTTCTCTGGTTGTGGTGGGATGATTCAGTTGCCTGATAACAGCTGGGAACAAACTGTCCCTGAATCTGGAGGTGTGCGTTTTCGCACTTCTGTACCCTTTGTCTGATGGGAGAGGGGAGAAGAGGGAGTGGCCAGGGTGCGACTCGTCCTTGATTGTGCTGCTGGCCTTGCCGAGGCAGCGTGAGGTATGAATGGAGTCAATGGAAGGGGAGGTTGGAAATATAAAGAAGAGTTTGACCAAATGGATAGACAGGTGATCCCCAGGTTAGCTCAAGGGATTTGTTCCTGAGAACTGTCTATAAACATAATTTTCCGAATTCTAAACACAAAGTGCTGAGGTAACTCGACGGATCAGGCAGCATTTGTGGAGGGAATGGTCGGGTGATGTTTCATGTTGTTACCTTGCAGTCTGATTATAATGGGGGGGGGGGGGAGGAAACTGGAAATGAGGGTGGATGTAGATGGGGGACGTTTGCTTGGCGGGTGGGTGTAACAAATGGTAAAGGGTTGAAATGAAACGGAGACAGAGTGTGTCAGATAAGGAGAGAAGAGGCGGAAGAATAAAATGTAAAACTGGAGGGGGGTTCTATGGGAGGAAGGGGGCAGGGAAAAGAGAGGGGGGGGGGGAAATGGAAATGAGGGACTTGGGTGATGGAGGGGTGAGTATAGGAAGGAGGGGTGAGGGGCAGGATAACTGGGATGTTATTTATGTACCTTTCCGAGTCGGCCCCAAGCAGGTTCTTGAGCTTGTGCCAGCAGCTAGCTCAGTGGAGGAGTGAAGTTTGATGAACTATCTCTAGGTCAAGGTCTTGTCTTCAGTATATTGGCTGCTGCTCTGAATCATTGCTCTCTGGAGACTCTGGAATGAACATATGGGATGAATTGATACAGTTCCCTCACATTCTGCAGGGTGATTCTTGTCTATACTCTAATTATTGGATTTGAAAAGCACCCCAACCCCTTTTACTTTAGTTTAGAGATACAGTGTGGAAACAGGCCCTTTGGCCCACCGAGTCCACACCAACCAGCGATCCCGGGGCATTGCACTACCCTACACACTCGGGGCAAATTACAATTGCAATTTGCATTGGAGACAATTTACAATTTTTACCAAAGCAAATTAACCTACAAGTTCCCTACAACCCACTTTGGAGTGTGTGTGGCAACCGGAGCATCCGGGGAAAATCCCACGCACGTCACGGGGAGAACGTACAAACTCCGTACAGACAAGCACCTGTAGTCAGGATTGAACCCGGGCCTTTGGTTCTGTAAGGCCGCAACTCTGCTGCTGCACCATGGTGTGCTGCCACTTACGCTTTTGCAAACACTATGTGTTGTGCTTAATGGTGTTGAATATTCACTGGTATTTTTGAGTCTGAACCAGGGTTACAAAGAGCATGAAGGGAATTAAGAAGCTGGATGGTGGATTGCCAGGCTACTGATTTAGGCAGCATGTGATATGTGAAATGAAGAAAATGCATTCCATATTTTGGAAGATTTTACAGTCAGCATAACAACCCTTTATGGAGAAACAATGGAAAGAAATGAAACTATAAATATATTTTCCATATTTATTTTCCTTACCCGTCTACAGTCTCCCTCTGTATTCATCTTGCTTTTTCCTACATTCTGTATCTATTGTGTTTAGCAGATTCTAACCATTTTCTCGGTGAAGGGATTTGCTGTTACATGAATGAGAGCCTATCTTATATTTTAATGTCTTCTGCTTTGTTCCTGTAAATCAAACAAAGCCTGTAATGCTCTTTTGGGATGGACCTTGGACTACACTGGGAGTGTTGGTAAACTCTCAGCACAATAATATCTCCAGGACATCGAGAACCTTTAAACATGGGTGTGTTTAAATATGGGTGTGCCCGCCATCTTGAGGGACAGTTGCCACCTCACGGTGCCAGAGACCCGGGTTTGATCCTGATTTTGGCTGCTGTCTGCATGGAGTTTGCACGTTCTCTCTGTGACTCCGTGGGTTTTCTCCGGGTGCTCTGGTTTCCTCCCACATACTCCAAGGACGTACGGGTTTATGGGTTAATTGGCTTTGGTTAAATAAAAATATTGTAAATTGTCCCTAATGTGTCCTTGGTGAACCACAGGGCCTGTTCCCACGCTCGATCTCTGAAGTCTAAAGTAATGTCTACTTTTTTCTGGTTCAACAGTAAAGCACACTTGTATGTTGGCCCTAATTCATGCATCGACATGTTGACATTGTGTTCTATATTCGCACGACTTATTTGCATATTATGCAAATATACCTTCAACGCATTTATGATTTACATATTCTCCAACCGATCACTGACGCAACTTAGAATTCCTCCCCCTCCTCTTTCCACCCACCAATCTTTCATTTGTTTCATCCACCATATTCATAATTCCAGTTGAGGTATCGGTCCCATCCTACAATGCAAGATGCTGCAGCATTTCATCATTTTGCTCAGCAGGCTATTCTGCTTATTTTTTTGATTTGTACCGAGTTGGCCAAAACGGGCTCTGGCAGAAGGATCAATATGGATTGGGAAGAGGGAGTTGGGTGTAGAGAGAGAGTGAGAAAGTCAATAAGTAACTAAGTTATTAAATAAGCAAGATATCATAAAAGAAACACAATCAAAATGAAATTGGGGGGGGGTGGGGGAGGAAAAAGTCACTCATTATCTAATCAAGACACTTTTTAATGTGCTCGACTGACAATAAAAAGAACACTTCTTATCGCAGAATACAATGTACAGTTCTGTTTGCCATATTATAGGAAGCAAGTGATTAGACTGGAGCGGGTGCAGAGGAGATTCACCGGGATATTGTCTGGGAAGAGACTGGGCAGTTACAATGTAGAGACAAGGAACTGCAGATGCTGGTGTACCAAGGAAAGACACAAGACGCTGGAGTAACACTATCCTATACACTGGGGACAATTTATAATTTTACCAAAGCCAATTAACCTACAAACCTGTACGTCTTTGGAGCGTGGGAGGAAACCGGAGCATCCGGAGAAAACTCACACAGGTCAGGGGGAGAACGTACAAACTCCGTACAGACAGTATCTGGGGTCAGGGTGGAACTTGGATCTCTGGGGCTTCCTCTTCTTTCATGTGGGGTGCACAGCCTATAGTTGTTGGGACAACTTGTTCTATTTGATCTTCCGTTTGTGCATGTCGAGTTGATTGCATTTGTCGATACAGGGCGGACCACGTGAAGGTTGCAATCTTCCACCCTATCTCTATCGCTGTAAGGCAGCAACACAATCGCCATCAAACCCAATGCGAGATTCAGTTCTTTAACTTTGAAAGTCATTCCATCGTGCAATACACTTAATTACAATGTATAAGCGGGTTTAGTGCCACTGGGATGGATGAGTTACTGGACATATGTCATGAATATGTGTGATTGTTTGTTTAGTTCAGAGATACAGCGCGGAAACAGGCCCTTCGGCCCACCAAGTCCGCGCCAACCACCGATCCCCGCACATTAACACTGTTCTACACACATCAGGAACAATTTACCCATACCTAGCCAATTCACCTACAAACTTGTACTTCTTTGGAGTGTGGGAGAAAACTGAGCAGCTGGGAGAAACGTCACGGGGAGAACGTACAAACTCCGTACAGACAGCACCCGTGGTCAGGATTGAACCCGGGTCTCTGGTGCTGTAAGGCAGGAACTCTACCTCTGCGCCACCGTGCGTCCCCATTATTACATTATATAAGCTTGTTTAGTACCACTGGGATGAGTTACTGGACAAATGTCATGTATATGTGTGATTGTTTGTTTTTTGTGCTTCTATTCCGAGGGCAAGGCGGGCACTTTGCAACGATGAAAGGAAGCAGCTGTGTGGTTTATTAGACAGGTGACCTGAGCACCAGTCATGCCATAGGGCAATAAATCCTCTTGTTAATGTCTCTCGCTGCTAATATATTGCGTGGATGTTCAGAAGTTTCTCTGCTGGACTCACAACTGGTTTTAATCACGTCATTACAGTTGTGAGCTCTCAATCCTATTAAATCAATAGCTGGATAATGTAGCTTTGCTGAAGTATCTTTAAAAATTATACTCTCGATTGTGATCATGTCTCGTCTTTCTGCTGACTGGATAGCACGCAACAAAAGCTCGGTACACGTGACAATAAACTAAACTAGTCCTGTCCAACAAATACTCATCTAAAAATTGATTATCTGGTCATTTTCATATTATTGTTAAATATTTCCTCATTTGCTCACCTATTTATTAAAGTACTGGAATAGTGACTACACCTCCAAGATATGGCGTGGAAACAGGCCCTTTAGAAAACCGAGTCTGCGATGAGCAGCGATCATCCATCACACCAGTGACAATTTACAATTTACAGAAGCCAATTAACCTACAAACCTGTACGTCATTAGACAGTGGGAGGAAACCGGAGCACCCGCAGAAAACCCACGCAGTCACAGGGAGAATGTACAAACTCCGTAGAGAGAGTACCCGTGGTCAGGATCGAACGCGGGTCCCTGGAGCTGTAAGGCAGCAACTCTAGCGCTGTGCCACCGTGCCGCCCTGCTTTCTCAGCTTAAAAAAAACCCCCAATGACCTGAACTCCACTGCTGCCTGTGGAAATGTGTTCCACAGGTTCGCCTCCCTCTGGCTAAAGAAATTCCTCCTCGTCTCCATTCTTAAGGGCCTGTCCCACCAGCATGCGACTGCATGCGGCGAGCGCGACCTAACGCGGTCGCTTAAGCCGTACGGCCTCGCGGGGCCGGTCCCACTTCGATCGACGGAGCCGTATGGAGTTGTGCGGAGCTGGTCCCGACATCGCGCGGGGCTCGGAAAAACTGACACTGTCCAGAAATTCCGCGCGGCAACGGCCTGCCGGCCAGCAGGCGCATTGAGGCCGTACGCAGCGCCTCGATGGGCGTACGCAGCAACTTGACGGCGTACGCAGCCTCTTGACGGCGTACGCAGCGTCTTGACGGCGTACGCCTAGCGCATGGCGTTGCGCGATGACGTCACCGCCCGACGTGCCGTTGCGTGATGACATAACCGCCCGACATGCCGTTGCGTGATGACGTAACTGCCCGACGCCGTGCAACGTCCAAATTCAGTCGGCCCACCTCCTGACCAGCTGATTGGTGAGTATGATCTCGGGACCAGCCCCGCACAACTCCAGACAGCTCCGTGGTTGGAAGTGGGACCGGCCCCGCGAGGCTGTACGCCTCAAGCCACCACGTTTAGTCGTGCTAGGCGCGTGCAATCGCATGCTGGTGGGACAGGCCCTTAAAGGTACGTCCTTTTATTCTGAGGCTGTGCCCTCTGGGCATCAAGAGTGTCTCCATTTGTGCGGGTGCTGTCTGGCGTGATGAGGTCAAGGGGGGATCTCCAGATCCTGTCACAAAGACTTGATGAGATAGTTAGGTGGGTACTATATTAGATGGGATACATTTTCTTCATCTTCCCCCAATTATGCCCAGAGTGGGGGAATCAAGGACAAGAGGATTAAGGTGAGGGAGGGGGTGGGGGGGGGGGGGGGGGGGGGGGGGTGGGGGGGGGGAGAGGAAAGATTTAATCGGGTTCAGAGGGGTAACATTTTCACACAAAGGGGGGTGGGTGTATGGGTGTATGGAATGAGCTGCCAGAGGAGATAGTTGAGGCAGGGACAACCCCAATGTTAGACGGATACATGGATAGGACAGGTTTAGAGGGATATGGGCCAAATGCACGCAGGTAGGACTAGTGTAGGTGGGACATGTTGGCCGGTGTGGGCAAGTTAGGTCGAAGGGCCTGTATATTGCCTCTGTTACTTTATTTCAGAGGCACTCAGTAGGCCAAGCAGTGACAATGAAGGGAAGAGATGGATTCTGCTTTATAGTCCTGTGTGTGGCAAGTTAGCAGGCTGGGAGAAAGAAGGCAGCCAGTGGGCATATAAACAGCATAAAGCCGTTCTCTCATGTTGTGAACAAGCGTCGAGCATTAATCTACATTGTTAATGAACCAGAATGGTTGAATGGAGAGAGTGTCTAGTGCTGTATCAGGTTCCTGGGACTGAGTGATCTCTCAGCCATCAAAGAGCAGGTGATGAGTGCAAGATTACGTATGTAGACAGGGAATGTGATGGGGATTTAGGCTATGAGACAACGACTTCAGACACTGGACACAAAATGCTGGAGTAACTCAGCGGGACAGGCAGCATGTTTTTAAGAAGGAACTGCAGATGCTGGAAAATCGAAGGCACACAAAAATGCTGGAGAAACTCAGCGGGTGCAGCAGCATCTATGGAGCGAAGGAGATAGGCAACGTTTCGGGCCGAAACCCTTCTTCAGACTCGGGACAGGCAGCATCTCTGGAGAAAATCAAGAGGTGAGGCGTTGTGTCGAGACCCTTCACCAGACCGAGAGTCAGGGGAGAGGGGCACTAGAGGTATGAAACGGTACAGAACAAATCGGAGCTGGGACCGATGACCCAGGAGCCCACAATGGGCCATTGTTGGCTGTGGAGGAGGTGATAACGAAGAGATAGTACAACGTTTCTGGTTGGGACCCTTCAGACTGCTAAAGGGTTTCTGGCAAGCAATGTGTCACCTATCCATATCGCGGAGTTACTCCAGCATTTTGTGTCTCTTTTGGTAAACCAGCATCTGCAATTCCTTGTGTCAATGTTTAAATTACATTTGGGCAGCAGTAGAGTTGCTGCTTTACAGCGCCAGAGACCCGGGTTGATCCTGACCGCAGGTGCTGTCTGTATGGAGTTTGTACGTTCTCCCCGTGACCTGCGTGGATTTTCTTCGGGTGCTCCGGTTTCCTCTCATGCTCCAAAGACGTGTAGGTTTGTAATAATAATAATAATAATGGATGGGATTTATATAGCGCCTTTCTAATACTCAAGGCGCTTTACATCGCATTACTCATTCACTCCTCAGTCACACTCGGTGGTGGTAAACTACTTCTGTAGCCACAGCTGCCCTGGGGCAGACTGACAGAAGCGTGGCTGCCAATCTGCGCCTACGGCCCCTCCGACCACCACCAATCACTCACACACATTCACACACATTCACACACAGGCAAAGGTGGGTGAAGTGTCTTGCCCAAGGACACAACGACAGTATGCACTCCAAGCGGGATTCGAACCGGCTACCTTCCGGTTGCCAGCCGAACACTTAGCCCATTGTGCCATCTGTCGTCCCAATGTAGGTTAATTGGCTTCGGTAAAGATTGTAAATTGTCCCTAGTGTGTAGGATAGCGCTAGCGTGCGGGAATTGCTGGTCGGCGCAGACTTGTTGAGCTGACGGGCCTATCACTGCATTGTAAATTCTAAAGTACTTGGATAGGTTCATGGAAAGGAAGGTTTAAACATAGAAACAGATAAAATAGGTGTAAGAGTAGGCCATTCGGCCCTTCGAGCCAGCACCGCCATTCAATATGGCTGATCATCTTCAACTCCCCCTACCATCCCAAATCCAACCTTTCTGTCCTGGGCCTCCTCCATGGCCAAAGTGAGCACCACCGGAATTTGGAGGAGCAGCATATTCCTCATATTCCACTTGGGCAGTTTATACCCCAGCGGCATGAACATTGACTTCTCCAATTTCCGGTAGCCTTTATTGTCTCCTCCCCTTCCCAGCTCTCACTCAGCCCTCTGGCACCTCTTCCTTTCTTCTTCCCGCCCCCCCCCACCCTACATCAGTCTGAAGCAAAGATTATAGAGGAGCCTTTGGTCTGAAGAAGGGTTTCGGCCCGAAACGTTGCCTATTTCCTTCGCTCCATCGATGCTGCCGCACCCGCTGAGTTTCTCCAGCACTTTTAGTCTACCATCCAAAATCAGTGCGCTGTTCCTGCTTTCTCCCCATATCCCTTGATTCCATTAGCCCTAAGAGCTAATTCTACTGTAACTCTCTCTGGAATACAAGGTTAAAGAGATAGGGGCTAACGGTGGGGCAAGATGGGACTAGCTTCGTTGGGACATCTCAGTCGGCATTGATGAGATGAACCACAGAGCCAGTTCTGTGCTGTACCTCTCCCTGCCGCTATAACTGCATAAGCATAAGAGTTGAGGACATTCCTTCCACAGAGCAGAGGCCTTTTAAATAAGGCACTAGCCGAGGTCTGCCTTGTTCTCCAGCCAAATCTGTCTCAAACGAGGTGCTGGTTTGATTTACCTCCCCCATTAAACGTGTTAGAAAACATCTGATCTGCGTCGGGCTCTTTACCTCACCGCGGGATAGTCCTCGGCCTCTGGCCAAGCAGCGCGGCAGCGTGGCGTCTCAGACCTTGACTGCTGATCTCATTCCCGCTCCGACACCACTGCCAAGCCCCGGGTGAGCAGCATGCAGGTTGTTCACTGGTGCATTCTGTGCATGTTTTGCTGCAGAAAGGGGGAAGGCAGACATCAGCTGACTGCAAGTAAAATGGCCGGTACAACGGGAGAGTTATTTGTGTTCCCAGCATGTGACAATATTGAAGAATCTACGCTGTTGTAATGCATGTAACACGGACAGTACAGAAGGTAGCCACAGGTACACTACCCTGGTCCCACCTGCCCGCATTTGGTCCATATCCTTCTAAACTTTTCCTATCCAAAGAAATAAAATTGGCACAAAGTGCTGAAGTAACTCAGCGGGTCAGGCAGCATCTCTGATGTAATATGATCGGTGACGTTTCGGACTGAACTTTCAATCTGAAGAAGGGTTCCCCACCCGAAACGTCACCCATCCTATTTCTCCAGAGATGCTGCCTGACTCGCTGAGTTATTCCGGCACTTTGTGTCTATCTTCGGTGTAAACCAGCATCTGCAGTTCCTTCCTACACATGGACAGTATAGCACAGGAACACAAGAAGATGTGCAGGTTTGTAGGTTAAGTGGCATCTGTTCATTGCCCTGAGTGTGCAGGGAGTGGAGGGGAAATATAATAACATAGAACTGTTGGGAATAGACGGTCATGGTGGCGCAGTGGTAGAGTTGCTGCCTTACAGCGAATGCAGCGCCGGAGACCCGGGTTCGATCCTGACTACGGGTGCTGTCTGTATGGAGTTTGTACGTTCTCCCCGTGACCTGCGTGGGTTTTCTCCGAGATCTTCAGTTTCCTCCCACACTCCATAGACGTACAGGTTCGAGGGTCTCGATCCGAAAGGTCGCGTATTTCCTTCGGTCCATAGATGCTGCTTCACCCGCTGAGTTTCTCCAGCATTTTTGTCTACCTTTGATTTTCCAGCATCTGCAGTTCCTTCTTAAACTAAATTAATGGTTGCCGTGGACTCGATGGGCCAAAGGGCTTGTTTCCATATTCAATTGTATCTCTAAACTAAACTACAATTTTGAGTAGGAAGGAACTGCAGATGCTGGTTTACACTGAAGATAGACACAAAACATGAAACGTCAGCTACTCCTTCTCTCCAGAGATGCTGCCTGACCCACTGAGTTACTCCAGCATTTCGTGTCTAAGATTTTGAGTATTGTCTTACACGAATGTAAACAAAATTTGTGTCCATTTCACATCATCAAACGGCCGATAGATTTATAAAACACAGTTGAGTCCAGTGGGTGGGTAGAGGGGGAGAAAGTTCACAAGCTAGTAGTTCTGGAGCGCCTCTTAGCTTCCATTAAGCCAGCATAGACTCTTTGCAACTAATGAGAGATAACAGGCCGAAGTTGATAATGCAGTGAGATGCCCCAAGGGTGAAAGGGCAAAGGGCAAGCTGGAAAAATCAGCAGCCTGGGATTTATGGAGAGGGGTTCTTTATGCTGCAGGGCATTTTCTAGCAGGTTCCTGCTACAAGGCCATAAATCCTGCTCTGTGAAGGATTTCATTTCATATCTCCAGGGGGCTCCTTTCCCGTGGCTTTGCTATTATTGGGAACAGTCCATTTAACCCCAGGACTCGGGAATAATTGGGGACACTGTGAGCTGGAGACAGTTGGCTGGATTTCTGCCGACCGACTGGTTCTTTAACAGTGTCCTGGTCACCCTTCACATTGAATGTTGCAATCGAACATTCAGGGGACACGATGGCGCAGCGGTAGAGTTGCTACCTTACAGCGCCAGAGACCCGGGTTCGATCCTGACTGCGGGTGCTGTCTGTATGTTCTCCCCATGACCGCGTGGGGTCAGCGCGTAGTGTTAGTGTATGGGTGTCACTGATCGACGCGGACTCGGTGGGACGAAGGGCCTGTTTCCACGCTCTGTAAACTAATCTAAACTCAATCTTGCCCTAACTGTGGTGGTGTAAACGTCAGCTCCAGCCCAGATAATGACGAGTTGAATGGCTTCAACTAATCTATTTGAATTCCTGTGTTCTAAGAGATGTCCAGCACCCAGACTCTTGAGAGAAAACTAGAAAGGGCAGAAGTTCATGTATAACATTCTTCGGTTTTTCAGCACGCCCTAAAATAATTTTCCAACCCATTGATATCATTGATGAGCCAGGATGACCCTACTTTGTCACACCCACGAGACCCTTCCATTGCCATGGTATCATTCTTGTTGTGAGTTGGTATTTGGTGTTGTAGGTTCAAGCTGTGGTCCCGAGCCCTCAGCAAGTAATTCTGTGCGCAGGTCCTCATGCTGTGTTGACAGAGTGCTTCACTGCTGGAGGTATTGGCTTTTAGGTTAAATGGCAGAGTTGGTGTAACAGGTAATGCTTCTGCAGGTCTGCTCCAGTGGCCCCAGTTCGATCCTGACATCCGGAGCTAGACGTGTGGAGACTGTCCCCAGTGAGGATGGAGGGTTGGGGGAAATGGGGAGAACTGATGAGCAAGTGAGTTAGGATAGGTCAGAGGGAAATAAGTGGGGCGGTACAGTGGCGCAGTGGTATAGTCACTGTCTTGCAACGCCAGAGACCCGGGTTTGATCCTGACTACGAAAGCTGTCTGTACTGAGTTTGTGCCTTCTTCCTGTGATCGCATGGGTTTTCTCCAGGAGCTCCGGTTTCCTCCCACTCTAGAAAGATGTACGGGTTTGTAGGTTAATTGGCTTTGGTGAAAAAAAAATTGTAAATGTTTTCTAATGCGCAGGATAGTGCTAATGTACGGGGTGATCGCTGGTCGGCACGGGCTCAGTGGGCCGAAGGGCCTGTTTCCGCGCTGTATCTCGAACGTCTTAAGTAAAGTCTAAAGTGAAGTAATGGAATTGTTGTGAATGCTCTGTGAATTGGCATGGGCTTAATGGGCCAAGTGCCTAATTTAACTTAGAGATACCGCCTGGGACGACAGATGGCACAATGGGCTAAGTGTTCGGCTGGCAACCGGAAGGTAGCTGGTTCGAATCCCGCTTGGAGTGCATACTGTCGTTGTGTCCTTGGGCAAGACACTTCACCCACCTTTGCCTGTGTGTGTGGATGTAATTATGTGAAGCACTTTGGGGTCAATGCAAGTTGACTAAAAATGTGCTATATAAATAAAGACATTATTATTATTATTAGAAACAGGCCCTTCAGCCGTCAGTCCATCGAGCACAGGTTCACGCTAGTTATTTGTTTATATATATTTCAAAATATACTTTATTCGGGAAATAAATATATCCAATACATGATCCTTACAAGACTCCATCCAACATTCTCAGAGGCTATTCATACATTCAGTACTGTTTACACAAGTTACATACATTTATCCCCCAACCTTGGCATTCATGTGGCCCACTGGCGTGGAATCCCTTCCCTTATATTTGAGGGGCATCTTCACCACGCCCTGCCCCCCAATATCCAGCAGTGGAAGGAACCTAGACTGTGATCCTCCCCCACCGAGCCTTGGCGTTGGCTGCACCGAGCTTCAGTGCGTCCCTCAGCACCTACTTGTTATCCCACCTTCTCATCCACTCCCTACACATTAGGGGTAATGTACTGAAGCCGATTGACTTACAAAGCCGCACACCTTTGGGATGTGGGAGGAAAACCCACGGTTTCACAGGCGGAACGTGCAAAGGGAGTTTTTTTTTAGTTTTTTTAATTTCAAAATAGACTTTATTCGGGTAATAAATATATACAATACATGAACCGTGAGAAAAATTCATCTGACATTTTCGGAGGCTGTACAAATTGTTCAATGTAGTCTATATACGTTTCTCAAATTTCACAAATCTGTCCCCCAACCGTGCCACTCATGTGGCCCCCTGGTGTGGGATACCTTCCCTTATTTTGAGGGGCGTCTCGACCACACCCTGCCCCCCCATGTCCAGCAGCGGAAGGACCCGAGACATTATGAACAGACTCCACACAGATGCCACCGGTCAGGATCGAACCCAGGTCTTCAGAGCTGGAACAAGAACCTCGTTGGTCTCTCGCCAGGGTTGAGGTCGGTTTTCCATCACTTTTATTGCTGGTGTTATGTTTTAATATGTTATCTGGAGGGAGGCAGCCTTGACTGTGCCAGGTCCTCCCTTGGTACTGCACCCCAACATCAGGCTAGATTATAGAACCAGCCATACAGTGGACCTTGAAATGTTGGCTTCCAGCCTTGTGTAGGAAGACTAATCACTCAGGCACAGCTGCCAAAAGGCAGATAAAGCCCTCCCATCGACAGATTTGTCGTCATATCCATGTACAAACATAAAAATTAAGAGCCAAAGTAACCATTTAGCCTTTCGAGCCTGCACCACCATTCAACTAAGCTATTGCTAAAAATA
Organism: Amblyraja radiata; assembly: GCF_010909765.2. NCBI lineage: Eukaryota > Metazoa > Chordata > Chondrichthyes > Rajiformes > Rajidae > Amblyraja > Amblyraja radiata. Next base: position 7,987,100 of record NC_045982.1, on the reverse strand, counting down.
ATTGTAACTTCATATGTGCAAACCTGCTTGCCAGTCATCCTACATCCTATGCTTACCAATAATCCAGCTGTCTCTGCATTAAAATATTCATAGCCTCTGCATCTGTTACCCGTTGAGGAAGCTAATTAGGGGGGGGGGGGGGCGGGCTGTACGTTGGCGCAGCAGCAGAGTTGCCGCCTTACGGCGCCTAAGAACGGGGTTCGATCCTGAACTACGGGTGCTGCCTGTATGGAGGATGCACGTTCTCCCTGTGACCGCGTGGGTTGCCTCCGGTGCACCAGTTTCCTCCCACATTCCAAAGACGTGCAGGTTTGGAGGTTAATTGGCTTCTGCAAATTGTCCCGAGTGTGTAGTATTGTATCTCAGTCTGCACTGCGGCCTAACATCGTGGAGCTGGCGGTCCCATTGTTGGGGATCGACTTCAGGAGCTCCAACTGCAGGAGATTCGATCGGCCCGATCGCGGGAGTTTCGATCGCCCCAATTAAGTCAGCTGATGATGAAGATGCTCTCCAAAAGGATCTCGATACTATGGTTGAGTGGTCACAACAATGGGGCATGCAGTTCAACCCTTCCAAATGTGAAACCATGCATGTCACCAGAAAGAGGAATCCAGGCGAAACATCTTACAATATACTTGGTGCCACCCTTGAAGAATCCGAACAAACCAAGTATCTTGGCATCAAATTGCAGAATGATCTGCGTTGGAATGGTCAGACTCATCATGCAACGGGGAAAGCAACAGGTGTCCTAAACTTTCTGAGGCGCAACTTTCATCATTGTTCAACTTCTGTCAAGGAGAAGCTATACTTCACCCTCGTTAGACCTCATTTGGACTACGCAGTTGCAGCATGGGACCCATACACAATTAAAAACATCTCTTCCATCGAACGTGTCCAAAGACTGGCAGCTCGATTTGTTACTAACACCTATGAGAGAGAAGCGAGTGTCACCAAACTTCTGAATTCTCTGGGGTGGAACCCTCTCCAAGACAGACGTGATGCTCACCGTTTGACCTGTTTTTACAAAATGTTAAATGGTCAGCTCGACATAGACTACAAGACCTACACCAAACCCAAACCAATTAGGAGCAGACGAGGGCATTCGATCCAATTTGCGATCCCAGCTACAAAGACAGATGTGTACAGCAATTCGTTCTTCCCCCGCACAATTAAAGCATGGAATAATCTCCACCCAACTATAGTTACCCAACCAGATGCAACTAAATTTAAAGTAGCTCTTTCTTCCCAATAACCCTTTCTGGCTTAAGCCCTCCCTTCACCACCTCCAGTTTAAATTCCATTTGGAATATTTTGGAGGATCAAGAAACCAAGAATTGTGGATGTTTCAACTGCCCCGACCGCGGGAGATAATACGTTATTGCCTTCCATCACAGTGCGCTGGGGTGGATGTATATTTTAATTCTTATGTGGTTGTGTGTCTTGTTGCTTTTGGTATGACTGTATGGCAAGTCAAATCCTTTATATGGTTTTACATACTTGGTTCATAAATTAATTACAATAAGACTAGCGATCATTTGTTGGTGTGGACCCAGTGGGCAAAAGGGCCTGTTTCCCTGCTGTATCACTTCTTCTTACGTATGGCGTGCACAGCCTAAAGTTGTAGGTCAACTTGTTCTATTTGATCTTCGGGTTGATTGCATTAGTCGAAACAGGGTGGACCACGTGAAGGTTGCAATCTCCCACCCCTGCTGTATCACTAAACTAAACTAAACCAAACTAACCTGAACTCAACTCAACTCAACGAAACTAGGCTCCAATTCCTATTCAACAATTCCCATACGCACCTACACTCCTACAGTGAGTTTTTATTTTCCACTGTAACTTATAATGCAGCACCTTGTCAAATGCCCAGTCATCGATGATCTTTAAATGACTCTGCTAGTGCGGGGAGGTGTGTTTTATCTCCTTCCTGCTGTTCACTGTGTGTTCAGCTGTACACAAAGTCGAATCAACACTGAACCTTGGCTGATATTATGAGCTGCCTATTCGTTTCACTTTTGGTCAGAATTAGCAGTACATGCACTGATTGATATTGGTTTTAGTTTAGTTTAGTTTCTACAGATACAGCATGGAAACAGGCCCTTCGGCCCACCGAGTCCATGCCGACCAGCGATCACCCGTACTCCAGTTGATTATTCTTATTTCACCTAAATGGCTTAAATTGGTGCTGGTTTGGTTCCCATCAATATATTCCCGAGCAGCTGAAACACTGCATCCCCTCTTAGACTTTAGAATTTGGAAAAGCATACAGCGCAGAAATAGGCCCTTCAGCCCACCACGTCAGCGCCGACCAGCGATCACCCCGTACACTAACACTATCCTACACGCTGGGGACAATTTACAATTTTTTACCAAAGCTAATTAACCTACATACCTGTAGGTCTTTGGAGCGTGGGAGGAAACTAAAGCACCCGGAGAAACCCCATGCGGTCACAGGGAGAACATACAAACTCCGTACAGACAGCACCTGTGGTCAGGATCAAACCTGGGTCTCTGGCGCTGGAAGGCAGTAATATACCACTGCGCCACCGTGGCGCCCTTGTGACAGACAGTCGACCGTGTGAAAGAACAGAAGACACTTATGATTCTTTCCCTGAATAACTTAATTCCCTTGTGGTCACCGTTAAGGAGTGGGCCATAAAGAATGAGGAACTATAGGCACGAAAAAGCGTCAGGTGTAGTTCAGACCGCAGGCGTACAAAAGGTCTTGTGGGAATTAAGATGAATCGAAAAGATATTCAGAGTGTTTGGATTACACCCACGGGGAGATTCGAAATGTAGCTTCCTTGAGATGTGTGATATGGTGAGTCAAAGGAGTGTCTCTTAACAGAGATACACACTGAAAATGCAGCCAACACATGCCTTTGTAAGACCAGGAATTGCTGGAATGTTTTTTCTGCATTCTTCCAATGCTCACCTTTTGGTGACTTTAATCATCGTGATTTTTTTTGGGGGGGGTTTTAAAGAGAAATTGGCATGGCATGATGTCCGAGGTGAAAAAGCAAAAACTAATAGCATTTCTAATGTTCCTTGAACGTCTTGCAGCATCTCAAGGCATCTTTGCAAGCATGTTTCCATGTTTTTCATTGTACCTCGGTACACGTGACAATAAACTAAACCTAACCAAAATGTAACCAAAGTATATCACGTCTACTTTGGCTATTTATAGTCAAGTCGGTCAGAAGAAGGGTCCCGACCTGAAATGTCACCTGTCCATTCCTTCCGCAGATGCTGCCTGACCCTCTGAGTTTTTCCAGCACTTAATCATATTCTACCTACCTTGAAGATGTCTGATGGCACATAAAGAAGGGAGGTATACACTGAGTCTTTATAAGGTCATAAGTGATAGGTGCAGAATTAGGCCATTCGGCCCATCAAGTCTACTCTGCCATTATAACATGGCTGATCTATCTCTCCCTCCTAACCCCATTCTCCTGCCTTCTCCCCATAACCCCTGACACCCATACTAAGGGGGCTGACCCACTGTACGCGCTAATTCACGAGCTCTCCCGAGTTTCCCCTGATTAGAACTCGGAGATTTACGGTAATAGCCGCTCGAAGGTACTCGGGGCTCTCGTGGACATTTTTCAACATGTTGAAAAATCTTCACGAGTCTTCGCGAGCTTACCGCGTTTCCCGAGTACCTGCCGTTAGCGTTACGAGCCGCTAAGAGACGTCCCTGAGCTCCGACGTACCCGCTACGTACATTCTACGTGCTTACCACGAGTTTGATTTTTTTTTAAACTTGGGAGAGCTCTTGAATTAGCTCGTATAGTGGGACAGGGCCCCTTTATCAAGAATCTATTTATCTCTGCCGTAGAAATATCCATCTTTTTTTTTCTTATTTCCTTTTCTTTCTTCTGCACTGCTTTGGTCGCTTAGGGGTCTTTTTCCTGCTCTTTTCTATTTTATCTCTTCATTCTTTTTTTTCTTCTTTCCTTGTTTTCCTTATTTTTCTTTTCTCTTGAAAAGAAATATCCATTGATGGCCTCCACAGCTTTCAGCGGCAAATAATTCCACCGATTCACCACCCTTGAGTCTTACCTATGCTACTATTCTTGATCTGACCCACGCTGTACCTGCCCTGAGAGTGTTTGATGGTTACAGTTGATGCCTGAAGTGGAACCTGGTCTTATTTTTAAATACTGGCATCCATCATAGCTGTGAGTATAAAGAATGGAGCAAAATTAATGTGGTCCCACTGACAGGATCTCCTCATTAAAACCAGTCTTGGTGATTTAATCTCTAAAGTACTTTCAACCTTTAGTCTAGTGATGGATGGGATGTATAGATTGCGGCTGCTTGCTTATAGACTCTTTCTCTGAGCTGTTTCACATAATAGTATTTCAGGGACTAACTCCTCTGCCATTAAGGGTCCCATTAACTCCGCCTGTTCTTTGACGTTTTTTCTGAAACACTGCAGGTTTCCACCTGCTCCTACTTTATTAACACTAGGGGTCACTTCTCCAGGGTTTGATAATTAACAGGCCAATTCACCTTTATTTTCATTCCAGACCTTTGAAACTTTACAACTTTTCTTCAAACTTGGACTAATAGGCACCAGCGGTGATTAATCTTCCTCTGCAAGTACGGACTCTGCCAGAACGCAATGCTGCCTGACGCAGAGAACCTCACATCCCAGAGGTCTGAGCCTCTCTCTTGTCAGATCAGAAACCACAGCATGACCTTGAAGCTACCCAGATCTGCTAGCTTCAGCTGATAAATTCCCAGTCTCATTGTGCATTTAAGTCCCTCTCCCTCTCCCCCTTTCCTCCCCCTCCCTCTCCCTCTCCCTCTCCCTCTCCCTCTCCCTCTCCCTCTCCCTCTCCCTCTCCCTCTCCCTCTCCCTCTCCCTCTCCCTCTCCCTCTCCCTCTCCCTCTCCTCTCCCTCTCCCTCTCCCTCTCCCTCTCCCTCTCCCTCTCCCTCTCCCTCTCCCTCTCCCTCTCCCTCTCCCTCTCCCTCTCCCTCTTTCCCCTCTTTCCCCTCTTTCCCCTCTCTCCCCTTTCCCTTCTCTCCCCATTCCTCCCTGTTTCCCTCTCTCTCTCCACCTCCCTCCCCCTTCCCCCTTCCCCTCTCCCTCTCCCTCTCCCCCACCCCCTCTCTCCCCTTTCCAGTTTCTCCCCTCTCTCCCCTCCCTCCCTCTATGTCTCTCTCTCTATCAAATCCTCTACACGTTCCACACTCTTCTATTTTCCTCACCAGGAGATTTACATTATAGAGTGGGACTGGTCTCCAAATGATGCCATTGTATGATATCTGACTGACTGCCAGGGAAGCTTTGGGAAAGGAATGGCTCGTGGGCCACTGCTTGTAGTTACAGGCAGTACATTGCTGGCTCTTTCTCTTCTGGGGAAAGGGATAAATGGAAAGCCAATTGCAGCTCGAGTTCTACCAGCACAACAACTGATATCGCTGCAGTAACTCAGTCTCCTGGCTGCAGCCTCAGCTGAGAGGTAATGAAACATATATAATCTGCTTTGATTAGTACGGGTGCCAGGGGTTATGGGGAGAAGGCAGGAGAATCTGGTTAGGAGGGAGAGATAGATCAGCCGTGACTGAATGGCGGAGGAGACTTGATGGGCCAAATGGCCTCGTTCTGCTCCTATCACATGACCTTATGGCCTTGTGGTTTGACCCAAAGAGATAGTCCCTCTGACTGACATTCCCAATGCCAGGCACTGTTGCCGTGTGGTAGGATGGTACATTGTGTGGGCATGGGTCATTGTGTGGCCCAGTCCTGGGTCTTGATGCCCTTCGTAGAGAAGAGAGTGAACATTTATATGGATCACTCACCTGTTCCCACAACCGGATGTACAAAAGCACACAGCGTTATTCTGAGACACCTATTCCACTATCCTACATCAGTAATAACAAATGATCTAGTCCAGGGGTGGGGAACCTTTTCATGTTGGATGATTGTTAAGGGCTTGGACACGCTAGAGGCAGGAAACATGTTCCTGATGTTGGGAGAGTCCAGAACCAGGGGCCACAGTTTAAGAATAAGGAGTAAGCCATTTAGAATGGAGACGAGGAAACACTTTTTCTCACAGAGAGTAGTGAGTCTGTGCGATTCTCTGCCTCAGAGGGCGGTGGAGGAAGGTTCTCTGGATGCTTTAAAGAGAGAGCTAGATAGGGCTCTTAAAAATAGCGGAGTCAGGGGATATGGGGAGAAGGCAGGAACGGGGTACTGATTGGGGATGATCAGTCATAATCACATTGAATGGCGGTGCTGGCTCGAAGGGCCAAATGGCCTACTCCTGCACCTATTGTCTATTGTTGGAATGCCACATTGAGTTAGCTGTAATCTAATAAGGCCGCATCCAAGAAACTTCAATTAGATATACTTCACAGCATTTATCTTGAAAGTTGTTGAAGAAATCTATTCCTCGTGTTCTACCCGTAAGAGTGCCCAAAGCGAGTAACACTTCGTAGCAATAAAATAGCCCCCAAGACTTTCTAATATTTTAATTGTGGCCCTCAGTCGGGGAGGATTATTTTGCTGAATCTTCTTTTACTCTTTGGTATTTTAAATACGTTCATTTTAAGATCAAAATTAAAATAATAAAAGACGAACAAAAACATATTAATAAAAATAAAAGGATTTGTTCTACAAAATTTGGATTCATTCAAAAGGCCGCACTTAATGGCCTAGAAGGCCGCATGTGGCCTTAAGGCCGCAGTAAGTGTTCGGCACGGACTAGAAGGGCCGAGATGGCCTGTTTCCGTGCTGTAATTGTTATATGGTTATATGGTTATATCGGGTCTCTACCCCTGATCTAGTCATTGCCAGACCCTGGAATCTTGCCGCGTACAAAACGAGCCGCTGTCTTTTCCACATTATAATGAGATATAAATGACTGTACGGTGCTTTGAGACCAGAGGAGGTTGTGAGAAGTGCATAGATTAAATTCTCTATCATTAACAGCCGACAGAATGGTCCAGCTGTTTAAGGAATTCACTGGGAACTAAAAGGAATGTGAAGTGGATTTCGAGGGGCATATCTCTGCTATCACGAAAGAGTGACATTTCAACTTAATCACTCGTAAAACTGAACGAAACCGACACACTAATATCCATGGGAACACTCTTCCGGAAGAGAAGCAAACATACTTTGTTCAAGAAGGAACTGCAGATGCTGGAAAATTGAAGGTAGACATAAATGCTGGAGAAACTCAACGCATGCGGCAGCATCTATGGGACGAAGGAAATAGGCAACGTTTCGGGCCGAAACCCTTTGGGTTTCGGCCCTAAACGTTGCCTATTTCCTTTCTCCAGCATTTTTGTCTACCAGCAAACATACTTTGAAGTACTCTAAATCAGTGGTTCCTAATCTTTTTTAGCTCATGGCCCCCTTGGGATCGTTGAATTTTTCTGTGCCCCCCCCCGACATTATTAGCGGGAAAAAAAGTGCTTCAATATTATAATACCTTCCATAAAAATATCAGTGTCTATTAATTGCACATAAATTCTCTTTTATTCTATTCCACAAACATCAAAAATATTTCAACTACATAGATTTAAATTTATTAGAACTGAAATTTAGGAGGCAACAGGGTGGTAGCTCTGTGGCCCCCTTCATTGAACCTGTGGCCCCCTGAATCCCAACATTTTTCTGTGGCCCCCCTGAAATTTGCGATGGCCCCCAGGTTGGGAATCACTGCTCTAAATGATTATTCCTCCAGCACTTTGTGTTCAGTTCAGTTTCGTTTAGAGATATACGGCGCGTAAACAGGGCCCCTCGACCCACCGAGTCTGCACCGACCAGCGATCCCCGCACATTAACACTATCCTACACACACTTGGGGACACTTTACACTTACACCGAGCTAATTAACCGAGAAACCTGTATGTCTTTGGAGTGTGGGAGGAAACCGAAACCTGAAATGGAACAACAAAATGATTACTAACGGCAGGTATGTAAATATAGTAAAATCTGTAAACATTACAATAAACAACAAAAATAAGTTTGAGCCATAAGGCATGGAAATATGCCCTTCAGCCCAAATTGCCCATGCTGATCAACATGCCACGTCTACACTAGTCTACACGTCTACATCGGGTCTCCATGGAGGCAACTGTGGAGGCCTCAATAGGCCCGACTATGGGTGAACTGGGGATGGGGACTGGACATTGTGCTTTCCCTCATAATGGGAACCATTGTGGGGGGATGTTCTTTATGTTTAAATCTCTTATTAATGTTATGTCTGTATTCTTTCTTTATGTGCTGCATGGCAAGAAGCATTTCACTACACCTAGGTGTATGTGACCAATAAAATAACCTTTGACCTTTGACTGACAAAAACCTCCGGGAACCGCACGGAAACCTTGGGTGGGGCGCAAAGTCTCCAGAGGTTTCCGTTCAGGTTTCCTAAGTGGGACAGGGGCATAATAGTTCACATCAGTTCATACCAACTGGGACACATGTCTTGCTTCAGTTTCAGGAATAGGCGGAGTTACAGAATCTCTGTTATATCCACGTGCTGGCACAAAGAATTGATCCAGTTTCCGTGTGAAAAGGTAACATAAAGGACAAATGAAAAGGTTGCAGGCTTTGCATAAATACACAGCAGTAACGATCAGTTTCAGTCATTAACGTTGCCAACATATTGAAGGTGCTTATTAGCTCTTTAAATGAGAGGAATAGAGCTGTGAATCTGGGGCTGGTAATGGTGTTAGTCACGGAGCAGAGAATTTTTTTTTTTTTTTATTTCAAAATATACTTTATTCAATTGGTAAATATATACAATTTCTGAACCATTCAAAACAAAATTCATCCGACATTTTCGGAGACTATACAAACTTTTTCCAGTACAATTTTTTACATTTGTCAAATTTCACCAAACAGTCCCCCACCAGTGCCACTCTGTGGCCCCTGTTCAAGTAATAAATATATACAATGTGTACACAGTGCGAAAATTTCCATCTGACATTTCAAGTTCCACAAAAGATGTCCCCCACCTGTGCCACTCATGTGGCCCCCTGGTGTGGGATACCTTCCCTTCACGGAGCAGAGAATGCACTATTACTGCTGTGACTTGGGTGGGGGAGGGATGGAGAGAGAGAGAGGTATGAATATTGCTTTCTCCAGCTTCAAGTAACCCCTGCATCAGGGTGGGAGATTGCAACCTTCACGTGGTCCACCCTGTTTCGACGAATGCAATCAACCTGGCATGCACAAACAGAAGATCAAACAGAACAAGTTGTCTTGCAAGGTACACAAAAATGCTGGAGAAACTCAGCGGGTGCAGCAGCATCTATGGAGCGAAGGAAATCGGCAACGTTTCGGGCCGAAACCCTTCTTCAGAGGGCAACCCTTCGCTCCATAGATGCTGCTGCACCCGCTGAGTTTCTCCAGCATTTTTGTGTACCTTCGATTTTCCAGCATCTGCAGTTCCTTCTTAAACAAATTGTCTTGCAACTTTAGGCTGTGCACGCCATACGCAAGAAGACCCCTCCATCCCCTCCCCCAAGTCACACCAGCTTTTCGTCCTCACCTCGTTACAGCCAACAATGACCGGTTCCCTTTGTCATTGTTACTTATTTGCATATCTTTAATTCATTTGTTCTATATCTCTACATCATCGTGGGAACATGGACTCTACATTGATAAAGGACAAATGTAAAGGTTGCAGGTTTTGCATAAATACACAGCAGTAATGATCATTTTCAGTTATTAACATTGCCAACATATTGAAGGTGCAGGAGCAGGCCATTCACCTCTGAAAAATAGGTGCAGGAGCAGGCCATTCGGCCTTTCGAGCCAGCACCGCCATTCAATATGATCATGGCTGATCATCTAAAATCAAAAGGTACACAAAAAAGCTGGAGAAACTCAGCGGGTGCAGCAGCATCTATGGAGCGAAGGAAATAGGCAACGTTTCGGCCCGAAACGTTGCCTATTTCCTTCGCTCCATAGATGCTGCTGCACCCGCTGAGTTTCTCCAGCTTTTTTGTGTACCTTCGATTTTCCAGCATCTGCAGTTCCTTCTTAAACATCTAAAATCAAAACCCTGTTCCTGCTTTTTCACCATATCCCGTGATTCCCTTAGCCCTAATAGCTAAATCTAACTCTCTCTTGAAAACATTCATGTGAATCGCCCTCCGCTGCCTTCTCTGGCAGAGAATTCCACAGATTCACAACTCTCTGGGTGAAAAAGTTTTTCCTCATCTCAGTTCTAAATGGCCTATCCCCGGGGCTGGGGAACGTTTTCATGTTGGAATGCCACGTTAAGTTAGCTGTAATCTAACAGGTCCGCATCCAAGAAACTTCAATTAGATATACTTCAAAATGTACATTATTTCGTTTCGTTGCTGTATGACTATGACTCTATGAAAATAAGTCTCCCTAAGCAAATGCTTCGGCTCCGCGGGATTGAAATGGTGCAGATTAACTACTCGCGAACAACTGTGCATTCTGATTAGGCGAGCTGGGAAGTATAGTTTTCTTTCTGCATGTTGCAGGTGAAAGCATGACTTGGAATGTGCTGCCTGATAGCTCGGTGGGAGTAGACTCAGTTCCACTTTCCAGAAGGGAATTGGAACAATATTTTAAAGAGAAAACATTGCATGGAAGATAGACACAAAAAGCTGGAGTAACTCAGCGGGACGGGCAGAGAGAAGTAATGGGCGACGTTTTGGGTCGAGACCCTTCTTCTGAAGAAGCCATCCGGAGATGCTGCCTGTCCCGCTGAGTTGCTCCAACCTTTTGTGTCTATCTTCGGTTTAAACCAGCATCTGCAGTTCCATCCTAAACATTGCATGGATATGGGTCAGAGGCAGGGTGGGTGGAATGTGACAGACCGCTCTTTAATTGACAATGAATCTAAAACTAGAATGCATAGGCTTAAGGCAAGAGGGATGAGATTTAAGAGGGACCTCAGGGACAACTTTTTCACTTGGACGGTAGTCCATGTTTGGAAGGAGATGCCAGCGAAAGCTATAGAAGTGTATGCAATTAGGACTTTCAAAAAAATATTTGAAAGATATATAGACAAGAAGGATTAAGAGGAATATGGGCCAAATGCAGGCAAATAGGACTAGCCCTAAATGGCAATTTGGTCGGCATGAACAAGGACCTGTTTCCCTTCAGTATACTGTATATCCGTGACTATGGTCCATGCCTTATTATCCTCCGATTTTATGATGCGTGCACATTCTAGTCTAGTTTAGAGATACAGCATGGAAACAGGCCCTTCGGCCCGCTGAGTCTGTGCCGACCAACGTACACTTGTTCTATCCTACACTCTAGGGACAAGTTACAGAAGCCCATTAGCCTACAAACTTGCACGTCATTGGAATGTGGGAGGAAACCAGAGAAAACCCACGCGGTCACAGGGAGAAGGCGCAAACTCCGTATAGACAGCAACCATCATCATGAAGGTAAGAGAATGGCAGTCATCTCCATTGCCCCTCGACCCTGTCCTGCTGTTCAATATGATCATGGCTGATCTGATTCAGGCCTCATCACCTTGTCTGAGCCAGTTCCCCTCAACACTCAATTCCCTGATCTTTCAAAAATCCATCAGCCTCATTCTTAAATAGACCCAGTGACCTAACGTCTACCACCTTCCTGGGAAGAGAATTCCAAAGATGCACCATTAGAGTCAGTGAGTCATAGAGTGATACAGTGTGGAAACAGGCCCTTCAGCCCAACTTGCCCAACATGCCCCATCTACACTAGTTCCACTTGCCTGCATCTAAACCCATCCTATCCATGTACCTATCTAATTGCTTCTTAAACGTTGCAATAGTCCCTGCCTCAACTATCTCCTCCGGCAGCTCGTTCCGTACACCCACCACCCTTTGTGTGAAAATGTTACCCCTCAGATTACTATTAAAACTTTCCCCGCTCATCTTAAACCTATGTCCTCTGGTTCTCGATTCCCCTACTATGGGCACGAGACTCTATGCATCTACTCAATCTATTCTCTGAAGAAAATGTTCTGAGGCACCTTAAAGGACTGCTCCTTTCTCTTGTAATTCTGCTACCTCATTCTAGACTCTCCCATCAGTGGAAATGCTTCCGCATCCATCTGCCATCTTCTCTTAGGATCGATCTCACGTTACAATAAGCTTACCGATCATTCTTCTAAACTGAAGACCTAACTTCTTCAGCTGGTACACACAATTGCTGGGGAAACTCAGCGGGTGCAGCAGCATCTATGGAGCGAAGGAAATAGGCGACGTTTCGGGCCGAAACCCTTCTTCAGACTGATGGGGGGTGGGGAAAGAAAGAAGGAAAAGGGGAGGAGGAGGAGGAGCCCGAGGGCGGGCGGATGGGAGGGTGGGAGGAGACAGCTAGAGGGTTAAGGAAGGGGAGGAGACAGCACGGGCTAGCCAAATTGGGAGAATTCAATGTTAATGCCATAAGGACGCAAGGTCCCCAGACGGAATATGAGGTGCTGTTCCTCCAATTTCCGCTGTTGCTCACTCTGGCAATGGAGGAGACCCAGGACAGAGAGGTCGGATTGGGAATGGGAGGGGGAGTTGAAGTGCTGAGCCACCGGGAGGTCAGGTAGGTTATTGCGGACTGAGCGGAGGTGTTCGGCGAAACGATCGCCCAACCTACGCTTGGTCTCACCGATGTAAATGAGCTGACATCTAGAGCAGCGGATGCAGTAGATGAGGTTGGAGGAGATACAGGTGAACCTTTGTCGCACCTGGAACGACTGCTTGGGACCTTCTTCAGCTGCTCATTGTGGGACAACCCTAAGATAGACACAAAAAGCTGGAGTAACTCAGCGGGTCAGGCAGCATCTCTGGAGAAAAGGAATAGGTGAGGTTTAGGGTGGAGACCCTTCCTCAGACCCCTTAGTCCTAGGGATTAGCTTTGTGAAGTCTGAGAGAAAGCACTGGTAAGGAAATTTGAGAAGAAAGGAAATACAATATTGACTCCGATTTAGTGAGACCAGGACTGTTCTCAAGTCAAATATCAGTGGGGTATCAGATCGGGCAGAGTCTAAGTCAGGTATTTTGGGAGGGCTGGATCGGTTCAGTTCAGTTTAGTTTATTGTCACGTGTGTCGAGGTACAGTGAAAACACTTTGTTGCGTGCTAACCAGTCAGCAGAAAGACAATGCATGATTACAATCGAGCCATTTACAGTGTACAGATACATGACAAGGGAATGTTTAGGAAAGAACTGCAGATGCTGGAAAAATCAAAGGTAGACAAAAAACTGGAGAAACTCAGCGGGTGAGGCAGCATCTATGGAGCGAAGGAATGGGTGACGTTTCGGGTCGAGACCCTTCTTCAGACTGAAGAAGGGTCTCGACCCGAAACGTCACCCATTCCTTAGCTCTATAGATGCTGCCTCACCCACTGAGTTCTTCCAGCTTTTTGTCTACCATGAGAAGGGAATAACTTTTAGTGTGAGGTAAAGCCGGTAAAGTCTGATCAAAGATAATCCGAGGGTCACCAATAAGGTAGATAGTAGTTCAGGACTGCTCTCTGGTTGTGGTACGATGGTTCAGTTGCCTGATAGCAGCTGGGAAAAAAATCAAATTGTAAGGTGGATCATTTTGAATAGCTAGTCCATGAAAGAGTTCTCCTGTTTTCTGTAACTGTCTGGGAAGCCACGCTGCCTGTCGCAACCCTTAGCGCTTCACCTAACACTGTCTGGAATGCATTGTGCAGCTTATTTCCCCGTAAACTCCTCCGGGTTCCCGGGATGCCTGTGGATGTGATCCAAGGAGTCGAAGAATTGTTATATCTCAGGTCCTCCCATCTAGGAGTAGCCCGACAGATCGAGCTTCCTACAGCTAGGACAAGCCTCCAGCGACTCTAATTTGTGAAGGCCAAACAATTGGCTTCTGGCCAGCAGATTGTCCTTAACATATAATGCGCCCTTTCTCCTTCCGCTGTGCCTGCTGTCTGCAACACAAAGCACCTGAACCGGTGCCAAAACCAACAGCCAATGCACCTGAGACTGTCAGTTGGGGCTGTAAGGAAGTACATCTGAGCGGGTGAAGTTAATAACAGCAGCTTGCTTTCATGCATATTTGAAATAGAAAGTGTCGGAAGGAACTGCAGATGCTGCTTAATTCCGAAGATAGACACCAAATGGTGGTGGAGTAACTCAGCGGGTCAGAAAAGGAATAGGTGAATCGGCTCTGACCTTCCTTCCATCGAGGGGATTTATCGCAGTCGCTGCCTCAAAAAGGCTGGCAGTATCATCAAAGACCCACACCATCCTGGCCACACACTCATCTCCCTGCTACCTTCAGGTAGAAGGTACAGGAGCCTGAAGACTGCAACAACCAGGTTCAGGAATAGCTACTTCCCCTCAGCCATCAGGCTATTAAACCTGGCTCGGACAAAACTCTGATTATTAGCAACCACTTTCTGTTATTTGCACTACCAGTTTATTTATTCATGTGTGTATATATTTATATCATGGTATATGGACACATTTATCTGTTTTGTAGTAAATGCCTACTATTTTCTGTGTGCTTAAGCAAAGCAAGAATTTCATTGTCCTATACAGGGACACATGACAATAAACTCACTTGAACTTGAACACTTGAAGTTTTAAGTCGGAACCCAGCTTCAGACTAAAAGTAAGGTAGACACAAAAAGCTGGAGTAACTCAACGGGTGAGGCTGGGTCTCGACCTGAAACATCACCAATTCCTTCTCTCCATAGATGCTGCCTCACCCGCTGAGTTACTCCAACATTTTGTGCCTACCTTCAATTTAACCCGCATCTGCAGTTCTCTCCTAAACATTCAGACTAAAAGTGATGCTTCGGGTTATATAAATTTTCATTTTCTTGATATAAAGGCTTTCTATTTTAAACACAAAAAATCTGAAGGAGGTCACCTATTCATTTGTTTTAAAGTGTCTCCAGGCTTCCTAACAACTAGGGCAGCATGGTGGTTCAGTGGTAGAGTTTCTGCCTTACAGTGTCAGAGACCCGGGTTCGATCCTGACTACGGGTGCTGTCTGTATGGAGTTTGAACATTAGTTGAGTTTAGTTTATTGTATCATGCCACGAGGTACAGGGGAAAGCTTTTGTTGCGTGCTAACCTGTCAGCAGAAAGACAATACATGATTACACTCGAGCCATTTACAGTGTACAGATACAGGTTAAAGGGAAGAACATGAGTAACCGATAGTCCAAGTGTCTCCAATGAGGTAGATAATAGCTCAGGGCTGCTCTCGGGAGTTGGTAGGATCGTTCAGTTGACTGATAACAGCTGGAAAGAAACTGTCTCCGAATCCGGAGGTGAGCGTTTTCACACTTCTGCACCTCTTGCTTCATGGGAGAGGGGAGAAGAGGGAGTGGCCAGGGTGCGACTCTTCCTTGATTATGCTGCTGGCCTTGCCGGGGCAGCGTGAGGTGTAAATGGAGTCCATGGATGGGAGGTTGGATTGTGTGATGGTCTGGATGGCGTCCACAATTCTCTGCAATTTCTTGTGGTGTTGGATGGAGCTGTGATGTATCCCGATAAAATGCCTTCTATGGTGCATCTGTAGAAGCGGTGAGAGTTGTTGGGGATAAGCTGAACTTCCTAAGCTTTCTAAGGTCCCTCAGATCCACATCAGCCGGTCTCCTCTCCATCCACAAGTCCAACCTCCGCAGTTTTGGGGACAGAGCCTTCTCCAGGGCAGCTCCCAGGCTCTGGAACTCCCTCCCCCAACTGATCCGCAATTCCATGTCCCTCACCATCTTCCAGTCCCGCCTCAAGACCCATCTCTTCACCTCTGCCTATCCTTAGCCCCACGTCCCCATCCCTTTTCATCTGTGCATTAATTGCCTCATACTGTGTTTTGTATTGAATTCTGTCTTTACTTTGTGTACTAGTCATGTCTCTACTATTTATTTCATTCCCCTTACATGTTTTTCCTCTACATGCTCAATTTTTGTAAGGTGTCCTTGAGACTCTTGAAAGGCGCCCATAAATAAAATTTATTATTATTATTATTAAGGGGGTTAGTGTGTTTTCTTGGTCAATGCTTCAATATGGGTGGTCAAGGGCGGGTCACGGTGGCGCAGTGATAGAGTTGCTGCCTTACAGCACTTGCAGCATCGGAGACCCGGGTTCAATCCCGACTACGGGTGCTGTTTGTGCCGAGTTTCGGGGTTGTGCGTTCTCCGCGTGACCACATGGGTTTTCTCCGAGATCTTCGGTTTCCTCCCACACTCCAAAGATGTACAGATATGTCGGTTAATTGGCTTGGCATGAACGGAACTCACTATCAAAACATGGAGGGGACGGGGGACACAATTTTTTGGCGGCCGCGCGCGCATGCGCACACTCACACACGCGCGCGAGGCTTCGGAGGCTCAATCCAGCGCTAAATGCAGCTCAACTGCCTGTCTCACCGGGTTAACTACAGCCCTGTATGGACTGACGGGATACCAGCGCTGCTTCTCCGCGCTGGCCATATTTCCCGCAAGCCCAGGCAGGTTAACCTGGCGGGGATGTCGCCCACCTCTCAAAACATGGGGGGGACGTGTCCCCTCTGGCCCCCCCTAGTTTTCCGCCCCTGTGGCTTGGTATGTGTAAAAATTGTCCCTAGTGTATGTGGGATAGTGCTAATGGGCGGGGATCATTGGTCTGTGCGGGCTCGGTGGTCCGAAGGGCCTGTCACCGCGCTGTATCTCTACACTAAACTAAAAGGACAAGTTGCTGGTGATATTTAGTCCTAGGAATCTCTACTTCGTCCACGCTGTGTCACTTAACAACTTAACAAATTAACCTAACCTAACTTTAAATAAGTATTTTGCTTTATTAAGGGGCCAGAAAGCGCTGGAGGTGGTGGGGAGATCAAGCAGAATGTATGGAGAAAGCAACCGTAGTTAATACTTCAGGTTGATGACCTTTCCTTAAAATAGCCTCTGTTTTTAACCAAGTCGCAGATCAATGACATTTTTGGTGTGAGTCATAAACCTACGTCCTCTCCAACTCAATGGTCAACTCAGCTTTGTCAACACATACACTTCCTTCTTTCATCCCAGGTCGTTCTCAGGTCTTCACAATGGTCTTCACAGAGCTGGAGAGATCCATTGGAATGATTTTTTTTCTTCTCTCTGCAAAGCCTTTT
Source organism: Amblyraja radiata (assembly GCF_010909765.2). Lineage (NCBI taxonomy): Eukaryota > Metazoa > Chordata > Chondrichthyes > Rajiformes > Rajidae > Amblyraja > Amblyraja radiata. The sequence continues at coordinate 7,970,031 of NC_045982.1, read as the reverse complement.
CATGAATGTGGTGCCACAAGGTCACCAGGTCGGTCCTGGCCAAATTAGTGTTGGTTTTTAATTTAATGCAGAGACAGCAGAGAAGAAAACAGCTCTGCGCTGGGTCACACTGGCAACAGAATCAGACAGTGTGTTTCAAAACAGGGGACCCATTGAGAACTCCCTTTGGGAGTGAAAAGGGGTTTTAAGAGAGAGACAAACTGCAAGTTGTCCATGAGAAGGAGGAAAGACCAGCCTAGAAATTAGATCAATTAATAGAGTGGCATGGTGGAGCAGCGGTAGAGTTGCTGCTTTATAGCACCAGAGACCTGGGTTCTTATCAGGTGCTGTCTGTAAGGAGTTTGTACGTTCTCCCCGTAATATGCGTGGGTTTTCTCTGAGATCTTCCATTTCCTCCCACACTCCAAAAACGTACGGGTTTGTAAGTTAATTGGCTTGGTATCGATGTAAAATTGCCCCTAGTGTGTGTAGGATAGTGTTAATGAGCAGAGATCGCTGGGTTGGGACTCGGTGGGCCGAAGGACCAGTTTCCGCACTGTATTTCTTAACTAAACTCAACTAAACCAAACTAAACTAAACTAAAGTGCCTTTCCAAATAAAGTTCCTTAGAATGGATTTACCCACCACTGACAATAAGTAGCTGGTCTGAGGTTCTGCCGTTTATCCCTTCCTACTTTGATGAACATTAGCAGACCTGCAGTCACCTGACACCATTCTTGTGATGAGAGAGGATTGAGGGATTTTAGTTAAACTGCGACCGACCTCGAGGCTCCGGAGGCAGATCCAGGACTTACCAACGGGAGGCTGGCCGAACTTCGGGGCTGTGGTGGCGTTGCGACCCAACTTCCGACCCGACTTTGGAGCCTCGGAGGCTCGGCCGCGGGCCAGTAGACGACATCGTCGGGAGCTCGCAGGTCACAGGTTGGTGACCTGTTTTTCCGGAGCTCCAGCAACAACAGCTTTGTCCGCTGGACTGGAGGGCGGCAGCTTCGGCAGCTTCGACCGCCCCGGGCCGCGGAGTTTAAACCGGCCCGTTTGCGGAGCTCGGATTCAGCCGCGGGACTTGCTCACCATCACCCGGCGGGGTCACAACATCTGAGGCCTGGATCGCCTCAGCGCAGAGGGAGAGCAAGGAGGGAAGAGACAATGACTTTGGGACTTTAAACTGTGTTGAGTGTTTGTTTTGTTATTTATTCTATGTTATGACTGCAGGCTAAACCATTCCGTTGCACTGAAAAGTGCAATGACAATAAAATTGAATCTAATCTAATCTAATCTAAACCAGTTCACCCTAGGTGTGAGTGAGGATGTTCAGGGCCCTTTCACTCACTCTAGATGTTCACCCCCTCTGCCCATCAGAAGATACAGAAGCTTGAGGTCGTGCACCACTAGACTCAGGAACATCATCTTCCACTCTGTTATCAGGCTTTGAACGGTCCTTCATAAGCTAGGGTACTGTCCGATTCACCTCTACCCCATTGAGGACACGGATTTTGTCTATGCAACTGATGCGCTACAATGCCGAGAACTATACTCTGCACCCTTTGCCCTACCATACTTGAGTTTGAACTGATTGTATCTATGCATCTGATCTAGACACAAACAGCTGGAGTGGCAGCATCTCTGGAGAGAAGGAATGGGTGACGTTTTTGGTCGAGACCCTTATTCAGATCAATATCTGATCTGTTTGGACAGCAGGCAAAACCAAGCTTTTCACTGTACCTCGGTACATGTGACAATAATAATAAACCTAAACCTCAGAGATGGAGGGCGAGCATTGATTTTCGTTGGGATTTCTTTTGGAAAAGTAGTGTTCTTTTCTGCCTTCATTCACTGGCCAGAGGGTGTCTCGAAGTTGGCCACTGCTACAGCGATGCCTTAGTTGTGAAACGGGCACCTGCTGCCACCTGCTGATCGCGCATGGTAATTGCTCTGATGTTTGACAAAGGTGAAAAGAGTAATGGGGCAGTCCCACTGTTCAAGTTCAAGTTCAAGTTAGTTTATTGTCATGTGTCCCTGTATAGGACAATGAAATTCTTGCTTTACTGTACGAGCTAATTCAAGACTTCTCCCGAGTTTCCCCTGATTCAAACTCGGAGAATTACGGTAATAGCCGCACGTAGGTACTCGGGGCTCTCGTGGACATTTTTCAACATGTTGAAAGATCTCCACGGGTCTTCACGAGCTTACCGCGTTTCCCAAGTACCTGCCGTTAGCGTTACGAGTCGTTAAGAAACGTCCCGAGCTCCGACGTACCCGCAACGTACATTCTACGTGCATACCACGAGTTTGATTTTTTTTTAAACTCGGGAGAGCTCTTGAATTACCTCGTACAGTGGGACAGGCCCTTTAGGCGATTTTTTTGGCGACTGTCATAGTCGTAGCAGGTCGCCGAAAGACTGACGACTGGATCCCCCTATGACAATATCTACGACAACCAACCTCCTAGTCGGCGCCAAGCTACCGACAAGCGGCGACCCATTAGGACGTCCATCTACAGCCACACCCACGACAACCTACGTCCACCCACAACAAGCTGCGACAAGGTAATAATAATAATAATGGATGGGATTTATATAGCACCTTTCTAATACTCAAGGCGCTTTACATTGCATTATTCATTCACTCCTCAGTCACACTCGGTGGTGGTAAGCTACTTCTGTAGCCACAGCTGCCCTGGGGCAGACTGACGGAAGCGTGGCTGCCAATCTGCGCCTACGGCCCCTCCGACCACCACCAATCACTCACACACACTCACACACACTCACACACAGGCAAAGGTGGGTGAAGTGTCTTGCCCAAGGACACAACGACAGTATGCACTCCAAGCGGGATTCGAACCGGCTACCTTCCGGTTGCCAGCCGAACACTTAGCCCATTGTGCCATCTGTCGTCAATTCAGTTGCCGGTACCTGTCGCCGGTTGACGTAGGTTGACCTAGGTAGTTGCCAATGGGATTCACCGGTCAGCACCAACAACAACCAACGTCACATGGCGACATCCTACGTCGTCCTAGCGACAACATCTACGTCAGGCTACGATCGTTGGCGACAAGCCCACGGGCGCCGACTGTCGCTGAAAAGTTTTGAACATTTCAAAATCCTGCAGCGACCAGAAAAAAGGTACGACTCTTTGGGCGACCGAGGAGACCACACAGGTGGCGCCCCGGCGACCATGTGGCGACAGCCTAGTCGCCTGTAATCGCCTAAAAAATCGCCTAAGTGGGACAAGGGTATAAGGGATTATAAGTTACTGCAAAAGCAATCGGTTTTTACTTGGTCCCTGAAGAGTTTGTGGCTCATCTTTGCCTGAGAAATTGCCATTATTTCGTCAGCGCTGCCTGAAGGCCACCACAAAATGCCGGTGTAGCTCAGCGGGCCAGACAGCATGTCTGGAGAGAAGGAATAGATGACGCTTCGGGTAAGAACCCTTGTTCAGGTTGAAGACATTTAGACTGATATATGGACAGGTACGCTTTACAGGAGTATGCAGGTAAATGGAACTCGCCCAATATGCCAACTTGGTCAGCATGCACAAAATGGGCCAAAGGGCCAGTTCCCATGCTGTACAATACTATGACTATATTCTACAACTTGTCTGCATGGTAACCCTTGCCTCACCCCATCAGAGGCACCATCCACCAATCTCTCTCCAAACTTCTCTGTAGTGTAAACACCACTTAATTTCTCTTTCTCTGTTCTGACTAAGGGTCTTCAACCTGCGTTTCACTCGGCTGCTGCCTGACCTGTTGAGTATTTACAGTATTATCTGCTTTTTATTACTAAAACAGAATATCGCGTTTGTTTTCACATTGCTCTCAGTGGGAACAACTTAAATAAAACCTGGTGGCTGTGAAGCCTGCACGGAAACATAATGGCTGCACAGTAGCTGCAAACCACTTTGTGCAGTGCAGATATCCTTGTGTTTATGCTGCTATAATTGTATTATGTTGACAAAACAATGCGATAGGACGCCCTGCTCCCTCGCCTCCCACTTTTCAAAGGCAGGAGAATGATTCTGCAATCGCACCAAAGCCAACAGGTGATAAATATCCCCTCACAAGTCCAACCTCCGCAGTTTTGGGGACAGAGCCTTCTCCAGGGCAGCTCCCAGGCTCTGGAACTCCCTCCCCCAACTGATCCGCAATTCCGTGTCCCTCACCATCTTCCAGTCCCGCCTCAAGACCCATCTCTTCACCTCTGCCTATCCTTAGCCCCACGTCCCCGTCCCTTTTCATCTGTGCATTAATTGCCTCATACTGTGTTTTGTATTGAATTCTGTCTTTACTTTGTGTACTAGTCATGTCTCTACTATTTATTTCATTCCCCTCACATGTTTCTCCTCTACATGCTCAATTTTTGTAAGGTGTCCTCGAGACTCTTGAAAGGCGCCCATAAATAAAATGTATTATTATTATTATTATTATTTACAGGTGGCACGGTGGCGCAGCGGTAGAGTTGCTGCCTTACAGCGCTAGGGACCCGGGTTCAATCCCGACTATGGGTGCTGTCTGTACGGATTTTGTACGTTCTCCCCGTGACCACATGGGTTTTCTCCGAGATCTCCGGTTTCCACCCACACTGCAAAGACGTACAGGTTTGTAGGTTAATTGACTTGGTACGAGTGTAAATTGTCCCTAATGTGTGTAGGATATAGCGTTAACGTGCGGGGATCACTGGGTCAAAGGGCCTGTTTCCACGCTGCATCTTTAAACTAAACTAAACTAAGACTAAAGATACTGTGGCTGATATAGTATTGAGCTGCATCATCCAACACAATGATATTTACTGCAAAGACCATTCAATGTGAGAACCACTGTCATGGAACAGCAGGCACAAAGCAATGTACGTGATCCAAGATGGCACCCAAGCCAGGCGACTCTGTGTTCTGGTCACAGAAGTGGATCTGCAATCATATATTACAATCACTCCACTCTGTTAAACCTCTACTCCGACAGCAATAATAATGAATAATAATGGATGGGATTTATATAGCGCCTTTCTAATACTCAAGGCGCTTTACATCGCATTATTCATTCACTCCTCAGTCACACTCGGTGGTGGTAAGCTACTTCTGTAGCCACAGCTGCCCTGGGGCAGACTGACGGAAGCGTGGCTGCCAATCTGCGCCTACGGCCCCTCCGACCACCACCAATCACTCACACACATTCACACACATTCACACACAGGCAAAGGTGGGTGAAGTGTCTTGCCCAAGGACACAACGATAGTATGCACTCCAAGCGGGATTCGAACCGGCTACCTTCCGGTTGCCAGCCGAACACTTAGCCCATTGTGCCATCTGTCGTCCCACAACATTACTTGCTTTATCTATACTCTTACTTTATCTTGCACTAAACCTTATTCATGTCAGTTCCTTTATCATGTATCTGTACACTGTGGATGGCTCGATTGTAATCATGTGTTGCCTTTCTACTGACTGGTTAGCACGCAACAAAAACATTTCACTGTACCTCGGTACACGTGGCCATAAGCTAACCGAAACTAAACTAGAGTTTAGAGTCAGTCATAGAGGGTTACAGCATGGAAATAGACCCTTCGGTCCAACTTGCCCATGCCAACCAATATGCCCCATCTACACTAGTCCCACCTGCCTGCATTTGGCCCTTATCCCTCTAAACCTTTCCTATCCATGTACTTGTCCAGATGTCTTTTATATGATGTTATTAATCTATATAAACTACCTCCTCTGGCAGAGAAGGTGAATGTCATCAAAGGTGTTCTGGGGCCAGTGATAGCGGTGAGGTGGTGGCTTATTCCAAAGAGGAGACCTTCTCAGTGCACCTTATGCATGTGCAGACTCCTATTGCAAGCAGCAAATCTCCCAGGAACCTCATAAAAGCATCAACACATGCCCATAGATCTGAAAATCTTCCCAAAGCTTCCCAAGGCAATTATACATCTCACTTTTGGAGACTCAGTCTAGATATCAGTGAACTCTCAGGTTTTCACTAGTAACATCTATGTACATATGTAGACCATAAAAACCTTGTCCCAGCCTAGTTGAGGCTGGAACGGTCCCATTGTTTAAGAAACAGTTGGAAAGATGCATAGATAGGAGAGATTTGAAGGGTTATGGACCAAGTGCAGGCATGTGGGACTAGTGTAGCTGTGACATTGTTGGCTGGTGTGGGTGAGTTGGGCCGAAGGGTCTGTTTCCACACTGTATTACTCTATGACTGTCCCTGGGGAAGCTTTTGTAAATGCCAACAAACACTCGGGATCCTTGTGCTAATATCAACACTCTCCCAGCGACCTCCTGCAAATAGTAAAACCATCTTGGAGTCCCTTTCAAAATATCGAGATGCTCCTTGAGACTTCCTGCAAATATTATAACTCTCGTAGAGATCGTAAGTAAATGTTAATACACTTCACACTAAGTGAAAGGCCTGGATCGAGTGAATGTGGAGAGGATGTTTCCACCTGGTTGGAGAGTCAAGGATCGGAGGCAATAGCCTCAGAATAAAAGGACGTACCTTTGGAAAGGAGATGAGGAGGAATTCCTTTAGTCAGAGGGTGGTGATTCTGTGGAATTCATTGCCACAGACGGCTGTAGAGGCCAAGCCAATGGATATTTTTAAAACGGAGATTGACAGGATCTTAATTAGTATGGGGGTCAGAGGTTATGAGGAGAAGGCAGGAGGTTGGGATTGAAAGGGAAAGATAGATCAGCCATGATTGAATGGCGGAGTAGACTTGATGGGCCGAATGGCCTGATTCTGCTCCTAGAACCTATGAACTTCTGGGTACATCTGGAAATAATAAAACACACTTTTGAATATTTTTCTTAAATGATAATAATTACAACTAAATTATACACATGGTCACAGAAATCTTCCAATATTAACTCTCCTGAAGTGCATGAACATATACCATCATAAAAATTAAAACATTCCCAGGGGAATATTAATCTTGGCAAATATTAACACATCCTCAGGATCTAATTGCAAATCTCCTTTTTATGCAAGAAACCCTCTGAAGATGTTATTATTCTCCCACATACACAGTTCAGAAATCCGAGACCCATGTTTATATTAACATTATCCTGGAAAATCCTTGCTGGCGTTAAACATTTATGGAGAAATGCTACAATAATTAATAGACTCCCAGGAACTTTCTTCAAATATTAACACATTCACAGAGACCTCATATAGAGATGAGCATATTTATGGACACCTGCTGTAAACTCAACACGTACTCCGAAACTCTTTAAATATGAATGTGCTCCTCGGATATTGCTCCTCTAATAACAAATATTTTAATGCTCCTGCTGTTTTCAAGGAATCCCATTCATACGTTTGGGACGACAGATGGCGCAGTGTTCGGCTGGCGACTGGAAGGTAGCCGGTTCGAATCCCGCTCGGAGTGCATACTGTCGTTGTGTCCTTGGGCAAGACACTTCACCCACCTTTGCCTGTGTGTGAATGTGTGTGAGTGATTGGTGGTGGTCGGAGGGGCCGTAGGCGCAGATTGGCAGCCACGCTTCCGTCAGTCTGCCCCAGGGCAGCTGTGGCTACAGAAGTAGCTTACCACCACCGAGTGTGACTGAGGAGTGAATGAATAATGCGATGTAAAGCGCCTTGAGTATTAGAAAGGCGCTATATAAATCCCATCCATTATTATTATTAAGTACACAAGTATTATTTCATGCCCATGATAATATTGACCTACCAGGGAGACCCCTGGAAATATTTAATACCAAATATATTATCAGTCTTTAGACTAGACATTAGAGATCGAGTGTGGAATAAGACTCTTCGGCCCATCGAGTCCCTGCCGACCATCTTCGGTTTCCTCCCATACGCCAAAGACGTACAGGTTTGTAGGTTTATTTGGCTTGGTGTAAATGTATTAAGGTAAAATTGTCCCTAGTGTGTGTAGGGTAGTGTTAGTGTGCGGGGATCGCTGGTGTCGCCCAAAGAATCGTAGCGTTTTTCTGGATTTTGAAATGTTCAAAACCTTTTGGCGACAGCGTAGTCGTCTGTAGTCGCCTAAAAAAAGATCGCCTAAGTGAGACAGGGGCATAACGCTGCAGCAAGTAAGAATTCAATTGTTCCCGTTTATATCCAATAGACATGATGACAAATAAACTCTCTTGAATCATATTAACACACCGCCAGAAATACTCCAAAGAATTAAAGCAACCTTGGAGACATTTTATAAATATTAACACACTTCCAGGGACCTCCTGCAAGCTGAATATATTCTTGTTAACTGTTTGAAAATATTTAACCTATACACTCAGAACTCCTGCAAATATTAAAATGCTCGGAAAATTTTAATACGTCCCGGAGATCGCGATCTCTGTCGGGAGTCGTCTGCGGGGCTCCACCCGCATGGAGCCTGCGGGACTTTAGCATCGAGGAGCCCGCAGTCCCTGGTTGGAGACCGACATCGGGGACTCCAAGCCGCAGGAGTTTCGATCGCCCCGACCACGGGAGGAAAATGAGGGAAGAAGATTAGACTTTATTGCCTTCCATCACAGTGAGGAATGTGTGGAATCCGCGGTGGTGGATGTTTATGTCAACTTTTATGTGGTTGTGTGTCTTGTTGCTTTTTTAGTATGGCTGTATGGTAATACGAATATCACCGTACCTTAATTGGTACACGTGACAATAAAAGACATTTGAAACCTTTGAAAACGCACCAAGTAGCATCAAATGTCATCTTTTTATATATAAAAGCAAACCACATTATTATAGTAATCTAAAACTTTCAGATGTTATTTTAAGAGAGCACACATATCAAAGCAACGCTAAATCATTCCTTTAGGTCTAACCATTCATATTCACTTTACAACTATAAATAAGCCATCAGTCGCCCCAGAACAAAATAGGTTTGCGTTCCCATATTGACAAGGTCCTTCATTGACTTCTTCACTATGTATGGTGGAGTAGTAGGTTCCAAGAAGCAGGAAGCTGCCAGCAAGCCTCACTGACTCTGAAAAGAGATTATTACGTATACAAGGTGTGAAGATTATGCTGACCTAAGAAGCTCTTCTCTTCACTTCTCCTCCGAAGCACATTCTTCAGCAGATTTTGTTGGAAGACTGAAAGCTTACATTGAGGCATTTACTGAAGAAGTCTCAAGCCCTGTTTGTACTGTATTGGGTCATCGCATTTCCCATTATATTTCTGTGAGACATCCTTAGCTCTGGTACCGTGTTACATTTTGTGTGTCGTTATGTGTTAAGAGTGTCAGGGGTTATGGGGCTGAAGAGATAATAACCAAAGATAGACACAAAAAGGTTGGAGTAACTCAACGGGTCAGACAGCATCTCTGGAGAAAAGGAAATAGCGATGTTTCAGGTCATTTGGGGAGGCCTTGCTGATTTTCCCTCTTCTTTAGTCCATTATAGACAATAGACAATAGACAATAGGTGCAGGAGTAGAGGCCATTTGGCCCTTCGAGCTAGCACCGCCATTCAATGTAATCATGGCTGATCATCCCCAATCAGTACCCCGTTCCTGCCTTCTCCCCATATCCCCTGACTCTGCTATTTTTAAGAGCCCTATCTAGCTCTCTCTTGAAAGCATCCAGAGAACCGGCCTCCACCACCCTCTGAGGCAGAGAATTCCACAGACTCACCACTCTCTGTGAGAAAAAGTGTTTCCTCGTCTCCGTTCTAAATGGCTTACCCCTTATTCTTAAACTGTGGCCCCTGGTTCTGGACTCCCCCAACACCGGGAACATGTTTCCTGCCTCTAGTGTGTCCAAGCCCTTAACAATCTTAGCTGCCTGGAAGCCAGCCAGATGACCAACAGCCGGGCTAGTGAGAAGCAGATGTTGTCAGAGAACAAACTGGGGATAAGTGAGGGGACGGGAGGGCAGCCGATCTCGGATGGGGAATTGTATGAATGATCATGATCAGGAAGTAATTCATCTGTTCCTGGTCCACAAATAGTTAATTACCTGCTGCATCCAGGTGCCTTTAGCCACAGGAGGACAAAGTGTAACTCAGCGGGTCAGGCAGCATCTCTGGAGAGCACGGACAGGTGACATATCATGTCAGGGCCCCGTCAGCGACCCGAAACGTCACCTGTCCATGTCCTCCAGAGATGCTGCCTGACCCGCTGAGTAGCTCCAACACGTTGTGTCTTTTTGTGTAAACCGACATCTGCAGTTTCTGGTTTCTCCCAAACTGCGGAAAACCCACGTGGGATGTATCGATTTCAAAATAGTAACGTGAAGATTACAATGACCAGCATGTCTCTTCACATCATGTTGGCGTCCTAAAAAAACCGCTGCAGATGAACTGATGTATTGAGTGAGTTGACTTGAGGTTATGTTTTTATGAAGTTGACAATTTATCCCCCGGCCTCTCTTGTTCACTTTCTGCCTGTCGCGGGTGTTGTACCGTCCCTATCAAAAGGTTTGATTATTGCACATTTCACTGTTGGCCTTTCCTGACAAAAGCCACTATTCTTCACTCGGCGACCAAACTGAACAGTGGCTTTCAATAGTGTTTCAAACAGCAGGCAAGTCATTGGTCACAGCGGCTGCGTTAGCTGCTTCCTCCTCTCAGAGGTTCACGGAGATCCCTCTTCTCCACTTAGTCGATCTTCATCCGATGGTTTTGGTTGGTGTTCATTGGTGCATATCCGTTCCGGTGTCCATTGCAATGATGTGCCATCTCCGATGGTTTGGCCTCTTGAGGCCTGAGTTGTTCCTTTGATGCACCCTTTGGCTTCTTTGGCAACACCAAGATGAGAGCGATGGCAATGATATGCAAATTAAAGTGCCAGGACCTGAGTAGCCAAAATATAGAAATTAATTACCTATGATGAGCGTTTGTCGGCACTGGGCCTGTACTCGCTGGAGTTTAGAGGAATGAGGGGGGACCTCATTGAAACATACAGAATAGTGAAAGGCTTGGATGGAGTGGATGTGGAGAGGATGTTTCCACTAGTGGGAGAGTCTAGGACTAGAGGTCATGGCCTCAGAATTAAAGGACGTTATTTTAGGAAGGAGATGAGGATACATTTCTTTAGTCAGAGGGTGGTGAATCTGTGGAATTCTTTGCCACAGAAGGCTGTGGAGGCCAAGTCAGTGGATATTTTTAAGGCAGAGATAGATAGATTCTTGGTCAGTACGGGTGTCAGGGGTTATGGGGAGAAGGCAGAAGAATGGGGTTAGGAGGGAGAGATAGATCAGCCATGATTGAATGGTGGAGTAAACTTGATGGGCCGAATGGCCTAATTCTACTCTTATTCTTTATGACCATATGATAATTTACAGCACCAGACAATGATACGACACCAAGGAAGTCATTCCGCGAACAGATTTGTGTCTCCTCCCCCCACTCTATTTCTCCAGCTTCTTGCAGTTATTTCTTCTCTAAGTATTTACCCAACTTTGTAGCTTCCTATAGAATCGATTTCCTTTGCCCTGTTCGATCATAACAACAGTCAGTGTCTCACATCTAGGCTTTTGCCGGTGCTCTTAAAAGAATAAGTAAATGTGCAACTGATGCTTTAATGAAGACATAGGTTGCGTTCCTTGATGTAGACCGACCGGCTGGTTAACAAACAGATTGGCAATGGTCAGACCACAGTTGGAGTATTGTGAGCAGTTTTGGGTCCCATAATCCAAGGGTGTGCTAGCATTGGAGAGGGCCCAGAGGAGGTTTACGAGAATAATCCCAGGGATGAGTGGGTTAACATATGATCAGCGTTTGACGGCACTGGGCCTGTACTCACTGGAGTTTAGAAGGATGAGGGGGAACCTTATTGAAACTTACCGAATAGTGAAAGGCCTGGATAGAGTGGATGTGGAGAGGATGTTTCCACTAGTGGGAGAGTCTCGGACCGTAGCCTCAGAATAAGAGGACATACCTTTAGAAAGGAGATGAGGAGGAATTTCTAAGGGTGGTGAGTCAAAGGGTGGAATTCATTGCCACAGAAGAGTGAGGAGGTCAAGCCGATGGGTAATTTTATGGTGGTGATTGATATATTCTTGGGCCCCATAGCAGAAGTGTCCACTAATTCTGCTACCACCAGCATCTATTGCGACAAGTGATGGCTTCCACTGATTGTCGCCGGAGGCTTGCGTCCTTTTCAGGACGGACGCTGACAGCGAGGTCAACATTTGTAACAAGATGGACACGAAAGAAGAAGAAGATAGATTCTTGATTAGTATGCGTGTCAGAGGTTATGGCGAGAATGGGGTTGAGAGGGAAAGGTAGATCAGCCACGATTGAATGACGGAGTAGACTTGATGGGCCGAATGGCCTAATTCTGCCCCTAGAACATATGAACCTGTGGACATTGTCAGTATTGAACTCGGGTTTCCCGAACGGCAAAGTGAGGAGGTTAAAATCGCGAGTTGCTACAAATAACGAATCAGTCTGATGCACCTCCTTACCTGTAAAATTTGAGTGAGGAATCCATATAGAGAAGGACGAAAGGTGCCACTGTGTAGCTCACCACGATCTGTGTAGTCGCCCATGTCACCAGGTCATAAAACGCTTTGCGTGCCGGCGAAACTAAGAAATATGGCCTCAAGTTGCTTCGGACCTGCATAAAACCACACACACACAGAGCCGCAGAAACATCAAACTTCAGTGGTGAGCAAATGCAAGCTAATATGCAGATCAGCTGCGGCGATTGAACTGAGTGACAGAGTGACCATCTCGCTTCCATGTTCCCAAACTCCCTGCCTTCCTCTAACCTTTTGCCACTGCCTGGCCCGGTTTTCATCCTTCCACCGCTAATGGCTGCGCCTTCACCTGTCCAGCTACCAGACGCTGAAATATCATAAGGTCACCAGTTCTAGGAGCGGAATTAGGCCATTCGGCCCATCAAGTCTACTCCACCATTCAATCATGGCTGATCTATCTCTCCCTCCTAACCCCATTCTCCTGCCTTCTCCCCATAACCTCTGACACTTGTACTAATCA